>NW_026555197.1:0-412370 GCF_021234165.1 Pteronotus mesoamericanus
GGCCTGTTGCCACCGGGAGGGGAGAGAACGTACGTGTGTTAGGTGGCGCGCGCTGCCGGTTAGTCAACGCACGCGGCCTGGGACTTGGGGCCCCTGGGGACAAGTTCCCTCCAAGACTTCGACGTTTAAGGGCGGTGCAATTTTCTGACAGTCCTGTTACGCATGGGGGTCACGAGATGGGGAAATGCAGCACTTCCTGGGGCTTCACACTACATTCCATTCCGTAGAGAGCTACGCTTTGTGGGTGTTCACAGCTTGCGGGAGCTATATTTTTTTAAGAGTGTGTTAACACTGGGGAGGAGGGGCGTATGCCCTGTCAGTAGTAGATTCCTGCTGCCCAGATACGGGGTTTACACCAGGTGTAAACCTGTCTGTAGTGCATTCATATACCCTCCAAGTTGGATTTGCCCTGGATAGAGAGAGTAATGGGGAGCAATAAAAACTGGATATGGAGGAGGCTTCTGCTGCCTGTGCTGGGTGCCCAGTATGAACACGGGATTCACACCAGGTGTGAAGAAAGTGCACCCAGCCTATTGCAGATCCATACTGTCTGTTAGGAGAGAATGTGCTGTGCACACTGAGTAGTGTTGAGTCTGAGGAAAATTACCCTCATTAGAGAGTTCCCATTGCCCACTTAGGTAGACCCTTGGAGAGAGCGGTTCATGCTTTCACAAAAATGGTTCACAGAAACCACAGAAAGTTCCCCATGCCTGGTGATATGTACTGTCCCTGTTAACTTTGCCATGAGTATGAAAGAGATTATACTCTGATGGGGAGACACATACTTGGCCAAGGGTTCACAATGCCTATGGGAGCTTTCGTTGGAGAGATTTCCATTGTTAAGGATGGTGTTTTGTGTTTCCCAGTCAGTTCGCATCAGGTGTGAGGGGGGAGTTAGTGGGGTAGTCTGTACTCTTCACTGTGGAACTGACCCTGCCCAGGGAGCACTCTGCTGTAGTGAAAGGGGTCTCTGATAGCCGATCCAGAGTGTCTCTGGCTGTGGTGTATTTATAGTGTCCATAGAGGGATCCCCACTGTTCATGTGAGTTTCACCATGCATGAAGGAAACCCATCAGTGGGAATTCATACTGTCCAAGGCCTATTTACCCTGTCACTTAGGAAAAGTGTGCCTAGGGAGCTGTACCTTGCCTCTGGGAAATGTATAAAAACAGTTAACTTAGTTACACAGTTCATAGAAATCAGTCATTTGCAAGGGGGGGGGGCGGTTGTTTTAGGAAGCAGGTAGCACAGGATTACCCAGGCTGTTGGGGTCAAATCCAGCTGGGCTTCTTCCCAGCTGTGTGACCTTGGACAAGTCGCTTAATCCCTCTGTGCCTGGATTTCTACATCTGTAAGAGAATGATTAAAATATAAAAATAAAAAACCCTATGGCATAGGGTTGTTATGAAGACGTACTGAATTAACACATGTAAAACACTTAGGACAGTATCTTCAGCAGAATAAAGCCTCAAAACCATTAGCTATCGTTGCAATTACTGTTATTCACAAGGAGTTTGTTTCTACCTAAAGAGCTCATGCTGGCCCTGGTTAGGTAGATCCGTTAGTTGGGGTGTCGTCCCATTACATGGAGGTCCCAAGTTGGATCCCAGGTCAAGGCCTGTACCTGAAGCAACCAATGAATGCATAAATAAGAGTAGAACAACAAATTGATGTTTTCTTCTGTCTCTTACTCCCTTTCTCTCTAAAAAGTAAATAAAAATAAAAATTAAAGTGTATGCTGTGACAATCTTACTTACAACCTTGCCCTACTTTGTGCTATGGTAGTTGTGGTAGTGTTGTGTTTTGGAAAGATTCCAGGGTTCAGCTTATCTGTAGGGCATTTATCAGTCCATCAGTAAGAATGGTCTAGCGCTTGATGTCCCAGCTGTAAAGATATTTAGCTCTGTAATCTTGGGCCTGTAACCTCTCTCAGTCTTTAACTGCTCACCTGCAAAATGGGCAATATTATAGTACTTTCCTCATAAAGCTGAGGTAAGGATAACATGAGATGTTGAATCCAGGGCCTTGCATATAGTAAATGCCCAATAAATTAGAGTGGTGATTTGAATGGACCTTAGGAAATCCCTGCCATTCAGGAATTCACCATTTCTTTGCCTCTATTCAGGGCCTCATGGTTCATAACAGGCTATACCACCCTCCAGGGAGTCATCTATCCTAATATGTTTGTGTTGAAGGGGAATTGGGTAACTTACTTTATGAGAGCATTAAGATTTTTTGTGGGGGGATAATTTTTTGAAGGTTACAAAGGCCCAGAGGGTTTATGTGGAAGGTAGGGTTTCTCCCTGTCTATGGGAAATGGCTACATTATTCAGGAATTAATAAAATGAAGATAGCAAGCCCTAGCTGGGTAGCTCAATTGGTTAGAGCATTGTCCCCATGCACTGGGGTTGCAGTTCAATACCCAGTCAGGATAGTGCAAGGCTCAACCAGTAAATACAGGAATAGGTGGAACAAAGGATCAATGTTATTCTCTCGCGTGCGCATGCTCTATCTCTCCTTCCCTTCTTCTCCTTCTAAAATCAATTTTTTTAATTTTAATAAAATAAAACAGACATAGCAACATTAAGGTTTATTGCACTCATTGGTGAGTCTACACTGCTCACAGAGTGGTCCACCCAAGCAGTGGGCACAATGTCCATGTGTTATACCACATGAAGCCATATTAACTATGGGTTCCCCTGTTCATATGAAGAGTCACACTGTCACACTCCTAATAGAAGTGACCCTGTTTCTATGGTTGGGGGGGGGGTGGAATACCCACATTACAGGAGTTGATCTTGTTGACAGAGGAATTTACACAATGTCAAAGAAGTTATGACTGTTTGTGTGGTAGAGTACACTAAGGAGGGAATGTGCCTTGAGGGGTCACACATTGTTTATTGCTCTCTCCCCTCCTATCTGGGGTCATGCTGTTTATGAGGGTCACACTGCCTATATGGGGTTTACACCATTTATATGGGTTGCCCTGTTACATGGAATTCACACAGTTTATGAACGTTGCACTGTATTGTATGGAACTCATATCATTTGTGAGGGTTACCTTATCTGTATGAGCTTTCTTGTATAGACAGTGTTTTTTGAGCACTGTCTACATGGGATTTACACTCTCCATATGAGAGTCACACTGTATATGGCGGTTTATATCAGTTATGGACACTGTACTGTCTATATGGGTTCTGATTGTGGGGTGATACCAGCTGTGTGTGTCTACGCAGCTCATACCAGCAAATATGTATCACTAGCCTGTTCTATGGCAGACCTGGGCCTAGGCATCAGTGATAATGGAGTGAAGAAAACAGACCAAACCCGTCTCTGTGGAGCTAACATTCAGCAGGACAAGCACACCCTGTTTCTGTGATTCACATCAGGGTTCAGACTCTTTGGGGTTGTGCTGGCATCAACTGTCCATGAGGGATACATTTACGGGTATCACATTGGGCATAGGGAGAAGGGAGTTCACCATCCAAAGATGAGTTTATTCCCTCATAGATTAGCAGGCACCATGCCAGACTTGGAGGATATTTCAGGCAACAGAACAGGCAAAAATAAATAAATAAATAAAATCCCTGCCCTCTTAGAATTGACACTAAAGAGGAGAGAGATTCAGAGAAACAAATACATTGTGGAAATAAATGTTAGATGAGAATAAGGGCTATGGAGAAAAATAGGGCATAAAATGGGCTGGGGATCTAGGAAGATCAGGCAAGATCTTATTGGGAAGGTGATTTTTAAGTAAAAACCTGAAGGGGATCAGTGAGAGAGCTATGCAGACTTCTGTGGGAAAAGCCTTTCAGGCAGATGGAACAATATTGGCAAAAATCCCTGAGGCAGTAATACGTCTGGCATGTTCAAGAAATAGCCAAGCCCTGACTGGGTAGCTCAGCTGGTTGGAGTGTCATCCCCATACACTAAGGTTTTTGGTTCGATCCCTGATCAATCAGGGCACACTAAAGAATCAACCAATGAATGCATAAATAAGTGGAACGACAAATCAATGTATCTTTCTCTCTCTCAAAATCAATGAGTACAAATTTAAAGAAAAGAAATGGCCAAGAGGCTGGAGATGAAGGGAACGGTGAGAGGCGAGGAAGGGGAGGAAAGGCCTTACTGACCACATCAAGAAGTTGGCTTTTACTCCCAGTGGTCAGAGGGATTGCTGGAGGGTTTGGACAGCAAAAAAACCATGTCTGATTTACTACAACCCCTCTAGCTGTGGATGGAGCACAGAATACAGGGACCGGTGGCAGCAGGAAGGCCAGTGAGGAGATCACAGGTGTGGTGGTGACAGTGGAGAGTAGCTGATTCTAAAAAAGCTAAAAGCAGAGCTGACGAGACCTCCTTTTAGGTTGGATGTTGGATGAGAAAAAGGGGTCAAGGATGACTCTAAATTATTCAGCCTGAGCAACCAGCAAAATGGTATGCGTGTGGGGGTATAACTTCAATGTGTGAGAATGGAGTTTAGGATAGAGTCCTGAGCAGAGATAGAAATTTGGGTGTAATCAGCATAGGGATGGTACATGGAGAAGAGGACCTGAGACTGAGCCTGGGGCCCTTCAGCATTTTAAGTCAGAGAGATGAGGACAGGTGAGACCATCATGGTGTTACATTTTCTTTTTGGAGTGGTCATATCCTGTTTAGGTGGCTACACTCTCTATATAGAGTAGATCACACTATTTTTAAGGGAACTACAATGTTCACAGTGGTAACACTTAATTATTTTTCACAAGGGTGGTGGCTGGTTTGTGACTCTGATTTTTATTGTCCCCACAATTTCCAGGAGTGAAGTCTGTGAATTGTTGCAACTTCTGTGGAGACAGGTTCTGTCCATGCCTTAGCCTGACAACAATAGGATAAATGTTATCTTTGTCAGGACAATAAATGGGAACAAGGACTGCTAGGTCCGTGGGAGGATGGGGGTGTCTTCACTGTTCAGACAGAGTTGTTTTCTTCATGGAGTGTTATACTTTTCATCACAGGCTGGTCTTGGGTCTGTGAGAGGCTGAGCTTTCCACCAGGCCTAGAGGGATTCATGGAGGCCTTCCATAGTGAACTGAGGGTGGGGTCCCCTTGTTCGCGTTGGAGTTGACATGGCCTTGGTTGGATGGTATGTCTTCAAGGAATGAGCAGTATGAATAGTTTTGAACACAAGTTCGCAATATCTGGGCATTTCATGTAGTAAGGATGGGGTTCACCTTCCTTGGGAGTGACTCTTCATGTTCAAAATGCAACCGAACTATCCAAGAGGGTCCACACTTCTATGTTGAAGTTGCATGGACCCCATGGAGTTATGATATTTGGTGGACAGGTTTTCACAAACCACCAGAGGTCACACTGCCCAGGGGACACTTTCAGCAGGGACTCCCATCCTGTGTGTGTGGTTCAGACACTCGCATGAGGCATGCTCAAAATTCAAGATTGTGTTTCATAGAGAAGCTGTGGGATTGAGTTACCCAACTGGGTCAGGGTGGCCCATTAACAGGCAATTTCACATTGTCAGTGCTGTGCATTTATTGTGTATGATTGGATTGAAGTCCACAAGGTCAGGAGGGCTTACATTATCCATGGGGTATATAGTTCACTCTGGTAATAATCATTACCAGTATTTATTGTGTACTTATTTCATGTCCTGGATTTCTCACAATAAGCTGGTCATGTAGGCTCTGTTAATATGCCCATTTTACAGATGAGGAAGCTAAGGCTCAAAGGGGTACACTGGCTTTCTGTCACGGACAGAAAGTACAGAGTTAGGATTGCAACCCAGGTCCCTGACTTGCTGGTGAGAGGGCAAGGATCACTACTGCTCTTATCTTTGAAATTTTGCATCATCTTTATCCAAGAGTGGGGGCAGGAAAGGTGGTACTAAAGCCTAGTGGTTAAGGTTGGTGGTTTCCAATTGGATAGGTTTGAGTTTGAGTCCTGGCTCCAACACTTCCTGATTGTAGGACTTTGGCAGACTGATTTCCTCTCTGAGCCTCACTTTCTTAATCTGTGAATGGGTATAACAATAATAATTCCTTTCTTTGAAATTTTGTAAGGATTAAATGAGATGATGCCTCAGATAGTGCTTGGTCAACATCACGAGCCCTAGGAATTTGGGACCTGTTATAAAAACGATGATGATGATGATGATGATGATGATTGCTGGACCACACATCTCCCAGTGGGTTACAGTATCCGTGGGGGAGCTGCACTGTCCTTAGGCACAGTTACATAATTAATTCCCCAGGGGCCTGACACTTCCCTGGAGGCCTTGGTCTCTCCAAGGAAGAGGCCTGAGGCTTCTGAGGCACCCATGAGGGTCTGCTGTAACTCAGCTAGGAACCCAGCAACAGAGGCTAGACTTGGAGCCTTAAGAACCCAGGGCTGATCCTGCAGGCCTTCCATCCCTGTAGCCTATCTCTCCCTGCCCATCTTCTGGGTTTCAGCCTCTCTGAGCACCCCTGCCCCCATATTCCTGTTTTCTGGTACCTAAAGAGTCTTTTTTCAGACTCTGCCTCCAGGCTTGGCCTATGAGTACTGCTTCTATTTGCCCTCTACCCAGTTGCCGGCTTGGGCTAGCCATCTGATCAGCTCTGATTTCCTGTTTCCCTAAGCCTCAGGCTCCATCCATTCCTGCCGGCTGCGGAGAACAGACTTAACACGGCCCTACGCGTTGGCCTTCATCCTTAAGCCCTGCCTTCCTCTCTTCTGGCGACCCCCCAGTGCCCCTTGGGAGCACATTTGTTCCTACTTGGTTCGCCCCCTCGCATCCTGGCCCCACCCCCGGAACCCCCGGCCCCGATGGTGGAGGTGGGGTACCTCCGGTGCCAGCCGTGTCCCCAGGACAGCTGCAGCTTGGGGATGGAGGAGGGAGCTCCCGAATGCATTCTCTTTGGTCACTTCCTCCCCAGCTGGGACTGGGACTATTTGGAAGGCCAAGACCCCATCCCCGGAGGAGCGGAGGGCACAGCCGCCTCCCCATTTCCGATGCTGGGAAATGCTTCCCACCCATTCCACCCCACCCCTGGACAGCTGCCCCCATTCAGGCTCATGGTTTGTGGGGGGGACGGGGGGGGGGACGGGCAGGGTAAAGCCAGGCTGGGAAATGTGGTCTTGATCGTCCTCGGAGGTCCTGACCGTCCTCACCCACCTAGCAGTGAAGATTCTGCCTCTTCCCAAAAGGTCCATGCCTCTTCCCTACAAGAGTTGCTGACCCCCTCCCCCAGAAGGTATCCCCTCCCCTCTTACTGGCTCCCAAAAGAAAATCTGGATCCCGCAGAGGGCAGGAGAGGAGGAGGGGCGACAGGTCGCGGGTGTCGAGGACTTAAGTTATCTGCAGACTTGGAGTCTCCGAGAAGGGTCATGACCCCCGGGACCCCATTCCACCGCCACCCCCTCCTTCCTTCCTCCCCCGTCGCGCGGCCCCTTTAAGCCCAGAGCCGGCCAGTCCTCAGTGGCTGCGCGCCCGCGAGAGTGTGTGTGAGTGCGCGGGGAGGAGGCGGGAGCAGTGTCTCCATGGCGACGCGGCGGTGACGTCGCCGGTCGGGGGGCGTGGGCGTCCCGGCCCCGGAGTGCGATATTAACCCGGGAGGCGGCGGCGGGGAGGGGAGAGGCTCTGAGAGGCGAGGCCGGGTGAAACGACGAGGGCGGCCCGACCGACGCGGGACAGGACGGGACGGGGCAGCGCGGGCGCCGGGAGCTGCGGCCCGGAGTCGGGGCGCTTCGCCCCGGGTCCCCCAGCATGAAGACCCCGGCGGACACAGGTGGGGGCGGGGGCAGCACGTGTGGGGGAGACTTGTTGCCCTGGGAAACCAGGCAGAGAAACTTTGGGGGGGTGCTGAAGGGTTCCGGAGAAACCCGAGTGATCCCCAGTTCCAGGGGACCCCCAAGCACGCGAGACCTGTTGCATCTCACGGCGTGAGCGGGGGTCTGCTGCATGGGACCCCGAATTTCTGGCTCCGGGCGGAGTGGTTTAGATACTGCGAGTCCTGGTCCTCTCCCTGTCTGGACCCCGAAAGCTGGGCTCTACCCCACTCTGGGGATAACCGGGGTGGCGGGGTCCCTCCCCGCCGCTCTGTCACGTTGCACTCTGGGGGCCGGGACGTGTGCGGGGCGTGGGGGGGGCTGTCCACTGGGCCCGCTATCCCTGGTTCCGTGCTGCGCGGTCCGGCCCGTGACCTTCACCGCAGTGCGTGCCCTGCACCGGCTTAGAGGGGGACAAGGATGGCCTTTAGGAGGAGGGCGTGAGTGGGGATCCCGGACTCGGGGTCCGAGCTACGCTGCCCTTCCCCCGTTCGTCTCCGCCGGCTCCTCGCTCCCCCGCCCTCGCGGAGTCGCAAAGTTCCAAAGCGCAGCCCGAACGTTCGAAAAAGGAACTTTTTGTTTCCGACCTTAGAACGCGCGGCTTTAAGGTGGCTCTGGGAAGACCTGGGTACGCTCTTCCCGCCGCGCCGGGGGCTGGGGGGTTGAGCAGAGTAGGGAAGGTGGGGTGGACGCGGAGGCTCCCCTCTCACCCCCCTTCCTCACCCAGCTCTTCTCTTTCAACCGGCCGTCTTCTCCCTCCGCCCCCCTCTTCCCCGCCAACTTGCTCCTCCTTAAGGGGCCAAGGTTCCCCTCCCCCGCTCGGTTGGCGGGCGGGGGGCGGCGGGATTAACCCCCCTCCCACTCGGACTTTCCCCCCCTCCCCTCCCCCGCCGCCCCCGGGCTTGAGCGGGCTGGACTTTGCGCCCGGGCGCGCTGGGGGGAGGGGTCCCAGCCGCCCCCTGCCCGTCTACCCCGTCGGAATCCGGCCCCGGGCGGGGACGGGGGAGGGGGAAGGGGGCCGGGCGCCGCTGTTCAAACTTGTTTCCTTCCCCCGGCGGCGGCTGCGGCTCTGCTCCTGTGTGCGGGTGTGTGCCCCGACCGGCCCACCCACCCCGCCCCCCCTCACGGCGGGTGGGGGCGGCTCTTAAAGGGCTCAGAGCCGGGCTCCGGCGCTGAGGAGGGCCCTTAGGGATCGCGACCGAGGAGGGGGGCTGGGGCAGGGGTACGGAGAGCTGTAGGGTCAGTCACGTGCAACCCACGTCTCTCCGGCTCTCACGGACTCCAGGGCTGCTGGCTTTGGGGGCAGCAGGAGACTCCCCTTGTTAGAGGAGTGGGCCCAGGCGCCCAGACAACCCCGCCTCATCTTCCCTCCCTGCTTCGGGCCTTCCCCTGGTGGGACCGGCTGGGCCGCTCCCCTAACCCTGACTTGGGGCCGAGCCGAGTGTGGGTTCTCCGGCTGGGGGAAGGGGCGGGGGGCCTGGCATGGCTTCTCGGTCGTTTGTCGGTGTGTCGGTCCGTCTGCCTCCTGGTCGGCGGCAGTGCGCCCCTCCATCCGATCCTCCATCCCGGCCCCTCTCTCCTGCCGCGGCTGTTTCCCACTTCCTGTTTTCTTCCCGGCTCTGGCGCCACTGAAGACTGCCTGGAGTGGGGGAGGTGGTGGGGCCCCCCCAGGAGGCCGGCGTGCTCTTCCTCTACCACCACCCCTCCCTTCCGATCCCCCTAGACCCTTAAAAAAAAAGTTTGGACAGTCAAGTGAACTAGGAGGGGGGTGTCCAGGAATTCAGTTTCCCCAGGTTTCCACAGTCTGTCAGGGAGAATCTCTACCCCGCCTCTGTGGGACCCAGGTGTGCTTTCTGGGACCCCGCCATACCAGCCTTTCCTGTCTGTTTGCTGCCACTTCTCCACCCTGTCTCACAAGGTCCTGAACCCCTCTCAGTGTCGGCTGCTCTCTCCCTGCCCCCACTGTCCCCCCATGCTCCAGACGTCCTGCACTCCCAGGCTTTCTTGGTGCAGGCCTGGTGGTTCTCTGATTTAAGCACGTGGACTCAGACACAGCACACACTCACACACACTCCCCACTCCCCTTGCCCGTGCCTGGCTCCTGGCTCCAAGGCCTGGGGAACAGAGCCCCATTGAAACACCCTGACGTCACCCTCCCTTCTTCCTTCTCCCCCCAAAGCTGAAACAGGCCCTCATGTATGCCATGTCCTGTGAGGAAAGCTGGTATAGGGGTGGGCTTGGCAGTGGAGTGGGTCCCTGCCAGGAGTGGGAACCAGGGTCCTGGCCCCTGCTGGGGGGGGGTTGTCCAGGAAGAGCACTTCACAAGGGGGCCTGGGACAGCCCTTGGCATGCAGCTCGAGGCCTTTCCAGAGTCCCCCACCTCCTTTCTGAGTTCCTTTGTGTTGCATATAGTCTCTCTCACTCCTTCTCTTCTGCAAAGTTTATTTTTAGCCTCCTGCTCCCCCGCTCCCAGGACTGTCGCTGCACACACGTTGCCTGGTTACCGGGACAAGGAGGCTGGGGTGGGTGGGTTGGAAAGGGTGGCTTTAATTTGGGGGGCAGGGTGGAAGTCAGCACACCCCTCTGGCCCCAGACTGATATCTCAGGGGCTTTGCTCCCCACCCCACCCCCCACAACCCCACCCTGGGTTTGAAAGCCAGATTGGGGTTTAGGTGGGAGGAACATGGAGCTTGGTGTCCTGGTGGAGCCAGGGGCTCTTTGGAGTCGCTTGGAGAGTTCATGGAGATGATGCTTTGGTCACTTGGGTTCCCAGGGGTTTCTGGGGCCTGGGTTCTCTAGCAGGGTGAGTATAATGGAGTTAATGCCTGGATTCCTGAAAGAAGGATGGAGCTATGGATGCTGGGGGTCCATAGAGGCGTTGTCAGGGGCTGTCACTTCTGAATGGAGCAGTGGCTGCTGATGTGTGTGCTGTGGGCCCTATCTGTGGAGCCCTGAGGGGCTGGTTTTAGGCTAGGATTTCTGAATGGGGCAAGGACTCATTGGAGAATGCTGGCCAGGAGTGGAGGAGCTGGGTCCCTGTGGGGGAGAGAGTCAGCTCTGGATTTAGAGGGGTGGTCCCTGTGGGAGCAGAAACTGCTGATCCCCTGTGTGTCCTCAAGAGGAGTCCCCTGTTGGATTCCAGGCTGGGGTGGAGTCTCATCATTGCCCCAGGCTTGGTTGGTACCTGCTGGAGCTGGGGCTTGAGCCAAGGCCAGTCTGGGGAGAGGCTGACCCACACAGCCTGGCTGGGGCTAGGGACCCCGCCCACTCTTAGCTGTCTACCTTGGCCTTCTCCCTCTAGTGGCACCAGGGCCCCTGCCCTGCCCCCCCCTTCCTTTCCTCCCCTTCCCTCCTCCCACCCCTCCATTACCGGCTGCCTAGTGCTGAATTATTGATGGTCCCTGATTACCCGGGGGTTTGGGAAATGACAACAACCGCAGCCCCCCCACCTCCTCCCCCCTAAGGCTGCCCACCCCCCTCCAGGGACCAGCCAGCCCACCACCAACCTCTATCCAAGGTTAATGCTGGGGGTGGGTAGGCAGGTGGGCAGGGAAGAAGCTGAAGATGAGAAGGCAGAAGGGGAAATAGGCTGTAGCAGTGTCTGTTTAATCTTGAGGCTTGGGCTGGGGCACTCTGGCCAGGTTGGGCCCGTGTGCCCAGGTTTGGGGAGGGCAGTGCAGCACAGAGGGTCCAGGCTTGGGGGGCCTGTCTCAGACAGTCTGGGTTTCACTCTCCAGGGAAGACAGAAGCTTCTGTGTGTGCAACTGCTGACCTCATCGTCAACCAGCCACCCCACCCCTCCTGGTCCTTTTAAGAAAAAAAAAATCCTCTCGGGTCCTGGGGTGGGAGTAAGGGCTCTGGTAGGTCTTGGGAGGGAGACAGTGTGTGTTTCTAGGAGGGAACCAGAGGAGCTGGTTGGGGGGTGGGGATGAGGGGGTGGGGGACATGACTGGCCCTGAATGGGAGTGGGGGGAATCTAGGGGGGCGTCTTGCCCCAACCAGTTCGGCCACGTGTGCCCCTTCCTGCCCCTCCCCCACTGGCAGCCCTGCCCGTCGGCCTGGCTTGGTGCCTGGCCCCCTGGCACTGGCCCCGGGACCCGCCGCCGTCGGTTTCCTGTTTCTCCCGGTGTCGCTGGAGCAGGCTCCAGCTTCCCCCCTACAGGCCCCCCCATCTAGACCCCTCACACACAGACAGACACACACACTGTCTCCCTTGCCTATCCAGGTCTTGACTTGGCTTAGTGGAGACGGATTTCCCCATGTTGAAGGTGGGGTAGGAGGTGGATCCTGGGAGGAGACCCAGAGCCCTGGACTTGGCACCCTAACCAAGAGCTACTTCCCTGCCTCCTGTCCCCAGGGTTTGCCTTCCCGGATTGGGCCTACAAGCCAGAGTCATCCCCTGGCTCGAGGCAGATCCAGCTGTGGCACTTCATCCTGGAGCTGCTGCGGAAGGAGGAATACCAGGGTGTCATCGCCTGGCAGGGGGACTACGGGGAATTCGTCATCAAGGACCCTGACGAGGTGGCCCGGCTCTGGGGTGTCCGCAAGTGCAAGCCCCAGATGAATTATGACAAGCTGAGCCGGGCCCTGCGGTGAGGAGGGCAGAGCCCCTGGGCAGATGTGGACAGCTCCCCACCAGTTGAGGAGCCCCTGACGTGTGGGAATAAGCTTTTGGCTTGACTCCTGGCTCTTGCAAATCATAGTTGTTTGACCTTGGGCAAGTCCTAACCCTTCTCTAAACCCATTTGTCACACAGAAGTGTCTTGAGGAGAGAATAATCATGGGTGTGGCCTCTAGTCTTGTTCCAGACCTGAGGGGAGAGCTGGTTCCTACCCTTTGGAAGTACTTGATTTTACTTTTGTGGCCCAGGTTTCTCAGTGTCCCTTCATGAGCAGCACCTAAAGCATGTCATGGTATGGGGGCCCAGACTTAGGTCCCCTGTGACTGACCACCAGATGGTGTCTCTACACCCACAGCTATTATTACAACAAACGCATTCTGCACAAGACCAAGGGGAAACGGTTCACCTACAAGTTCAACTTCAACAAACTGGTGCTGGTTAATTACCCTTTCATTGATGTGGGGCTGGCCGGTGAGTACTAGGGTTGGCAGACGTGGCCTTCAGGGGAGGGGAGGGTCTGTCTCTATCTCCAGGCTGGGCCAGTGGCCTTGACTCCATGTCTCTTCTCTCCTACCAGGGGGTGCAGTGCCCCAGAGTGCCCCTCCAGTGCCATCAGGTGGCAGTCACTTCCGCTTCCCTCCCTCAACACCCTCCGAGGTGCTGTCCCCCACCGAGGACCCCCGTTCACCAGCCTGCTCTTCATCCTCATCCTCCCTCTTCTCGGCTGTGGTGGCCCGACGCCTGGGCCGAGGCTCAGTCAGTGACTGTAGCGATGGCACTTCAGAGTTGGAGGAGCCACTGGGAGAGGACCCCCGTGTCCGCCCTCCGGGCCCTCCGGAACTGGGTGCCTTCCGTGGGCCCCCACTGGCCCGCCTGCCCCATGATCCTGGCGTCTTCCGTGTCTACCCCCGGCCCCGGGGTGGCCCTGAGCCCCTGAGCCCCTTCCCTGTGTCGCCTCTGGCCGGGCCTGGCTCTCTGCTACCGCCTCAGCTCTCACCGGCTCTGCCCATGACGCCCACCCACCTGGCCTACACGCCCTCACCCACGTTGAGCCCTATGTATCCCAGTGGTGGCGGAGGCCCCAGCGGCTCAGGGGGAGGCTCCCACTTCTCCTTCAGCCCTGAGGACATGAAACGGTACCTGCAGGCCCACACCCAAAGCGTCTACAACTACCACCTCAGCCCCCGCGCCTTCCTGCACTATCCTGGGCTGGTGGTGCCCCAGCCCCAGCGCCCTGACAAGTGCCCGCTGCCACCCATGGCACCTGAGACCCCACCGGTCCCCTCCTCGGCCTCATCCTCCTCCTCTTCCCCATTCAAGTTTAAGCTCCAGCCACCCCCACTAGGACGTCGGCAGCGGGCAGCTGGGGAGAAGGCTCCAGCAGGCGCTGACAAGAGCAGTGGCGTTGGCAGTGGTGGCAGCACAGGTGGGCTGGCCGAGGGGGCAGGGGCACTGGCCCCACCACCGCCGCCGCCACCACAGATCAAGGTGGAGCCTATCTCAGAAGGCGAGTCAGAGGAGGTGGAGGTGACTGACATCAGTGATGAGGACGAAGAAGATGGGGAGGTGTTCAAGACGCCTCGTGCACCTCCTGCACCCCCCAAGCCTGAGCCTGGCGACACACCTGGAGCTGCACAATGCATGCCTCTCAAGCTGCGCTTTAAACGGCGCTGGAGTGAAGACTGTCGTCTGGAGGGTGGTGGGGCCCCCACTGGGGGCCTCGAGGATGAGGGTGAGGACAAGAAGGTGCGTGGGGAGGGGCCTGGGGAGGCTAGGGGTTCCCTCACCCCAAGGCGGGTGAGCTCTGACCTCCAGCACGCCACAGCCCAGCTCTCTCTGGAGCATCGAGATTCCTGAGGGCTGTGGGCAGGGGACCCTGCTCCCCCACCCCCAGTGCTTCTTCTGCTGCCTTAACTCCCCCATGTCCTGGAGGTGAGGGCAGCTCTAGTCTCTTCCCTGCCTCCTCCCTTTCCTCTCCCTATATTTTGTATAAAACTTAATTTTTTTTTTTTTTAAATTGTGAGGGTGGGTGGGTAACCCAGGGCTGGGGCTGTCCCATCTCTGTGGGTTTCTAAGCTCCGGGCAAAGTGGTGGTGAGGGGGGAGGGAAGGGGGGGGCCACCCCCATT
This sequence comes from Pteronotus mesoamericanus, assembly GCF_021234165.1. Classification (NCBI taxonomy): domain Eukaryota; kingdom Metazoa; phylum Chordata; class Mammalia; order Chiroptera; family Mormoopidae; genus Pteronotus; species Pteronotus mesoamericanus. The sequence continues at coordinate 14,553 of NW_026555197.1, forward strand.
CTGGGGAATTTATATATCAATTGAGGTTCTGGCCTCGACGCCCAGGAACTTTTTTATTACAATCACTTAGGAAGTAAAGCCTTGTCTCCCTCCCTGTTCGTGCCTCCTATACCTCTCCCTGTCCACCCCCAGCCATTCTCAGCCTGAATCCAGCCTTCCCTGCCCCTCCAGGGGCCATGAGTGCCTGGGTTTCTAACCCCACAGGGTTACAATGGGAGGGATGGGCATTTTATGATGAACCAAAAATTCCATGTGTGTGGGGGGGGTGGGGGTCAGAGGAGGGTGAGGGGTGCCACCCATAGGCCACAAATCTCTACAAGTGCCTGCTATCCCTCTTCCACTCTTCACCCCAGCACTGGTCCAACCCCTTCACCCCCAGCTGCTCCTAGGACCAGTCCATAGGCAGGGGGGTGGGAGGGTGGGAAAGGTGTACCCTGAAACCAAACTGGAAGCCCCTTCTGCCTCCCAGCTGGGGCCCCTTGGGGTGGGGGTGGGGTCTGTGGTCAAGCCTTATTCTGTATTGGGGTTGGAGGGTGGGGGGGGGAGGAAAGTTGGGGGCTGCTGGAGAATGTATTCAGAACAATAAAACTTTGGACCTTTGGGTGGAGTGATCTGTCTCACTGCAGAGCCATAGCCTGTGTAGATTTCTGAAGGGCGGGACTGGACTGGCTCCCCAGTGGGACCTATGGCCAGGATGCCTAACCCCATCTGAATGGATCAAATCCAGGCCTTGGAAATTATCTCTCAATTTTGGGGTGGGGGGTACGTAAACCCCAGGGCCTGATGATGAAAATCTCTGGCATACTCTGACCATCATACGATTGCTCTCCTAGCCCATGGGGGCTGCTTGTCCTTGGAAGCATTTAGAATCTTCACCTAGTGCCTGAAAGGCCTTTCCTCTCTGCCCCTGAATTCTTATCCACATCCCCAGGCTCTGGTGAAGGCCCAGACCTCCTTTTGCGCTGTTCTCTCTAGAGTTCTCCAGCACAACACTTCGGAGATAGTCTGGAGTTCTTTGGGGACAGGCATGCAGTTGAAATGTTAACATTGGAAGGCACCTTAGTGATCTTCCCTTGGAACCATGGGAATACTCTCCACCAAGTTTGAGTCAGGACTGGCTTAATCAGAATTGCTGTTGATGGGCCTATTGTACCCACTGTATCTAGGGCTTAGTAACTGATGCTTTGCCTCAAACGTGAAATAAGGTAGCAGCCAATGTCTTGCCTAAGGTCCCAAGACCAGCCAGGACTTGAAAAAACGTGTGCCTGAATTTTCCTCTTAAATCCAGGGTGGTTGGGTCTAGACCAGGGTCTTTGATTTTGAGAGGTGAGCTCATCAAGCTAGAAGTCCAGTTGGGGAGCTCCAATCAGATGAAAGAATGAGGAATCCAGACTGGAAGAGCTTTTGATGACAGCCCAACTCCAGTGCAGGAGGGGTGCCTGAGGCCCAGAGAGGGAAGGAATTTCCCCAAGGCCACACAGCTGCTGAGAGAGAATAGAGGGCTCAGGGCCTGTTGGAATGGCTTCATTGAAACTCCACCCTGTGCAACTCTGAAGGGGAAGGAACTGGTAACTCCTGCCCACTCTTCATCCTCATTTCATGCCAGCCCAGGGTGGGTGGTCCCAGGATGTCCTGTTGGCAGTGAAGAGAGGACCCAGGGCTGGGGTATTGGCAATAAACAGGATCCAGTGGCAGCCTGCGGGCAACTGCTCCCTCTCCTGGGTGATGTAAGTCATTCCCTGGGGTGGGGGCCGCTGGGCTATTTCTGGAAGTTGAGATGAGGCATGTCTCCTGGCAACACAGATACAGCTGAGTTGGTGGTGGTGATGGATAAAGGAAAATGTTATCACTGGGAGGAGTGGGGAAGACCTTAGCTGTAGTCACAGCTCCTGATTCTAATGCCTTCAAAGTACCTCTATCCAGGTCTAACATGGATTCAAAAGCCCTCAGTTCCAAAACTGCTGTCCAGGTCAGACCAGGCCGAAAGAGACATGTTGCCCCCAATTCTGGCTGACTGGGATGTCACAGGTGGCCTCTGGTCTTGAAACTCCAGTGGGTCCTCTAATCTTTAATAACCCACCTAAATCTGTTCACACTTTCTGCAAGACCACACCCTTGATCCCTTCCACATTCTCCAGGATCCCTGGATTCCAAGTAGACACTTCACCAATTAATTCATCCCATCAGACGTTCCCTTCATACCTATAAAGCACACCCACAGACGCCCAAAGCTCCATCCTGATGTTCCTCAAACAGTCTTCATCCTTTCAGGTCCCTCAGACATCCCCCTAATTAAGCAGTAGTTTCTCACATTCTCCCACAGACTGTTTAAAAGCACCCCAAGTTCCCTTTGACTTCTCTACTGGTCTCCAATAAGACCCCTTCATCTCTCCACGGACTCCCCTGAGTACCTCCAGACACCCATAGGCTCCTCAGAGATACTTAAACCCGGTCTAGAACCACTCAACAAACGTTCTCAGTCCCAACAAACATCCTGGTCAAGATTTATTTCCTCAGTTTCCCTCAGACTCCCACCAGTCCCAACCCCCTCGTGGCAGTTGCCTACGTGCGGTGCACTGCGCCTGAACCACGGGTTCTGGCCGTTAAGTAACCGCCGCTGTCCCGCCTCGCTCCGCTGCTTTCTGAGACTTCTTGGTCTAGTGCAGGATTGATTTCCCAGGTTTTGTGGCTTGACTCAGATTTTTGCTTTTCGACTCAGAGCTGCTATTAGAAGGCAGTAGACACCATTTGGCTGAGAAACTACAACTCCCAGAAAGACGTGCCGCATCTATTGAGAAGGGAGCGGAAGTATGCCTGCGCTTTGCCTTTTGGTTAATGTAGTCCGAAAGGCATTAGCGCCGGCCTCAGGGGTCTACGTCCACTGGGAATTGAATTCAGGAACAAACTGAGGGGACGAGACTTTCTTCAGACTTCAGAATAGGCAGAAGAGTTAGTACGAACATAGTCCCGGATTAAAGCGACGCCTAGAGATTGCATTTCCCATCATTCCACGAGGCAGGAGGGGCTTAAGGGTGATTTTTTTTTTATTCTAGTTCCAGGTATTTTCGGGACACACAGTCACACGAACTGTTTCCCAGCTCCCTTTGATTTTATTGTCTTTACAGGTATTAGTCAATAAATGAGACATAACCGAAGGTGCTCAAAACCGAAGGCTTCGTTGTTTGGGATCTCCAAGATCCTGTAATTTAGTAAACAGGAGGACGCAAAAAGCTGAATGAGGGTTTAGGACAAGTTGTATACATATTTTTGGACGCTCGGCTCACCTCCTGGTGCAACCCACAATGCTAGAAAAACTACATTGTATCCGAAGACTATTGTTCTAAAAAACCGCCAGGAACTTTGTTTCCCAAATCATTTGCAGGGAGTTTTTCCTTCCCGACTTATGGAAACTTGGAACTTGGTCTCTATTTTCCAGCAGCCCCTAATCGACTTCGGCTCTTTCTTAGGGCCTGGGGAAAGGGAAGGAGACGTTGAAACACTGCAGATTCCACAGGGAATTGCCGTCTTTCACCTTTCGCTCACGATTTGTCGAAGGTATCCATTGAATTCCACTTTCCCGCAAGGGTAGGCAGCCTTGCATTACAGTGTCAGGATCCGGTATGGCCTATTCCCCAGCATGCTTCGGGCTCATGGTAGATCCCTCCCCTCAGTCTATAGGAAGGCGTCCTTGAACTCCATTTCCCAGAAGACATAAGGGCTCGCTGTAGCAACTGCTCCGAAGTCTTTGTCTTTACTACAGATCCCGGCAGGCACTTCGACCTAGAGTGCGAGGAAGGAGGAGTCTTGTATATACTCCATTTCTTAGCCTGACCCCGGAACTGCAGTATCCACTTGGAGTTTAGAGATCACATGGGACTCCATTTCCCGGCGTGCTTTGGGAGTCTCTTTACACCTGCAATGCAGTGAGGGCGTGGCGACGACTCCATTTCCCGGCTTGCCTCTCGATCTGATATCTGCGGGTCCTCCTGAGCCGCAATTTCCCAGAGTGCACTTGGAACCGGGGGCACACTTAGCCAATAAACATAGTGAATGACTAGACTCCGTTTCCCGGGGTGCATCAGGTCCTTGACGGTCGGCGACTACATTTTTGAGGCATAGTGAGCCGATCACAGTTGTCGCAGAGGAATGAGTGTGTGACTCTGTCTCAGCTTCCCCAAGTACTTTAGGGTCCGCCGTGGACACAGTCGACTGACTTAATGCCAACAATATTTCCCGATGAGTAGCGCGGTGTACCTCTGAGGCCTTTGCGGACTCCATTTCCCGGCGTGCCACACGGCTCTCTCTAGGCGGCGCGGAGGGCACACGGACTGCATCTCCCGGCGTGCCCCGCGGCGGGCGCTGGGCCGGAGCCGGAGCCCAAGCGGCGCGGCCTGGAAGAGGCCGGAGGCCGGGGGAGGCGGCGGCGGCGGCGGCGGTAGCGGCAGCCCGGGCAGCCCGAGCCCCGCGGCCTGGGCCTGCGCTCGGCGCCATGAGCGGCGGCGCTCCTTCGGCGGGCGTCCCTGTGGGCTCGGGCCGGCCGCGGACCAGCTCGTTCGCGGAGCCAGGCGGCGGAGGAGGCGGCGGTGGCGGCGGCCCTGGAGGCTCGGCCTCTGGTCCGGGCGGCAGCAGCGGCGGGAAAGCGTCAGTCGGAGCCATGGGTGGGGGCGTGGGGGCTTCGAGCTCCGGGGGTGGTCCCAGCGGCAGCGGCGGAGGAGGCAGCGGCGGCCCCAGCGCGGGCACGAGCTTCCCGCCGCCCGGAGTGAAGCTGGGCCGTAAGTACTAGCGGTGTCCGTGGTGGGTGGAGATCATGGTTCCTGAAACCCCTCAGTCATCGCTGAGGTTCTTCCACATGCCCAGATAAGAGCTCGAGGTCACTGCCTCTGAAAAACGGGGATCTGAGTTCTCCCCCTCCCGGAAAAGGATTTCGGGGGGACTACCATCATTTGGAGTTTAGAGTTAGAGTTAGTAACCCTCAGAGAAACAGGGGTCACAGGTTCCTGTTCTTCCAGTACCGAGGTCTTGGGTCCTTGAGGCTTAAAAACAGGGATCTGACGTTGCGCTGCATTAGATAACAGGATCAGGGGTCATCGTGGCTGGCTTACAAACGGGGCTCAAGGGTTATTGTTTCCAAAGAGAACAAGAATAAAGTCACCACCCAAAAGGGGGAATCTGAATTTGCCTATTTTTAGGAGACAGGGATTTGGAGTATGTATTACTTAGAAGAAGGTACTTGGGGTTACTGTGTCTCCAAAGAACAGGACTACAGCTTTCCAAACATGGTACTCATGTCATCTTCCCCTTTAAAACGCAAGGCCTGATCTCATTATCTGTTCATTATATTTGTATTCCCAGTGGTGGAAATTCATGGTTGCTGTTTCTTAGAAATAAGGACAGGTAGGGAGTCAGCGTACCTTTCACACCAAGTCATAGTCACTCTTTTTCAAAAAACATGGCTTGTTGGTCTCCTTTCACAGAAATGGAATGGGCATGGGGGAGGGTCACAGCTCCCCATCAAATATGGATCTCGGTTATACCCCTTTTATCACTCTGAGGTGTGGTGTTTTTGGCTGTGGACAAAACAGATATATAGGATCATCTCTTTCAGGAGAAGGTGTCAACTGGCTCTTCAACATGGATTTGACTCATCAGTGACCCCCTTTCTTTGAGAAACTTTTCTTCAGTTCCCTGAAGAAAAGGGGTCACTACCCCAAAGAATACTGAGACTGGAACTGGGGATTAGAGTTTTCCTATGAAGGACTGAGGCTGGGCTAGCCCCCTGCTCATAGAGATCAGGTTCACCAGTGTCACAATTTAGTGCTTATCTATTCAGGACCACTTACATACGGAAAGGGGTTCATGGCTCAACCGCACAGATGAGATCAGGTCCGTGCCTTCTCTAACCTCAAGGTACTTGGGTAAGGGCTAACAGTCCCCAAAGAGTGAGTCAGGGCACTAGCACTCATGCCAGGAGGAGTCGCTTATTTCTGTCACCAAAAACTAGTGAAGTTATGAACTCCACCAGTGAGGACATAGAGGTCACTCTCCCTTGAGCTGTGAGAAAGGTTAGTGCTTTCCTAAAGTAAAGTACCTCAGGGTTGCTGCCCTCTTAAGTGGAAGAGGTTAGTTCAGGCTTTCCCAGTCAGGAGGGGCCAGAGGGCAGTGAGCTTGGACAGATTCAGTCTCTCTCAATGACATCGATGGGAGTGTCATTGTCTCCTCAGACCAAGAGGACCCAGTGGGTTGCTGCTTACTAGAGGTGGAGATGAGGGATCAGTGAGAGGTTTAGGTGTCCGTATCTTCCTATATGGGAGGAGGGGCAAGGAAAAGGGACAGAGAAGCCCCAGAAAACTTCCTATGGACATCCTCCCCCACCATTGCCCCAGGATGGGGGATGGCCAAAGGGGAAAGGTCAGCGGATTTTGTGTCTTCTTTCTTCCCCAGGTGACAGCGGGAAGGTGACCACAGTGGTAGCCACTCTAGGCCAAGGCCCGGAGCGCTCTCAGGAGGTGGCTTACACAGACATCAAAGTGATTGGCAATGGCTCATTCGGGGTAGTGTACCAGGCACGGCTGGCAGAGACCAGGGAACTGGTAGCCATCAAGAAGGTTCTCCAGGACAAGAGGTTCAAGGTAGCTTGGGGGAAATGGGGACAAGAAGGTTTAACTGGTCATGACTAGTGAAGAGCCCCAGCAAGGACACTGGCCTTGGGGGTCCCACAGGGGATCTGGGCATGGGCCAGAGAAGGGAGAAAAAAGGGAGTGAGTTGTGTAGAAGATGGATGTAGGTTCCAGGAAAGCTTAGAGGTGACAGTTCATTGGACTTTTGTTCTTTGTCTTTTTTGCAGGCAAGTTCTTTTTTAATTTACATAGAGATTGTGTGGAGGTGTAGGTACTGTTGTCATTCCCATTTTAAATAAGCAGAAACTGGAAACTGAGACTCAGATAAGAGGACTGTCAGAGGTCTGAACTATATTCTTACTCCCAAGCATTCCATCTTAATCATTAAGTTAAGCTTCTGCTCAGAAGAGAAAGGAAGCTGGTGGGGCTGATAAGTGTGTTTGCAAAGGTCTCACTCTGCCTCAGGTGTTTGGCAAATGCAGGGTGGAATCCAGCCTGCTCAGTGCTCACCAAACCACACACGTTGGTGTGAGGCTCTGTCCTTCTGTAAAAGGGTTGTCCACCCATAGAGAGGTGCCCTGAAAGTTAGTGGATACCCAGAGAATGAGAAGGAGATGGAGGCGTGGAAATCGAGGGATAATTGGTGTTTGAAGGACAGCATTTTGGAGACAAGGCTAGTCTGGATGTAGGAGAAGTGAGCCTAGGCTGGGAGGGAAACAGGTCAGGCCCTGGGTCTTCACAGTGAGCAGTGTCAGGAGCAGGATGATCCAGGGCATCAGTCAGAATTTGATTACTGTTGAATCCCAGAAGTGAGAAGGATCTGAGGGTGGGTAGTTTTGAGGTCCCAGAGGGGAACAGAATAGGGAATAATACTGAGACTGGGCCTTCTTTGGGAAGATGAGAATTGGAAGCCTGGAGTCTGGGACTCGGGATCCAAGCCAGGGGGCGATGGCTCATATGTGTCCAGGGGAACAATAGGAGTGGGGACTAGGATGAACTGGATGGCCACTGCTTGTCTCTTGTCGCTTATGCTATGCAAGGAGGCAGGCCTCATGCTGCCACATTACCTGATTTTTCAAGAGAAGTTGCAAAACTGGGTTTCTATGTGAAGTCATTTGATTTTTCAAATACCAGCAATAAATCAAACACTTGAAAAAGTGGGTTGAAGAAAACACATCTTGTGTTCTGGGTTTAGCCCATAGGCCTCCAGCTTGTGTGTGAGGGAGATGAGTTGGGGGGGCGGAGTGAGTAATTAGGGGCTTCCCCAGGGGCGCCTGGGAGCCTGGACACAGGGAGTAAAGAAACACCCAGATCTGTTGGCAGGAATGGGGGTGTAGGGCTGTGGTGAAGGATGCTAAGGAGAGGAGGCAAAGAGAACTGGTTTTTTGAAGCTCTCTCCCTTTGCCCCCAAGAACCGAGAACTGCAGATTATGAGGAAGCTGGACCACTGCAATATCGTGAGGCTGAGATACTTTTTCTACTCCAGTGGGGAGAAGGTGAGACCCCAGGGGCAGGGGAATCCTTCATCTTCACCTGTTTTCCTGCAGGCCTTTCTCATGACTACTAAGCTTTCACCCATTTTCCCCAAACCTTCCTTTCCCTGTTCCTTGTTCTTTCTTCACGGTGCCTCATACCTCTCTTTTGCTCTACACAGAAAGATGAGCTTTATCTAAATCTGGTGCTGGAATACGTACCTGAGACGGTGTACCGGGTGGCCCGCCATTTCACCAAGGCCAAGTTGACCATCCCTATCATCTACGTCAAGGTGGGCAGGCGGGCAGACTGCTGGGGCCCAGGCCCAAGAAGCTAGGAGCTCTGGACCCTCATGCTTCTGTGGGTTCTCTTGTTCTCCGAGTTTGTGTTGGTCTTTGGAGGCCTTGTGTTTCCTGCCCTTGTGCACATACCCCGAGAGGTGGAGCTTGCCAAGTGCAGGGCAGCCCAACCTGACACTTGACTGAATCAGGGAGGCAGGGTGACTAAGGCTGGGGAGGCTGCAAGTACCTGCTTGGGTCTTTACTGGGAGCCTAGTGGCACCAGTGGTGTTGGAAGAAGTAGCTTAGAATCCAGTGCTGGTGATGACAAGTACAGAAGGGGACACAGTGAAGTCTGGGAGAGGAGTGGGAAGGTGGCAGGGTTGAAGGAAAGCAGGCACCTTCATCCATCATCTCTGCAGTTCATTCCGCAGTACTTGGTGCTGAGAGCCCTGGGTGTTTTCTATCCCTTAGCAGGTGTTTGAATGAATGAATGAATGAATGAATGAATGAGCGAATGAGCAAGCAAACGAGCAAGCCTAGGCATGATGCGGAGAAGAGAGGCTGGGGCAAGCTTTGCTGCTTTTGGAGGAGCTGGGTGGGTCCAGGTTTGCTTGAGGTTGCTGGGGGCCCAGTTAGTCCTCCTGGTGATCCACAGGGCTCCGCCAGTGGTTGGTGCTGTGAAACTCCACCTCCTGGGAGGGGAGTTCTCCAGTTTGGTGATTCTGTCCTGTGGCTGCCTGTGTGTCTGGCCCAGTGATGAGCAATTTCAGAGGCCCAGTTGACTAAGATGCAGGCCTTGCCCTCAAAGCTTCTCAGTTTAGCAGGGTAGACAAGTATCATCACAGGTAACTATAAAACTACTACCAACTGCCTTCCTAGAAGGAATATAGGGAATTCTAGAAACACAGAAGGCTCACAAACCCTGCCTGCTTTGGGGCAAAGAAGATCAAGAAAGGCTTCTGGGAAGAGACCAGGTGCAGGGTGAGGAAGTGGTGTCTCTAGCCAAGGGCAGCAGAAACAGAGGAGGAAGGGGCTCAGGAAGCAGGTTTGAGCAGTTATTACTTGCCAGACCCTGTGAGGCAGTGATGAAAACACAAAGATCACTGTTCTCTTGGCACATAGGTTCTAGTTAGTGGGAGAGTGTTAGGGAAACCCAGCTGGAGAGGGGCTGTTTGTGGGTGGCTTGACTGGTGGATAGAGGAGGCTGACCCCTTCTAGCCAGTGGCTTTCGGGGATCTGAGTGCCAAGGCCTGCCTCATGTCTCTGTCTTACTCACCAGGCTTTTGCTGAGGTGTGGGACTGAAGCGGTAGTTCTTAAGAGTGTGGACCAGCACCAGTACTGGGAGTTGTTGCAAAAGCCCCATCCTCAATTTACTGCATCAGAAACTGTGGGAGTGGTGCCCAGGAATCCCTGTTTTAATAAGGCCTCCAAGTGGTTCTGGTGCACACAAAAGTTTGAGAACAAAGCGGGGTGTGGAAGAGTTCAAATTGGAGAGAGGGCCTGGAAGTGCTCTTCAGGCTAAGAGGGTGAAGTAGTGGCATGCTGTGGGGAGAGCTGGGCTGGAATTCTGTCCCCTGCCTGTCCCAGGTGTACATGTACCAGCTCTTCCGGAGCTTGGCCTACATCCACTCCCAGGGCGTGTGTCACCGTGACATCAAGCCCCAGAACCTGCTGGTGGACCCTGACACTGCTGTCCTCAAGCTCTGTGATTTTGGCAGGTGAGCCTGACCTGGGGTGTGTTGGGTGGCTGACCGTCTAAGGAGGGACCCTAACTCTTGCCTTGTGTTTATTCCTGCCCACCTCTTCCCACAGTGCAAAGCAGCTGGTCCGGGGGGAGCCCAATGTCTCCTACATCTGCTCTCGCTACTATCGGGCCCCAGAGTTGATCTTTGGAGCCACTGATTACACCTCATCCATTGGTCAGACTTACGGGAGGCTGGGGGTGGGGGTGGCAGTCATGGCAGTTTTTGAGTTTTGTTGTTTGTCAGCCAGGCTTGGTGATAAAAACTTAATGTTTATCCTTTTATGCAGTCCTCACAAATTGAGGAGGGCTATGCTGTTGTATACTCCTTTACAGATGAGCAGTCTTAGGTTGAGTGATGCGGCTACCTGCCTGCAGTCACACTGCTAGGACCAGGCAGGGTTGGGCTTTGAAAAGCTGGCCTAACTCTAGAGTCTGTAGTCCGAGTCAGCCCTCTCTTTTCCACGGGGAAGGGCTGATTGTGACCTCGGGGGAATTTGAGGTGAGGCTATGAGGGTGTGACCTGCTCACAGGGCTCTGTGTACCTCCCTGGAAGGATGTCACCTTCCAGGCCTGAGGAGAGGGCCTGAAGGGTTTGGGTGAGAAAATTCATCAGTGGGGTGAAGAAACTGCCTGGTCCTTAGGTGTGAACTTGTGCCAAAGGTGTCAAGGTGCAGACCAGGAAGAGGTGAGAGCACCAGCCTGCGGCTCTTCACCCAGATTGGAGAATGCAGTGCAGTCAGGCAGACCTGGCAGACCAGGAGGTTCAAAGTCAGGCTCCAGTGTTCCTAAACTATGTGACCTTGAGCAAAACACTTCCTCTGAGTCAAGAGAATGGGCCTCTTGGGCCCTCTCAGCATGATCATAAGGGACAGAAGGGTTTGTGAGGGAATGGGCATGGTACCCTGACCCTCCCCCCCGTTCCCCTTCAGATGTGTGGTCAGCTGGCTGCGTACTGGCCGAGCTCCTCCTGGGCCAGCCCATCTTCCCTGGGGACAGTGGGGTAGACCAGCTGGTGGAGATCATCAAGGTGAGGGAAGGGCCTGGTGGCCGGGGGCGGGGCTAAGTGATAGGAGTCTGGGCTCAGACCCCTCTTCCTACAGGTGCTGGGAACACCAACCCGGGAACAGATCCGAGAGATGAACCCCAACTACACGGAGTTCAAGTTCCCCCAGATTAAAGCTCACCCCTGGACAAAGGTGGGGCAAAGCTAGGGGCCCAGGCAAGATGGCTAAGGTCCCCACTGGAGACCAACTGGTCTGGGGATGTGGCTACAGAGTCAAGGTTTGGGAGCGGGTCAGTGACTTTCATCAGATTTCAGTTTATATAATTTCCCATAATCTAAAAGTTGAGGACCCACAGTAGAGTCAAGAGTCCCATTTTTCTAGTGGGGAAACAGACTTAACAGCAGAACCCTTAGAGTCATGGGACCTGGTGGGCTGCTTACCTGATAAACAAACTGTGCTCCCCTCTGTGGTTATGCCTGTTTTCTCCTTTGGAAAGTGAGTTTGTGGGAGGCGGGCAGTCACATTTACTGCTGGCGCTGTGGCATTGAGGTGCAGGTACATGCCAGTGCCCTGGGCTTCTCACCCTTGTGACTTCTACCTCTCTTCGCCAGGTGTTCAAATCTCGAACGCCACCTGAGGCCATTGCGCTCTGCTCTAGCCTGCTGGAGTACACACCGTCCTCGAGACTCTCTCCGCTGGAAGCCTGTGCCCACAGCTTCTTTGATGAACTGCGATGTCATGGAATCCAGCTCCCCAACAACCGCTCGCTTCCCCCCCTCTTCAATTTCAGTCCTGGTGGTGAGGGCACAGCCTGGGATCTGGAAAGCTGGAGGGGGCACCCAGTGATTGTAGAGAAGAGCTTGGTGTTGAAGACAGGAGTGGGGAGCTAAGGGGGTGGGTGACAGGGAAGGCCTGGGCATTGTAGAGGCCCCTGGGATTTAGGAAGACCCAAACCTGATTCACCCTGTGCCTTGTGATCTCCCATGCTAGGCTCTTTACAGTTGTTCTTTTGAAGTATTTGGTGGCCACACTTGTTGGCCAAGAGCTGGGTCCCTGTTCAGTGCCCTTTTCTAACCCCAACTGGGTCTGCAGATGCCCTGCCCTGCCTTCTGACCAGGCAATGTCCATTCCTGTCTCTAGAACTCTCCATCCAACCATCTCTCAATGCCATTCTCATCCCTCCTCACTTGAGGTCCCCAGCGGGCACTGCCACCCTCAACCCATCCTCACAAGGTAAGTCAGGGTAGAGCAGCATTTTTCAGTTGGGGGGGGGGGTCCTATTTTCACAGCCCCTGGGTTTCTGTAGGTACTTAAGAATCGCTGATGGTTTGAAATATAGAAAACATATTTTACAACCTGTGAATGGCCACTTGTATTGGGCTCTATCATCTCTGTTTGTGTTGAAATGCTAACTGAAAAACTCAAAACACGTACTTGGCTTACACAAACAGTTGAATTTGTTGCCCACATTAAAAATTGGGGCCATTTCATGTACAAATCTAGATTTCGTGTTTTTGCTGGGGAAGAAAGTCAGATGGGACAGCAGTGGGCCTGCCTTCCCCCAGGGCTGAGTTCCAGTTGTCCCTTTTGAGGTGGGGTCTGGCTCTTTGGTGAGTCACTCAGTGACCAACCTGGCCCTTTGGCATTTGAGTTTGCAACCCTGGACCTAAAATGACAGCTTTCTGTTTCTGAAGTAGCATCTCACACAGACTTCCTGCTTATGGGGGGCAGGGGTTGAAAAGCAAAGGCTAACTGTCTGCTCTTTATTCCTCCTCAGCTTTAAGTGAGGCTCAGACCAGCTCGGAATGGCAGCCAACCGATCCCACAGATCCCCTCACTAACTCCTCCTGAGGGCCCAGCCAACTACCCGTCTATCTGGGAGCCCCAGGTGGGGCTGGGAAGGTGGGGGGCGTGGCTCCTGCCCTGGCTGGACCCCTAGACTAGAGGGCAGAGGTAAATGAGTCCCTGTCCCCTCTCCTGTCCCTCCCTCACCAGCCTCACCCCTATGGTGGGCTTTTTAAGAGGATTTCAACTGGTTGTGGGGAGGGAAGAGAAGGATGGATGGATGGGGTCGGGGGCATGAGGACCTCCTACCCCTTGGCCCCCTCCCCTTCCCCAGGCTTCCACCTCCTCCAACCCACCCCCTCCTCCTGTGTCCCTTGTAAATAGAACCAGACCAGTCCATTTCCTCTTTCCTTCCCTGGTCCCCGGGTGTAAATAGATTGTTATAATTTTTTTCTTAAAGAAAACGTCAATTCGCACCGTCCAACCTGGTTCCTCCCCCTCCTATAGCTGTGTCACCTCCTGTCCTCTGCCCTGAGGTCACCTCCTTTCTCTCCCTGCCCCGAAGGGCCGGGGGTGGTGGAGGTATCCTGATGTCTTAGTTTCCACAGTAAGGTTTGCCTGTGTACAGACCTCCGTTCAATAAATTATTGGCATGAAAACCTGCTTCCATCTGGCTGCCTGTGTCCACCGAGGTGAGGGAGGTGCCTGGTAGAACAGGAGTGGGCTGTATCTCAGGAAGGGAGACAGGGTAGAGTGATCCCAGGCTGGGTCATCTGAGGCCTGAATCTGGGCCTTGGCTCAGGTGCTCAACCTTCCTGTGAGGATGAACAGGTCTGGCTTACATGCTGCAGAGGCCTGGGAGGAGCCTGGTCCCTGGACCCAGAATGAGCCATCTGCTTCCACCCAGGGAGGGAGACAGCTGGGGACCAGAGAGGCCATGGCCATAGGGTATAAGTGGCAGAGTCAAGACTTGAACAAAAAGCTCTGCCTCAGCCTGTGCTGCCTGCTGCTCCAGGATCTGAAGAACATAAAACTGAGCCTGATGTAGATTCAGTGGGCATGCATGGGGGCAGAGGTGCTGTCCACAAACCCTAGCAGATCCTCAAGCCTTCATTTCTGGGTCTCACAACAGGGCACATACTTGACCCACCTCCTAGGGATGCTGGGAAGTAACACACCTGGGAACGTGGGTGCAGAGAGCCTCGCTTTTTACCCTCACTGAGACAACATGCTGGGCCAGATGGCGAGGCCATGGGCCGAGTGAAATGGTACCTCCTCCACGTGGTGCCCACAGACAGCAAGGGCAGGAGGCCCCAGAGGAGGATGGGGGTCTGGGGAGGAACAACTGACACATGCTCCGCTGGTCAAGAAAGATGAAGAATTTCAAACATGTTCCAGAGGGAGTTTAAGGACTGCTCCTGTGGCATCTAGGCTTTTGTCTGCTCAGGTCAGCCCCAGGGGCACATGTATATACTGCCCAAAGCAAACCCTGGCCTTCCCCGCTCAACACCATCTGGGTATCACCTTTTTTTTTGTATTAGGAATCCATAAAGCAAGTGGAGTGGAGTAGGGGAGGAGGGCTAGTCTGGGCAAGGGGCAGACCCTGGGCTCCTGGGGACCCCTTCTTCCCCATTGCTCACATTTGGTCAGCCATGAGGTCACCATCCCTTACTCTCCTCCCACCCTCACAGCCTCTGCTCAGCTCTGGCCTGTTGTCTTCCTCCTGAACCATCTTCAGTCTCCCCCAACACCCCACCTTGACTCCAGGGAGCCCTAACCCCCAGTTTGGACCCATGCCTTCTCACTCTGCCCCACTTAGCCCAGTTTTTAAGGCCTTACTGAGGTCTCTACCTCCTAGACTCACAGCCACAGCCCTGCCTCATTCTGCCTCACCTGTTAGTACCTGGATCTGCAGAGGCCTGGGAGGAGCCTGCTCATGGACCTGAGCTGCCATATATCATCTTTTTAGAGACAGAAGGATTGTCACCTAAGGGAATCTTTGGAAAGGTTGGGGATCCCTTCCCGCTCCTGACCTTTGACCCTTTGAAAGACATCCCCCCAACTCCTCCAGTTACAATGAATCCTCTGAGCCCCCAGCCTCTGCAAAGTTTTCACTGGATCTGGACATGGGCTTAAGGGACCAACTGGGTGCACATCTCTGCAATGCCTCTGCTTAGCTGCGAGACCTTGGGCAAATCTGCCCATTTTCTCATCTGTACAATAGGGAGAATTCTTAGATCACCTCACAGGCCCATTAGGATCATAATACATGTATGGTTACTGCGGTGCCTGCCATGGAGAGGGAGCCAAATGTTCACTGTTGTAGTTGTGAATAACTGGACGGGGTCTCCAAGTATACTAAGAACTCATCCTCTATGCTGTTCTCTTCTGCTAGCAGATTCCTACCTCCTCTATAAGCCTCTGACTCCTGATCTCCCACCACCGAGTTCTGTTCCCTCCTTGGGACCTACTGTCCAATGCACATCCCCATCGCAACCCTGAGGAACCTGGAGCTGAGATCTGTCTGCCTCCTGGGCAGAGCAGAGGCCTGACTCATCTCTAGCCCCAAGCATCACCCGGCACTCAGGAAGGTCATCCAAGATGAAAGAATCAATGAAACACACTTAGACCATCTGTACTTGTGTGTGTTCCTCCTACCACACGGCAGTCCATATCTGACTCATTCCTGGGACTCCAGCATCACATCAACTGAGCACCTGGGAGCCTATAGGTTTCCTTCCACATTGTTAAAAGTGAGATTAAGAAAGCCCAGGGAAGTCAAGTGTCTTCCTCCTGGGCGGTGCTGAGTCCTGGGTGAGGAGAGTCCAGGGAAGCCTAGGGCGGCAGGAACAGCCAAGAATCTGAAGACATATGGGGCACATACCTGAGCACACGGCCAGGGCTCAGAAAAGGTTACCTCATGTTGCTGGGTAGCAAGGTCATACAAAGAACTTTGGCAAACCCCACTTTGTGGGTGACCTGGGACAGATCCTATCACATCTCAGAGCTTCTGTTTCCCTTCAGGCAGAGAAAGGTGACAAGAGAAACCTGGCAGGGCTGTTCTGAAGAGTTAGCACGTAAGAGGGCAGGGTGGATCCTGGCACCTGGTGGGTGCCAGAGTGGCTTGCCAGGGGGTGGTCCCCTTTCTCCCCAGAGGCGCTCACACTTGCTCTTGCAACCAAACTGTTTTATTATTGCTCTTAGCTGTGTCACACGAAGGCCGTGTCCAACTGCAATAGCCCACTTGCTTCACTGGCCCCCAGTGCTGCCTGGCACAGCTGCAGTGTGTCCTCAAGTGCCAGTGGCTGGGATGTCTCGATGATGGCGATGGTCTCTCCAAGCTCTGTGCACATGATAGTCTGTTGAGGCTGTGGGGACGGGGATGGGGCGGGAGGTGGTGATCTGGGCTGCAGTGTCATCGTCCGTGCTCGGGCATGGACCCGCTGATGCAGGCGCAGGCCCGCCATGGCACGGAACCAGCGGCCACATGTCCCGCAGTAGTAGGGGCTCTTGTTGTAGAGACCGGTGATGGGGAGGCGTGGAGCACGAGCAAAGGCCACTGGCCGCAGGTGCAGCCTCCGGTGCTGTTGTAGGTTGGAGCTCTGTGTAAACCGTTTGCCACAGTCCAGACATTGGTAGGGACGCACACCTGTGTGGGTCAGTTGGTGGCGGCTGAGATTGGCCAGAGAAGCAAAGGTCTTGCCACAGGAGTGGCATTGGAAGGGCCTCTCGCCCGTGTGTGTCCGCAGGTGGTTGTGCACATGGACCAGCTTCTTGAAGCCTTTGCCGCAAACCCCACAGCAGTGTCGCCGCTCAGGGGGCCCGTGGACTGTGCGCCGGTGCCGGGAGAGGCGGGAGGCTGAGGCGAAGGACTTGGAGCACTGCGGACAGGGCAGCTGGGCAGGTGGGGTAGGGGGTGGTGGCGGGGGCATGGGCTCAGCTGGAGCAAGGGAGGCCGCTGCTGTGGTGGGAGGTGCCCCGCTCTTGCCGGCGTGGGTGCGCCTATGGTAAAGAAACTTGGTCATGTTGCTGAACGTCTTGCCACAGCGGCAGCGATGCAATGGGTTGGCGGTGTGAGCCCGCCGGTGGGCCACCAATGTGAGTTCTGTGCTGAAGCCGCGACCGCAGTCCACGCAGAGGTAGCGGGCTTCCCCACGGTGCAGCCGCAGGTGCTGCTCCAGTGAGGCTGCTTTCTTGAAGACCTTGAAGCAGGTGGTACACTCATGTGTGCCGCCGACATGGGCCCGCCCATGAGCCAGCAGACGGTTTGCTGAGCTGAAGCAGCGCTGGCACTGGCTGCAGCGGAAGGGATGGGTTGTTGACGCTGGGCCATGGGATGCCCGCCGGTGTCGCCGGCGTGCCCCTGCTGAGGTCCAGTGTTGGTGATAATCCCCACAGCTCTGGGCCAGGCTGGCTGTGGACTTGTCGCCTCCTCTAGCATCATTACCAACCTCTGCTACCAACCCTTCCTCCTCCTCTGTTTCTTCATCATCTTCACCCTCCTCATCTTCCTCTAGCCCATTGCATTCCTCTTTCTCTAGGGAATCAAAGTGGGTTCCTTGATGCTCCAAGAACTCCTCAGGGGTGGCACAGAGGGTACAGCACTCAGGACACTCATAGGGCTCCATCTTGACTCCGGGTGGATCAGGGGGTGGAGATGGTGGTGGTGCTGGGGGAGGTGGAGGCGGAGGCGGGAGCATTGGTGGTCTTGCTGCTGCAGTAGAAAGGTGCTGGGCCTTTCGATGAGCCACCCACAACTCAGGCGAGGGGAACAGCTCCTGGCAGTCCCCACACTGGTACTGGATCTGGCTTGCAGACTCCTGGAGGTGGGCATCCTGGTGGGCCAGGAGCTCACCACGGGAGAGGATGAGCTGGCTACATTCACCACACTGGAAAGGCCCATCCTCAGTACCTGGCACCAGCTCTGGCTCCAGGCCAGCATCCTGGGTGGTCAGTGCCTCCTCCTCTGTGATAGTGGGTATATGCTGCTCCTGGTGTGAGATGACTTCCTCCAGTGTGTTGTAGAGGTTGCCACACTCGGAGCACATGAACTGGTGGTGCTGGAAAAAGAGGGATGAGGCAAGGGCCTCCCCAGGTTTCATCTCAGTCACCTCTGTTGACATCTCTGTCATCTCTCTGAACATTGGTATCGACATCTCCATTGCCTCTGGTGACATCTGTGTTGACATCTCGGCCATCTCAGCCACCTCAGCTACCATATCTGCCATTGTGGGGAAGGCACTGCCTGGAGAAAGAAGGGAGCTAGTGAGACACCAGGAAACCAAGGGGAGAGAGGACATCTCAGGAATTCCCTTGCCCATCCTGTCACTCACTACTCTCTATCAGTCACCGAGTCTAGATTCAGTATTTATGTCTCAGTCTTCAATGACCCGTGACTCTGAAGCTGACACATGTCCCATGACAGCCAGTTATCTGCAGGAGAGAGACAGCCCTCCTCAGTCTGGCCTCTGACTCTGCCCCCCTTACCCAGAGGGCCAGCTGCACCATTTCTAAGAAAACATGTCTTCGGGCCTCTTGGCCTATGCCCGTGCAGTTCCTTCTCTTTGCACCTTTCCTCTTTCTACATGGGGACACAGAGATGCAGGAAAGCAAATAGATTAAGAGCCCAGGCCCTGGAACCAGACCGCTCTTGGCTTGAATCTGAGCTCCACCACTTACTTCCTTTCTCTGAGACTGTTTTCTCACTTGAGAAATGGGGCTACAAGTAGCACTGGCCACAAAGTTCCTGGTACTTGATAAAAGCTAGACAAAACCACTTGGTAGTTATGCAGACATGTTTTTGGACCCTAGGTCTTGATGCTGCTATTAATTCCTTGTGTCAAGAAAGTTCTCTCCTCCTCTTGTCTAGCAAACCCCTCCCCAGCATTTCCTTTGTGAAGGCTTTTCTGACATGTCTACAGTCTCAAGCTTGTGGCCACTTCCCTCCTCCTCAGGGATCCTATGGCATCCAGTGCCACCTCTGTCATAGCAATTGTCATGCACTTGGGATGAAGTCTCTGTGATCCTCACTGAGCTTGTAGGCAGGAAAGGTCTGATTCATTAAAGGGACTGCTGTCATCAACATAACCACAGACCAGGGACAGAGATTTTAACTACTGCACTTTTCTTCATGTGCCTCATCTCTAGTCGTGTGGACTAAATCCAACCCATGTCCCTTCAGCAAATGACTGCTCCCCCCTAACCCCGCAAATATAGGAGTAAATTTTCTAAATTCAATTTCCATCTTCTCCATCTCTTTTTCAACTCATCTGGTAGTGCCAGAAGGCAGATGGAGTTCAGTTTATAGCCTGGCACATAAAAGTTGCTCATATTAAGCTCCCAGAGGGCAGAGGTTTTAGTCTGTTCATCAGTGATATATTTCCAGTGCCAAGAAAAATGCTTAGCATGAAATAGGCACCGAGGAGGTATTTAGTTGTGAATAATGCTCCCTCCAGAAAGTGAGGCCCAGAGACTTTAACTGTGCCTCTGCACATTCCACCTCTCCCACCAGGCCAACTCTCCTATTAAACTGTAAACTCCCACAATAACAGCCCAGTACAGGGCCCTGCTTTCAGTTTGTGCCCAATAAATGCTCCTCGAGTAAATGATTCACTAAAAGCCCAGAAGCTAAACTTTCCTCAACTTCCTCACTAATTTTCGCACACAATAGCCATTCAATAAAGGACCTCTCTGGAAGTAGCCAACCAGGGGCCTGAGAGTTCAATTTTTCCTTGTTTACAGCCCCACTCAAAACAGAGTACTCCTCTAGAATGAGGCCCAGTGCCTTTGCGTCGGTGTAAAGCCGAGGCAAAGCAGGCCCCCAGTAAATGTCCCTCTAGAAAGTAGCCCGAGAGACCTAACATTTGGACCTTCCTCGTTTACATTCCGCCTTTACCAATCTTGAATTGTAAACTATTGAGGGGAGGAATGGGAGCTTTCTACATAGTAAGTCACAAGTCCTCCCAGGAAAGAACTCACTAGCGGCCTGGAAGTTCCAACTTTTCCTCTGCACAGCTACACATCCCTTTTTTTCTGACCAGACACATCAACTCCATGACCTAAGAGCTCCCTGCAAGGAGTAGGGGAACGGTGAGCTCAAGCGTTGGGTCCTGCACACCGCGGTAGCTCAACGCTCTAAGGCACAGAGGAAGGAACGCTCTTCTTCCACTCCCGCCATAGCGGAGGCCCCAAAGCTCTTTGACCCCCGGTGTCCCCTTCGTTCTCCCTCCACCCTCTCCGTTCGCCTAGCGGCCTCTTCCCTCCAGCCCCCTACCCCGCAGCGCCCCTCACCCGTCTCTCTTCACTCCAGCAGCCCCCGCCGCTCTTGACACAGACCCCCTGCTCCCGGTGTGCGGCACCTCTCACTATCCACACCTCCCATTGGGCGGCGCCCTTATCCTAGCGGCCAATCAGAGCCAGCAGCGTAGGGCAAGCGCCCTTGAGCCTGCGTGTTGAAGCTCAGGCGGGGCTCGGTGAGTTTCTCCACGCACACAACTGTGCCCTGTGGGCTGGGCTCTGGGCTCTGAGAAGCGCTTGCGCAGTTCTTCCGGCTGCTTCTCTGCCAAGTCCGAAAGTTAAGTGGACAGAAGTGGGCACCATTGGAAAGTGAGGACCTACAGAGCGGACTGGGCGGCGGGAGCCCTTGAGATAGGTGTCATTTAATAGCTGAAGAGACTGAGCGTTCTGAGGGCACAGCTTTGGAGTCAACAAACCTGGAGTACTTCTCTCTGGGCTTCACTGTAACTACTGTGTAAAATGGGCTTGAAGCATACTTCCAAGGTTGCTGAGGGGACTGGATGAAATCAAACACATAAAAACGCTCAGCACAGGGCCTGATTTACCGTGGGTGCTCACTAAAATCCATTTAACATGGGCACACTACTTCCCAGTTTGTTTTCCCTTCTCTCACACTCTCCTGTTGATTTAATGATATTCACTTATTGGGCACCATCATGTGCCCGACCCAGAACTGGGTTTTCGGTAGGTTACAACTGCCATCAGAGAGGGAGGGACTTTCCCAAGGTCATTGCTACAGTCCAAGCAGAATTAGTGCTTGCTGAGCTAGTGCCACGCACGACCTAGGTCTCCCGCCTCCCAAGGGGAGCTAATTCCGGGGGTGGGAACCGGTCCAGGAGGGGACATGTCTCAAGACAAGTATGGGCCCTGAACTTGAGTCACCTAAGTCAGGGGCGGGGTGGCCACCACTCCCAAAACTCCGCCATGGGGGTCCTCCCATGGACTCTAACTCTTCTGTTAAGAAACCTGCTTTCCCCAGAAAGAAACTCATAGGTTCAGGTTAGAGAGGGGCTATTGGGAGGTCCTGTGACCTTAGAGGGCAGAGACTGGAAGGGGTTATGGGGGAAGGGGGCTCTTGGTGGGCGCCGTCAGAGGTGCACAGTTGGGATGGAGGGGTCTGTTGCAATCAGGAAGGAGATACTGGCTCTTAACACGAGATGCGGGAGTCCTTGTCTTGATCAGGGGAAAGAACTTATAGATGGGAGCTAGGGGTTCTGTTGGATGAGGAGGGATTCCTGTTGAGATCATCAGATGGCACAGTTGGGTTGGGGGTTCCTTGTTGCCCTTAGGAGTAAGGGGCAGTCAATCTAAAGGAGGAGCATCTAAATCCTGATCCTAAGGGCCTGGACGCTACTCAGAGCCAGGAAGATTAGTGGTGATTGTGGTCTTTGCCATGGGCAGTTGGGGGCAGTGGTACTGTGGGAGCCTAGGTCGTGATTAGGAGAGGGCTGTAGTCCATCAGATGAATAGTTCCAAAGGGTAGTGACGTGAGGTAACAAGGACCCATCGGTTTAAGTCACGAACTGGCAGAAGCACCTCAGCAATCTTGTAGCAAATCCAACCTATACGCTCAACCGCTTTCGCTCTGCGCAGGCGCAGCACACGACAGCTCAGACGCTAAGTTTGCGGGCGGGCCCTGAGGGGTGGGGCTTCGGTGCCTCACTCTGCGCTTGCGCCTAAGGGGCGTGGCGGTCGCACCTGCGCGAGTTGGGGGAAGGAGGAGGAGCGAGGTGACGCAGGCGTAATAATAGAGAAGGTGCCAGAAAGATCCAAAACAAGTGGCTGCGGCCGTCGCCCAGGAGTCGTCAGACGCCGGATTCTGGTGAGGATCCAGAGAGGCCTAAGGGCGAGTGGTGGCGGGTAGACGGAACCACCTGGGTGCCGGGTGAGGGCAGTACCATCCATATAGTGCGTGGGGGTCGCGGCACCACCTGTGTGGGGTGAGAGCTGGTTTGGTCGGTCCCACTTGTAGTGGCCAATGGGGGTCACTTTCGGACGGTACCACTCGGGTGGACCCGTGGGACTGATCGGATAGTACGGCTGGACGGAGCCCAGGGGCATGTCCGGACAGTACTAACCAGAGTCAAAGGTCAGTCGTTAGGGTGCCCCGGAATGGGCCCCCAGGCTTGTTCGTACCGAATCACTTGGTCGGTTCCGGAGGCTGGTTCGGGACATACCACTTGGGGAGGGGCGTTCGGGCTCTGCGGGCCAGACCGGTCGGAGGTCGAGTGAGGTCTAGCGTCTCGACTTGTTACCAAGGGACCTCGGACGATACCATTCATTTCCGGGGAGGGTGGGAGGTTCAGACTTCTGGGGTGTGAGGGTGGCCCTGCACGGGGGGTCGGGAATTGGGGGACGCACTGGCGAGGTTGGCGTTCGGGCTCCCATGTCGCTGACCACTGCCCCCTCCCCGCTGAGTGGGTTCTAGGCCCTGGTTCGAGCTTGTTCCACCCCCTTTCCCCGGGTATGGCGCTGTCTGGGTCGACCCCTGCCCCGAGCTGGGAGGAGGATGAGTGCCTGGACTACTACGGGATGCTGTCGCTTCATCGTATGTTCGAGGTGGTGGGCGGGCAGCTGACTGAGCGCGAACTGGATCTGCTGGCCTTCCTGCTGGATGAGGCCCCCGGCGCCGCCGGCGGCCTGTCCAACGCCCGTAGCGGCCTGGAGCTGCTTTTGGAGCTGGAGCGCCGCGGGCAGTGCGACGAGAGCAACTTGCGGCTCCTGGGGCAACTCCTGCGAGTGCTCTCCCGGCACGACTTGCTACCGCACCTGGCGCGCAAGCGGCGCCGGCCAGGTACGGCTCAACGCAAAGGTGATAGACTTCCGGTGGGAAGGGGGCCTTGCTCCTCATCTGAGCCTTCGTGGTGCCCTGATATCAGAAAGCCTATGTTCCTCTCCACTGCTCCCTTCTCCACAGAGTATCAGAAACACGAGAGAGAGAAGGCAGGGCTTTGAGAGGCGAGCTTGTGGAATTTGGCCAGAGCAATAATGATGTTTGTGGCCACTGTTTGTGGAGGGCTTGTTTCATGCCAGACACAGACTAAGCCTTTAATATAAACTATCATTATAATATTCTCCTGGTAGTCCCACGAGGAAGTCCTGTTACTGTCACACTGGACTGGGAAAACAACAGGTTCAAAGAAGTTAAGCAGCCTGCTCACAAATGAGAACTGAGTCTTGTGTGAGTGACACAGGAGATACAATGTGCCTGGACTCATAAAGTGCTTATTACATGAGGCATAGCATTAATGGGGGAATCAGATATTAAAAGAGATAAACAGTTTATTCCTACATATGGATATAGAAAGACTAAAACAAAGTAATGGTATGTAGCAAGTAGGGATTCTGAGTGAAGGGGGCCCCCCTTAGATTGAATAACCAGTCAAGACCTTTCTGAGAAGGTGACATTTAAATTGAGGCTGCACTGCTGCCACCGTGCATAGAAAACTCCAGGGAGAGGAAAAGGCAGCCTTTGAAGCCTTGAGGCAGGAATGAGTTTGGCATCATCAGAGGCCAGTGTGGTACAAACAGAGGGGACTGAAGAGAAGGCAGAGAAGTAGGTGTGAAGCCACATCACAGGGGCTTGCAGATAACACAGCTAGAAAGCGACAGCTAGGAGTCACACTCAGCTGGTTTGTGTCCAGAGTTGATGCCCTTAATCCTTGTGAGGGAAGGACAGCGATCTGAAAAGCCCGGGACCTGGGAGGGTTTAAGGCACAGGAGCCCCACATGTGTATAGGCCTTGAGCTGTTGAGCCTTTGGTGGGATTACTTGGTGATTGGGGAGGGAATTGTGAGGCTCCCCATGCCCAGAGTAAGCTCATGGGATTTGGATAACCAGGGGAAGGGCAGCACTAGGGAAGAACTGACAGCGCTTTTGGAAAAATATGTCTGGAGGTCAGACTACTCTGGAAGAGAAGATTTGGGAAGCCTGAAGAGAGGCCTGCTTACTCTTTGGGGCCTCAGGGAGAGCTGGGGGCAGTTGATGGCAGGCAACGTTGCAGGGATCCTGGCCATGACTCAGTTTACAAAATAACTCTGACTGACTCCTTTTTATTGGGAGGCATTGAGCAACCACTGGGCAGGAGGTGCTGGAGAGGGAATGGGTGTCTGGACTCTGACCCCTGGGGAACTCAGGCACCCTGTGTGGCAGGTGTTCATCTCAAGGGGCGGGAATTGGAGGCTGGGCCTGGGATGGGCCAGAGACTGTTAATACTTCTTTCCATTTTTCTCTCCCTGCAGTGTCTCCGGAACGCTATAACTATGGCACCTCCAGCTCTTCTACAAAGAGGACAGAGGGTAGCTGCCGTCGCCGTCGGCAGTCTAGCAATTCTTCAGATGTTCAGCAGGATCAGTGGGAAACAGGTGAGTCCAGCTGGGTGGGTGTGAAGGCGGTTTCTCTCTCTTCTTCTGAACCCTGATGAACTGCCCCTATCCTGGCCCATCAAGAAAAAGGTGCAAGGGGTTATTCTGTCTCATTTTTACTTTGTGTGTTTATTTTTCTTAGAAAAGCATGTGTCCGGGGGCAACATATGGAGTTGTTTCTAGTAGTTTTATATTTCATCTAAATGGCATCATACCATGGGCTCATCATTCCTCACGTGGCTATTTTTGCTGGATGTGTTTCTTAGAGTTATTCATGTTGAATAACTAATGGATATTTTTTGATTGTCATGCCAATTAATTTATCCAGCCTCCCTCTAGCCCCAGTTTTTAAATTATTCAAATATAATTTCAAACACACAGAGAAATTAAAAATTTTGTACAGTGAACATGTTCCTAATCTTCCTAGATACAAGATCTTCCTAGATCTTCCTTTTTAGACACATTTTGCCACTTTAGTTTTACATGTGTGTTTATGTAATTCTTTGGTTGTTGAACTCTTCGAAAATAAGTTCCAGGCATCAGGACACTTGACCCCTAAATCAGCAGGCCTCTCCTGTTAATAAGGAGATTCTTCTCTACCACAGCGAGACCATTACCATACCTAAGAAAGTATACACAAATTCTCTGATATCCTAATGGTCCATTTTCAGATCTCTGTAAGATTGTCTTCACTTTCAGAATCCACTCATAGTTGAGTTGTTAGTTAGTATATCTCCTTAACTTTTTACTATAGAAATGAGATTCGTCCCCTGCCTGTACGTTTTCCTTTATTTTCGCTCCTTGAGATTGACTTCGTGATCATACCAGGCCACTTGTTTTGTGGAATGTCCTGATTATTTCCAGAAATGTCTAGTAATTTTCTAATGGTGTCATTTAACTTGTCCCTTTGTCCCCTATATTTCCTGTAAAATGGGGATTGGGTCTGGCGGTCTGATTCAATTCAGGTTCCATGTCTTTGGCAATAATGCTTCTTGGTTGATGCCATGAGCTTCGCATTGGAGCACGTCAGGAAGCAGAAAGTCTGGTTTTACTGTTGTGTGTGTGGGCAAGTTTGATCACTTAGTTAAGGTAGTGTCTGCCATATTTGTCCTTTGCAAAGGGATATTTTTTTCCCCCTCTGTGGTTAGTAAACAATCTATGGGATGACATCTTGACACATCCTGTTCAATAGCACCCCCAGTGGGTGGAGCATCCTTTCCTGCCTAAACCAATCATTACATTGGTGTTCAGAAAATGGTGATTTTCTAATTCTTTCATTTTCCTACATCTATTCTGCTGGCTTTTCAAGAGGAGTTTTTCTTTCCACCCCCCTCCTTTTTTTTTTGGTGGAGACTACCACTATATAATGGATTCATACATTCTTACTTATTTATTGTGTCATAATCAGTCAGTCATTCTTTCTGATGTTCAGATTGGCTATCTCCTTTGTCTTTTTGATGAGTCTCCATCATGCACTGGGTGCTGCCTGCTTTGTGGCACTGCAAGATGCGGCACTCACCTTGTACTTTCCCTTCCCCAATCCTATAATCCACTGCTTTGAGAAGGCTGGTTTCTTTTAGAGGCAGTAGTATTTAGAGACTAAGATATGGTTGCTGAGTATGAGCATCATTTCTAGGCTCTTTCAGTGAACAGAGTTAGAAACTGCTTTTTAAAAGTTCATATTAGGCCCTGCCCTGGCTGGAGTGGGTCAGTGGATTGAGTGCTGGCCTGTAAACCACAGGGTTGCCAGTTGGATTCCCAGATCAGGTCACATGCCTGGGTTGTAAAAGTAAATAAAAGTAAATATAACTTTTTATAAAAGTAAATACTTTTAATAAATACATTAAAAGTAAATAAATAAAATCTTAAAAGATAAAAGCTTATATTAGGCCCTGACTGGTGTGGCTCAGTTGGTTGGGTGTCATCCTGCAAAGTGAAACGTCACCATTTTGATTCCTGGTCATGTCACATGCCTAGACTGCAGGTTCAGTCCCCACTTTAGGCGTGTACGAGAGGCAGCCAGTCGATGTTTCTCTTCCTCTTTTTCTCCCTCCTTTCCTCTCTCTGAAAGAAAAGCTCATATTCATATTTTAAATTCTTAAAAAAATTATTGGTTCTTAGAGAGAGAGTGGGGAAGGGGGCAAGAGAGAGAGGCACATACACACATCAGTTTGCTGTTCCACTCATCCATGTATTCACTAGGTGATTTTCATATGTGCCCTGACCAGGGATCGAACTGGAAACCTTGGTGTATTAGAACATGCTCCAACAAACTGAGCTACACAGCTATGTGGCTTGGGCCTTATTAGTACTTTTAATTCAAAATTAACAAATACTACAAGGATTTTTTCCTCTTACACGGAAAACCTTGGTTTTTAACAACATTGAGATATGGATTTATTTGCTTTATTGTATAACAATAAAAAAAATTGCTTCAAAATTACAGTGTCAATACCACTGCTGACTCTTTACTGAAAAAAATCCACAAATTTGTGGTTCTGGTCCTTGGGATTATATTTCACTGAGAGTTTGCATTCAGAATGATCCTCCTAATAACTTGAAATAATTATTTTCTTCACCTGTTCATGTTACCAGTTTTATACAGGGTTAGGTTCATTTGTTTCTGTATGTGTTTGATTTTATGGTTTATTTTTCTAAAATATTTTGACTAAACTGTAAAAAAAATTTTTTTTGACTATGTCAGAACTAAACTATGTGAAAAAGATGTTTTCAGAAGCATCACGTGTTGTTTTCTCCTCCAGTAAATAAGTAATGAATTTCACTCATTTCTAATCTATATGCAGAATTAGCAAATACATACTTATCTTTGTTCCCCTCCTTTCTTATGTGAAGTGTATAGCAAGCTGTAGACACCTCTTTTTTATCTTAGTTTGCTTCACTAACCAATTTATCCCAGAAATTATTCTTTTTTTGCTTCACATTGACATTGATTTCAAATGTGTGCAGTTATAAGCTATGGACAAAGCCCTGTGGCTGGTGCCATGCAGATCCCCTGGTGTGAGAGTGCAGGAGTTTCTGTAGGCCCACATCTAGGAGTGGGATCGATGTGCAGGGGTGTGCTGGTCGGCCCTTCTAGATGATGCTAGGTTGTACTTACTCACCGTCTTATGGACAGTGCCTCCAAGGCAGAGGTGCTCACCCAGGGTCTCACAGTGCAGGGACCAACCTCAAAATCTTCCTTGGGCTCTGGGTACCTGCCTTGGTGCTCTGCCTATCATCGGTCCTTAACCACCCCATTTTTCTCCCTTCAGGCTCCCCACCGACCAAGCGGCAGCGACGGAATCGGGGCCGGCCCAGTGGTGGTGCCAGACGGCGGAGGAGAGGGGGCCTAGCTGTCCCCCGGCAGCAGCAAGAGCAGGCCAGACCCACCTCAGAAGGCAAAGTGACCTGTGGTAGGTGTCTGTGGAGCTCAGGGAATGCATGTGCAGTGCCCGTGGCAGACTGCTGAGCCACAGGACAGGAAGAATGGGTACTTGTATGGGGTGTCGCACACCTAGTGACATCTAACAGGTGGGCAGCAGTTCTTATCCCTCTGTTTAGCAGTGGATTTCTTGTTCCTCTCTTCATCTTGCTTATCTACATCCTGTCTGTAGTTGAAGACTCATATCCTATGCTGCCTCCCTTAGAAGCCTCCCCTGACAACCTGCTGCCGCCAGTTTCATGTGTTTACTTAGCAAACATTTGCAAGGGTGTGTGTATTCAATGATCAGTTTTTCTGCAGGGGTGAAAACAGCACCCTGGGGCAAGCTGCCTTATTTACCTCTTGGCCTTAGCAATTAATTAGGCAGTCTGATCTTGGGCAGGTGAGTGAACCCCTCTATGCCTCAGTTTCCATATCTGCAAAATGAGGCTGGTATTGGTATCTTCCAGCCAGGATTGTTGAGAGAAAGAGAGTTAACACATGTAATACACTCAGCATAATGCCTGGCCCAGGCCTGTGTACCAGTTTTCCCTTCTCACTGTCACTGTGCCATGTGCGTGGGGCAGGAACAGCAGTGAGGTCCCTGCCCTAGTGGAGGTGACCTTCTTTCTAGTAGGATGACATACCAGTGAAACTGAAGCTCATTTTAGACACTAAGCCCCAGGAAGAGAGGGCAGGGTTTGTGGGCATTGGGTGAAGCAGCCCAGTAGGCCTCCAAGTAGGTGGGAGTTTGATTTTTATTCCATGCTGTTAGTACTGTCAAGGGATCTGAGCAGGGGAGTGAGGTGACCTGAAACATATTTTTAAAGGAACTCTGACCCCATCTGGAAAACCAGTTAATAAATGAGTTAGGATTTGTAAAGTACACAGAACAATTCTGGGCATATGGTCCATGCCCTGTCAGGTACGTGTAAAGTAAATTAAAGTGGGAGCAGCAAATGAGTGACAGTGTTGCTCAGATCCAGCGAGGAGGAGAGGTGATTGCATAGGAGAGGGTGAGAAGCGGGGTGGACTGAGGAAGTCAGGATGTACAGCTGACTGGACCTGCAGACTGGTTGGGGTGGGTGGGTTGAGGGGACTGTGCTGTGGAGACTCTCGTCCTCGAGAAATTTCACCTGTCCTGAGGGAAGGACGCAGGCCTGGGTGGGCACTCTCTCTCACATACTATTCCCCTTCACATCTCTGGTACATCCTCTGAGTTGGGCAAGCCTGTGGACATGGGATCAGGTGGTGAGATGCTCAGGCAGGGGCGGCGGGTGGCAGAATTACAGGTGGAAAGTCCAAGGTTGAAGTAGTTTTACATTCTCCAGGAGACCTCGGTCTGGGCTGCTTCCTCTGGCCATCCGCAGAGTGGCCATGCCTGCGTCGACTAGTGTCTTGCGCGCCCCTCCCCACCCGCGCCCCTAGGTTGTGGGCTACACATTAGATTCCCTAGGTGAGACTGTGTGGGGCAGGTCGGGAGGAAGAGACCAGTAGACCTTGAGGGGTGGCTGCCTTGTCATGACTTCCCTCTGCCCCCCAGTCAGATAATTACCAGAGTCACCAGGCTGGCTGGGCTGCCCAGGGAGTCACTGCCTCCCTAGGGAGCAGGCCAAGCTGAGACTTGGGAGGGGTTTTGCCTGTAGAGGCATCAGGTCTCTTCCTTGAGGGCAAGGAGGTTGTTCATAGGGTGTGGCTGGCTCTTGAGGGGTGGGGGGGGGGGGGGTAAGCAGGTCTGACTGCTGACTCACCAGGCAGGGTGGGGCTGGAGTGAGGCTCTCCCCAGTAGGGCCCTGGTTTTTCCCTCTGAAAGCAAAGATAGCTTACCTTTAATGAGGCCCAGTCACAGGAGTGACAGAGGGCTCCTTCAGACCTGAGTGAGGAAGGATCCTGCTATTTTTGTCCCCTCCTCACCTGTGATAACTGTGGGGTTTGACCCTTACTTAGCTGCCCTCCACTTAGTGGTAGTATAACTGAGCATATCGGGTCTTGGCCATGTGATGCCTTTACACATGACCCAACAATTAGTGTTGAAGGAAAAAGGGTTTTATTAACAGGATTCCAACCCTGGGGGGCTGAGAGCACCCCTGCTCAGAGCCCTATTCTCCCATGAAACTCAGCATTTCCCGTGCTCTCCAAAAGGCTATAGGCCAAAACCATGCCCAGAAGTTCCCCATGTCCTTATCTGGCTTTAAGCTGGCTGCACAAACAGATCTCCATCCTTTCAGGAACGTGCACTTGTGCGTTTCAGAATTGCCGTCCTCTCGCAGCAGCTCTCTCCTTCAGGATCTGGGGTGCATTGTTCTCAGCCTCCAGGTAATGGTCTAGGAAAACGTGTGCCATGTTACACTGGATCATGGTGGAGTCCAGGGAGGCACACGTCCCAAGAGAGTGGCCTGTCTGTATATCTTCCAGAGAAGCAGAAGTCAGCATTCCTGGTCACAGTTCAGTTCAGCTTCAAACAGCTCCCACAAACCTGTGTCTGGTTAGGCAGGTCCCTGCGCAGCTCCATCAGCGCTCTCCTTACACGCTTTCCTTCCGCATAGCTGCTTCCTCTCTCGGCCCGTATGGCTTCTCTCTACACCCTCAGCCCTCATGGCGGACCGGGCCCTTCTCTGCACCCTTTCCTCCACATGGACTCTACTTCTTAGCTCTCAGCCCACCCTTATTTTAAATGTTTGGCCCAGAACTCCTATGTGACCTCATATCTGGCCCCTCCTATGAGGGGTTACTTTTGCCAGTTCTCTCATATCCTTTACCTTCTTTCGGGTGCCACCTTTAGTCAGGGCAAGAGTTCCCTGTGACACAGGGTCATCGAGGTGGGCGTCCATCTCTCCTGGTTATATCATGAGTCACTCTATGCCCTTAAAGTCACATACATCTTTTACCATGGGTGGCAGTACAGCTAGCTATTAACTTGCCATTGTTATGCAAAGTATTTTAAAAGCCTTATCACCCACTCCCCCCCCCCCGCAAGGTTTGTGGATATATGGTCTATCATTTTGGCCTCCCCCCTCCCCCCCGCTCTGCGCCCCATTACACTAGAACCAGCCTAAGTACCCGAGGGCCATCGAGGGTGAGAAAGGGGGTGGGGTGGGGTGGGGTCCTGATCTTGGGCACATGTCCTCAGAGTTTCCATGTTCCTTTCAGGGGTGTCTCCTGGGCACTGTCCCAGGTGTACTACTCTCCTGACCTTGAATTCTCAAGACAGTGTTGAGGGATAAGGGTGATGGCCGTCCTTGCGCAAAAGTGATGGGTGGGGCTGGGCCAACCTCGGCTTGTTCATTTGGTAATTGCATGCATATTTGTCGAGTGCTCCTGCTAGGCACAGCAGGGACTGGAGGCTCTTGTCCTCAAGGAGCTTGCATTCTGATGGGAGGAGAAAGCCAAGAGACAGAGATGTCTGATGTCAGCTGAGCAGAGAAAGGAGGGCAGAAAGGGGTAGAGAATGGTGGAAAATGTGGTTTTAGACCTACTTTGTAGATAGGGTGGTCTAGGAAGGCTTCTCGGAAGAGTGTGTGGTTGCCTAGAGTCGAATATTTCAGGTAGAGGGGCAGCAGGAGCCCAGGCCCAAGAGGGAATGTGGTAGTAGTGATGAAGGGGTGGTAGCGAAGCTGGCAAGGCTGGAGTGGAGGGAGTGAGGGAGACTGCTAGGAGGAGAGGGCAGCAGAGGTAACCAGGGGCCCATCCCGCAGAGCCTGTGAGCCGTGGGCCTGAGCTTTCCATTTATTTATTTAGGTAAATTTTTATTTTTTTTAACCCTTGCCTGAGGGCATTTTTTCATTGATTTTTTTTTTTTTTTTTTTTTTGAGATAGTAAGGGGGAGAGAAACAGCGATTGGTTGCCTGCTGTATGCGCCCAGATCAAGGATTGTCCATGCCTGCACTGAGGATTAAACCTGCAACCTAGGCATGGGCCCTGACTGAGAGTTAAACCCATAACCCCTCAGTTAATGGAGATGATGCTCCAACTGAGCCTCGCTGGCCAGGGAGCATTATCTTAAATGATGGAAAACAGAGGATTTGAATGACAGGCTGAGCTTGCTTTTTCTGTCAGTGCTCTCTGTGGAGAAGATACAGAACCAGACAAGACTAGCATAATGAACTTCATTTTCTGTCACCCAGCTTTAGCAGTTGTCAACTTGTGGCTGATTTGATATTAATGTCTTAATATCAAATATCTAATTAGCGCTCACATTTCCAGGTGTCTTACAAAAGTTGGTTCTCCTAAGTCTCTCCTAATCTGTTGGATTCCTCGGCCATCTCTGTTTTCTCTCTTTCCTCCCTTCCGTTGTGTTTGTTGAAAATAGTTGTCCCAGCCCTGGCTAGGTTGCTCAGTTGGTTGTAGCATTGTCCCATACGCCAAAAGCTTTTGGGCGTGATTTGCCATCATGGCATATAACTAGGCTGCAGGGGGTTTTTTGTTTTGTTTTTTAAGATTTTATTTATTTCTATTGTTTTTGTTTTTTGTTTTTGTTTTTTTGTTTGTTCTAGGGTTAAAGTTTATTTTTACTGATTTAAAGATTTTATATTTATTTTTTAGAGAGAGGGCAAGGGAGGGAGAAAGAGAAGGAGAGAACTAGCAATGTGTGGTTGCCTCTCATGCACCTCCTACTAGGGACCTGGCCCACAACCCAGGCATGTGCCCTGACTGGGAATCGAACCAGTGAGCCTTTGGTTTGCAGGCCAGCACTCAATCCACTGAGCCACACCAGCCAGGGCTAGGGCTAAAGTTTATTTATCTGTAATGCTTTGTTGATTGTGATATTACAGTTGTCCTCATCTTTTCCAGTTTGCCCCACTCCACCTGGCACCTCCCACTCCCTCAGGCAGTCCCCCCACCATGGTTCATGTCCATGGTCTTGCATATAAGTTTTTTGTATTTACTTATATTTAGAGATAGGGGAAGGCAGTGAGAGAGGGAGAGAAATGTCAATGTGCAAGAGAAACATTGACCAGTTGCCTCCTGCACGCCCCCAACTAGGGGCTTGTTCAAAACCCAGACATATGCCTGACCAGGAAACCCATGGCTCATTTGGTTTGTAGGACTTTGCCCAACCCACTGAGCCATACCAGCCAGGGCCTAGGTTGCAGGTTTGATCCCTGGTCAGGGCACATGGATGGGAGGGCAACCGATCAATGTTTCTCACATTGATTGATGTTTCCCTCTCTCTCTCTCTAATCAGTAAACATATCCTCCGGTGAGGATTAAAAAAGAAAGTATAATAGTTGTCCCACAGCCCTTCCCAAAGACTGAATTTTGCCAATTTCATCCTGTGGTAGGGTTGACTGAATGTTTCTCTGTTGTCTATATTTCCTAAAAATTGGTAGTTGCAGCTGGAAAGGCTTGATCATATTCTAGGTTGGTATTTCATTTTTTTCAAGCTCACTTCCTAGGTGGTGTGTTCTTAACCTTTGTCTGACATTGATAGTGGTTTCTCCTCATTGCCTTGATTCATTAGTTCAGTAGAGGTTGAAGAACTTCATTTTTGACATCTTGACTCTGGCTGTCTCTTGGGGAAGAGACTGGAGGAAGGGAGGGGTGCTGCTGTTGTCCAGAGGGGGGTGGTCCTGGCCCTGTGTGGCAGTGGGGAGCAGGGGTCTTTTCATTGGAGCACGCTGGCTGCCTCTCTCCACCAAGCATCATGGGGGCACAAGTCCTCTTTGTCCCCAGCACCCCTATTAGGGACTCGCAGAGAGAAAACCTGAGATTATCCCTGGCCCCCAAGCACACGTAGCATAGGGATTGGCATGTAAGGCTGCTCACCTGTTCACCTGGCCCAGGGCCTATCCCTTGTATCTTCCCTGGTCTCCCACTGGGAAGTCCTTCCCATTTTCCTCTGAGGCCCACCTGAGTACAGAAAACAGGAATAGCTCTCCTCTCTAGGAAGACATACCCTCACCCTATGTCCCCTGGGGGCAGAGGGCATTTCCCTACAGCTGCTCAAGTGGAGCAGGACTGCTGACAAATGCTTGGTGTTCCTGGACACAGGAAACAACCAGCCCCCAGCCCAGGTCACATGCTCACGGGGTGTTCTTCCTGCCTTGCCTCTCACTATCACACATGGCCAGTCTATCCACTTCTTGCCATGTCTTCTGCTTCCATCCTGGACCCGCCACCTTTGGCCTTCCCTGACTGCTGCCCTACCCTGTTCCTGACACCCTGATGCACTTGAAGGACAAAATGAATTCCAGGTAGCAGCCTCAGCTGTTTACCTGCATCCAGCCATGGAATCAGTGGGCCCATGAGAGCAGGTGCTAGAGTGGGGATCTCATGGAAGAGGCCACTGAAGTGCCGAGAGGTGTGGTCACCTTGGGAGGTCCCCGCCTACTGCCATGGCCTTCCAGGGTGTGGTCAGTTCTCCCCCCCAGCTGTCCCCTTCTCCTCCACTGTGATGCAGCCACAGTGGCCCTCAGACTGTGAATGTCCCAAGTTCATTTTCTGCCTCCAGATTTTCACGTGACGTCTTCTCTTCCAGAATGCTGCTCTTCTCTCCTCCAGTTTTTCTGTCTCAACCTACTTGTCCTCATTCACATTTCACTCCCAGTGTCATTTCCTGGAGAAGTCTTCTCTGATCATTTCAATCTAAATTATACCTCATTCTCTGTAATTTTCTCTCCTCACCCTCAGGATATTCTTAATTACAGATTTCTGTGTATTGTTGTGAGAGGCAGCAAACAAGGCAGGGGTAGTTAAGAGCTCTGTAGCCAGGCACCTTGGTTGGAATCCCAGCTCTGCTGTTTCCTGTCTTTGTGGCCTTGGGCTGGTGACTCATCCCTTTTGCCTCAGTTTCCCCATCTGCAAAAAGGGGATAATAGCACTGCCTAATAAGGTTGCAGAGATGATCAAAAGGGTCAGTGGGTATGAAGTGTGTGCCAGGCTGCAGTAAGTACTGTAGATGTTTCGTCTGTTGTTGTTACATCTTTTGGTGAGGAGTCCGGGGGAGATTGCCGTGATGTGCAGTGTGCGCTGTGATCCAGGGCCAGCGACGGAACAGCAGTTCAGATAATGCAGGGCTTCTGTGTGCTCGCCTGTTGTGTTCTAGACCAAGTTGGACCATGGTCTGGTGAAGGATTTACTCCGTAAATGGGGATAATGAAGGTTCTGTGAAGACTCGGGGGCCTGAGATAGGGAAAGGACTTGGGGAGGGTAAGGTCCATGGGAAGCCCTCTCTAACTGAGGATTATGTGTCTTCCAGTTGCACGTGTGGCAGGGTGCTCATGTCACCCCTGTGTGGCTGGCACTCAGTAAACATGGCTGTTTAATGAACGAATGCATGAGATACACATGACTCCACCCTGGTTTGTCCTCTTTCTAAACCCCTCCCCCCAAGGTTGTGGGGCGGGTGCTGGGTGAATAGACAGTTTATGCCACAGGTCTAGTAGCAAGCTGTGCTGAGGAGAAAGATGACCTTGGAGGGGATTCACTTGGGCAGGCCATGGTGAGTGATTGGGTTGTTCCGGGCAGAGAAGGCTGGCAGGTCATTTTTGTGAGTGAGCAAGGCTTGTGCTGGGAGCACTTTCCTTGTGACTGGAGACTAGGGTATGGAAGGATGTAGCTGAGCTTGAAGGAGATGAGGGAGGAGGTGTTTGGCTCAGGGGCCCAGGCAAGAGAGGGCAAGACCTGGGCAGGGGCTGTGGGATTAGAGATGGGTGTCAGAATCGCAGGTCCTGTTTCTGAGTGCCCTGAGTGTTGTAGGCCATGGGTCAAGCATTTCACAAGTTGCCTCATTTAATCCTCATGACCCCACTGTGTAGCAGGGACCTCTTGTTTGTTTATGTTTTTCAGATGGGGAAACTGAGGTTCAGAGAGGTGAGGTCACATGCCCAAGGCTGCACAGCTAGAGAGTGGCAGAGCCGGGACTCGCCTCAAGGTCTGTCTGACTCCGCCACCTGGCTCTGTGATTCCTCCACTGAGCAGCCATGTATGGCCTTGGACAGGTGCTGCTCCACCCAGCCCCTTGTTCCCCAGTCCACACCAGTTGAGGGCATGGTCAGACACAGGAGTCAAGGATATGAACCCGGAGTTCTTACCTGGTCCTTAGAGTTGGAGGGAGCTGGGCCTGAGTTCCCTGCGAGGTCATGGGGGCTGAGCCAAGCGGGCTTTCCCTGGGCTTCGATCAGACAGGGGCGAGGTTCCTCTCAAGGCAGAAAGAGGAAGGGTTTGGGGTTTGGAGTGGGAGGAGGAAGTGGGCGGTGTTGAGAAGTCATCTCAGGGAGCAGGGACCTGCCTTCTACTTTCCGCTCTGCTGCTCACATGGTCTGTGAAAGGTAAAGGGAGTCTGGGATATGACACTTCCCCTCCCAGAGCATCAGTTTCCTTATCTGTCAGATGGATTGAATATGGCCCCTGCTGCACAGGGCTAATGCTACTGAATCCCCTGAGGTAAAACGTTTGGTGCATTGGAGCTGTTGGAGGCTGCCATTCTTGGAGCACCTGTTGGGCATGATGTGTGCACTGTGCCAGCTAGTTTCTTTCAATTTTTTGCTCTTTTTAATCCTTTTAACAGCCCTCCACAGCGGGGATTGTCCCCGGGTTTAGGCAGGAAACTGGGCTCAGAGAGGTTGTGATTTGTCCCAGGTCACATAGCTAGTGCCTGGGTTGGAAATGGCTCCATTGGCTTGAACTGCTCTCTGGGGCACGTGCTGAACGGCCTGACCATGTAACGTAGGGCAAGTCACTGCACTTCTCTTTGCCTCCCATTTCCTCATCTGTACAGTGGGGATGATCATAGGACCTGCCTCACAGAGTTGTTTGTGGATTCAGTGATTTCATAGGTGTCCAGTGCTTAGAGTGGCGCCTGGCAGATAGTGCTCTGCGGTGAGGACTGCTGTTACGTGTAGCTTATAGCTGATCCTTAGAACAGCCTGTGCCATGCGTTAGTAGCCCCATTTCACAGGTGCAAGTTCGGTGATCCCAAAGGGAGGTGATGTGCCTGAGGTCACATTTATATGAGTAAGCCTCAGAAGCGTCCATGTCCTGTCCACTGCACAGAGCTGGGATCTCATTTGGGCAGATGAGGGCAGCGCTGTTAAGTGACCAAAACTCAGCTTAGACTGGCTTAAGCTGAAAAGAAATTGTAGCTGAAACTCCAGGTGCTCTGTGGCTCATGCGATGAGCTCAGAAGTCTTTCCCTCTATCGCTGGCCCTGCATAGGCTTCATTTTTCTCCCTTCCTGGGGGCAGAGTGGCCCTCAGCACCTCTGTCATTTTACAGCCTACCATTTTAGCAGCCTCTGGAAAGAGAGCACTCGGTTCCAGTAGAGCCAGCCCAGCTCTAGCCTTGAGTCTCCTGGGCCTGGTGCTTGCTTGGTAGGTGGAGGTCTGGGAATGTGGCTGGTTCCACATGAATGTCACTGTTTGAAGGTGGGAGAGGGTTAGGCTGATTGCCTAAAGGGTAGTCATTCATTCATGCGTTGATTCTTTCATAAATATATATTGAGCACCTACTGTGTACCACAGGTTTATGCAAGGGAACAAAGCATCTACTATGTGCCAAGGGGTCTTAGAAGTAAACAAAACAGACAAAAATCTGTCCTTCATGGAGCGTACATTGTGGGGAGATGGGCGATAAGCATGACAGGAAGGGAAAGCTTAGAGTAGGTGAGAAGGTGGTAAGTGCCTTGGGAAAAATGGAGCCGGGAATGCTGGGAGCCAGAGTGGTGGTAGTAAAGTTTTAAATGCGGTGGTTGGGATAGGCTCTATTGGGAAGGTGCCATTTGAACAAAGAGCTGAAGGAAGTGAGGGAGTAGACTGGGGACAGAGCATCTCAGGGCTGAAGAGAGGCAGGGCCGGGTGGAACCTCCCTGGCGGTGCGGGGAGCAGAGAGCAAGGAGGTGGTGAGGCTGGAGTGGGGCCCGTGAGGGGAAGA
The DNA here is from genome assembly GCF_021234165.1 of Pteronotus mesoamericanus. Classification (NCBI taxonomy): domain Eukaryota; kingdom Metazoa; phylum Chordata; class Mammalia; order Chiroptera; family Mormoopidae; genus Pteronotus; species Pteronotus mesoamericanus. Next base: position 52,409 of record NW_026555197.1, read on the forward strand.
GGAAGGCGCCAGGTCAGGAGGTAACAGGCCAGACCAGAGGAGGAAAGCCATGGGGGGGTGTCACCCATACTTGGGTGTGGTTACCAAAAGGGGGAAGGATGTGGGGCAGGTGCAGTGCAGCCCTCAGGGTAGTGGGAGGAGCCTGCAGAGGAGGCTCAAGGGAGGGAGGGGAGGCAGTCCCCTTGAGCGTTGTGTTGGGTATCAGCCCCTCACTGAGGAGTCCCTCTTTCTCCACAGACATCCGGCTCAGAGTGCGAGCAGAGTACTGCGAACATGGGCCAGCCTTGGAGCAGGGTGTGGCATCTCGGCGGCCCCAGGCACTGGCGCGGCAGCTAGACGTGTTCGGGCAGGCCACTGCAGTGCTGCGCTCCCGAGACCTGGGCTCCGTGGTGTGTGACATCAAGTTCTCGGAGCTCTCCTATCTGGACGCCTTCTGGGGGGACTACCTGAGTGGTGCCCTGCTGCAGGCCCTGCGGGGTGTGTTTCTAACTGAGGCCCTGCGGGAGGCAGTTGGCCGGGAGGCTGTGCGCCTGCTGGTCAGTGTGGACGAGGCTGACTATGAGGCTGGCCGGCGCCGCCTGCTGCTCATGGAGGAGGAAGGAGGACGTCGCCCGTCAGAGGCCTCCTGATTCTGGATCTGGCAGGACTTGACCCCGCCTCCTAGCTTTTGGGCCACCTTCTTCCCAGGAGGATAAAGACCATCACTGATCCTAGGGGACTGTCACTCCAGCAGCTTTGAGGACTGAGATAGACAGATGGCCAGGCCCCCTGACAGCCTGGCTCATTGACAGCTTCTCTGACAGGATGTGGGCTCTGAGGCCTAAACCACTTCCAGCTGAGTTTCCTTCTCAACCACCCCGCCCCGCCAGCCCCACCCTCAGGTGTGTTCCTTCAGCTCCAGGAGGCCAGGGGCTCTAGCATGCAGATCCCTAAGGGAAGGGCACGTAGTCACCAAGGGCCCCCTGCATATTGTGTCCTTGACCCTGGGCTGTGTGCACACACTGTCCCCATGGAAGTCTCTCCTGGGCTCCTGCCCTGGCCTGCTCCACATACTTACTTGGCTTAAGGGCTTCTCTCTCAGGATCTCTGATTTTACTGCCCCCAACCCTGGGCCTCAGCCACACCAGGCACTGGAGCTGGGGCACACATGGGGCCTGCTCACCTTGCCCACACATAGAACTGGCGCTCCACCTCTTCTGCTCCTCAGTGCTGGACATGGACTTGCACAAGGACCTACACCTAGAGTGTCAGATATGTGTTGCCAGCAGGTATCAGACCAAGTGTGCTGTTGCCCATGAGGCCAGGACCAGAAGCCAGCTGCCTTCTCAGAAAGGGAAAGGCAAAGGCTGAGGCTTGGGGGCTGATGGGAAAGGTATTTTCTAAATGGCACCAATAAAACTGCCCCGGAAGGGGTATAGGTGGGCATCAGGCTTCCCGGGACTTTTTCTTAATGGGATGGATGAAGGAGCTGATGAGAGCCTGGGCCTAGTACCAATCCTGGAGTTCTTGGCCCAGTGTCAGGCTGGAGGGTGAACAGGATGCCAGATCATGTCAGTTGCTACCACAGGCTTGCTCCCTTCTCTGGGCCTCAGTTTCCTCCTCTGTCAAAGGAAGTACAGTCATACCTCAGTACTACTCAGCTTCAGACCTCGTCACACCTGGTACTCATTGCATTTTGATGAGAAAAAAGTGTTTTGGGACTCGTTGCCCTTGCTAGAACTGGTATGAGTCACAGTGCCGCCCTGCAAGACTAAGTGTGCTTCACTAGGTACTCAGTGGTGTCCACACTCGTCATGAGTTCTGGAACGAAATAACAATGAGTACTGAGGTACCACTGTACTGCCTTGAAGTCACAAACACTTGCAGCCCCGCTGACACATGCTTGGTCCTTGGGAGTGCCAGTATTTTTAACTTGTTCAGTGATGTGGGCCAGCTGTCTGCGAGGCTGACAGCTCAGAGGGTTTGGAAACCAAGCAGATCAGCAGCCAGGTTTCTCTGCCTCTCCAGGTGGTTCCCCACACATCACCTAGACAGTCACCTTCTCAAATTTGGGTCTCTGTTCTTTCTCTTACTGAGGCCAAACACTTCTTCGTGCCCCCCAGTGGCTGCAGGAGGTTGTAGCCTCCTGCTCTTGCCCCACCACTTGTTTATGGGCTTAGGAACCAAGTTTCTTACACAACACCCTGGGGTTTTCTTCCTGTTTGGGAAGGGAACCAGAACTGGGGAGCTCGGGGTGGGGTCAGCAGGGATTCTAACTTGGCTGTTCCTATGGGAAGGGGTGGACCTACTCACACCTGGGAACCTGTCCTGGACCCTTGAACTATGTTGATACACAAGGGATAAAGTGCCAGGTTTAGTAGTTGAGTCCTGGCCAGGGAGTCCAGACCTGGTCCAGCCGTTCACTTTGTGACTGCTGCTTTCCCTGCACCCTCTTTGGGAGGGATCCCAGATCTGTTGGGCATACTCAAGATCTCTTTAATACTTAGCCTGCTGTGTGAAGTAGGGATATCACCCCCAGTTTGTCAGGAAATGGGCTCAGAGAAAGGAAGTCACTTGCCTGGGGTATAAAGAAGCAACACTGAGATGGAAAGCAGTGCTCCCCTGGTGGACCAAGTCAGGTTGGGAGGGACGTGGGAGCTTTGCTCACTGTCTTTCCCTTGAGCTGGGGGACTGTCCTTGGCTTGGGTCTCAGTAGGCTTTCTTTGCAGAACCTTCCCAGATTTGGGGCTCAATTTTACTTGGGGCTTGCTGTGCTTAAGGGTAGGAACTGCTCCCTCTTGGCTGGGCTTAATTCCAGGATCTGCTGCTCCCTCAGGCCATGGTACCTGTCTCTTAACCCCTAGTGAGTGATGGGCCGCCTGCGCCCCCCACCCCCACCCCCAGGACTGTAGGTCGGTCCTGCTCCTGTTGCTGCACTGCCTGCCTCAGCCCCGCCCTATTCCTTAGGCCCGTCCCACACACACCACCCCCTTCCTCTACGTTCCCTTTTCGGCTCCTCAGGCTGATGCTCCCTCGCTGGCTGGCATGTGCATGCGGGAAGTGAGTGTGCAACTTCGAGGCCTCTGGAGCGTGCAGGCTCAGCATTGTCCAAGTGGTGGGGACGTTGAGGCAATGCCTTGCCCTTCAAAGCCTCCCTGAGCACATGTGTTGTGGAGGCCGCCTGGGCTTGTCAGAGCTCGCACTTGTGCTAGGAGTGACCCAGCAGACCCCTGAGGCACAGAAATGGGTCAGACCCAGGCCTTAAGGATAACCCAGGAAGATCAAAGAGCTTCAGAAGGTGAGAAAGACTTCTGAACAGGGTGCAGCCAAGGGAAATAAGGGACTGTGGGAGCTCAGAGGAATGCAGGCCGGAGGAAGAGGAGCCTGCAGCTGGCTCTCGAAAGATGAATAGGAGTTCAACAGAATGACACAGAGGAGATATTCCAGACCAAGAATCTCACTTAAACCCTAGGGAACATTCCCGAATGGGATGTAGAGAGACATATGGACAGCATCAAAGGCAAATGACAAGGTAGAGTCAGCCACCTCATTGCATCAGCAGTCATTGGCTGCCACACGCTGTCAGGCAGACATGGGCCTCGAAGATTACCACGTGAAGTGGAAACATGAGACAGGCCATGCGTGCCTGGGACATGGAAGCACAGGTTCCCCTAGGCCTCCCGTGGGCCAGGCCCTGGGCTGGCTTCTGCTGGGGACTCTGAGAGGACTCTAGCCTGGCTGCTGGCTTCTGTTCTGGTGGATGAGCCAGACTGGGACACTGTGACTCAGCCCAGAGTAGCCAGTGATTGAACAAGCAGCCAAGGCTGGTGGAGCCCTGGGGACCTGGGTGGAGGGGCCCAGGAAGGCTTCGTGGGTTAGGAAGTGCCCTGTTCACTCCATTAAAAATTACCACCACCACCACCATCACCACCAAGATACATTTTAATTGTGACTATAACATTCAGAAAAGTGCATAAAACATAAATGTACAGTTAGGTTGTTGTAAAGTGTCTGTGCCTCTCATGTTAAGGGATATATGACCAGCACCCCAGAAGCTACCCCCCACCATGCTACCTTTCTGTCATGTGCTCCCTCCTGGTCACAACTGCCCTCTTTTCTTAGCTGGGAACACTATCCCGACTTTTGAAAATTGACTTGAGGTTTTGAGAGAGAGAGACATCGATTTGTTATCTATCCCACTTATTGATGTATTCATAGGTTGATTCTTGTTTGTGTCCTGAACGGGGATTGAACCTGCAACGTTGGCATACCAGGACAACGCTTTCACAAACAGCTACCCGGCCAGGGCTATCCTGACTTTGAAAGTAATAATTTCTTGCTTTTCTTTAACTTTCTAGTTTTATATCACTCAGTGATATAGTTAATTTTATCTTTTATTGCACTTGACATAAATGGCATCATAAAATATGTTTTCTATTGTGTCTGGTTTCTTTTGCTCAATGTTGTGTGTGTGAGGTTCTTCCATGTGTTTATTTGTAGTTGACTCATTTTATTTTTTAAAAGATTTTATTTATTTTTATTTAGAGAGAGGGGAAGGGAGGGAGAAAGAGGGAGAGAAACATCAATGTGTGAGAGAAACATCGGTCGGTTGCCTCTGGCATGTCCCCATGTCCCCAACTGGGGACCTGGCCTAAAACCCAGGGATGTGCCCTGACCTGGAATCGAACCTGTGGCCTTTCGCTTCACAGGACGACGCCCAACCCACTGAGCCACGCTGGTCAGGGCTGCAGTTGAATCATTTTTATGAACATCCCACAAGTAGTTCATGCATTGCACTGTTGATGGATATTTGGGTTGTTTCCAGTTTGGGGCTGTTATGAATAATGCTGTGAACGTTCCTCTGTGTGTTTCTTGGTGAATGCAGAATGTAAAAGAAATGCTTACATTTCTCTGGGGATATACCCAGGAGTGGAATTGCTGGACATGGGCACGACTATGTTCAGGTTTGGCAGATACTGCCTATGTTAGTTTCCTAGAGCTGCTGTAAACAAACTCCGTGGTTTAACACAACAGAAATGTATTCTCTCACAATTCTGGAGGCTAGAAGTCTAAAATCAGTTTCACTTGGTCAAAATCAAGTTGTTCTCAGGCCTAACTCCCTTCGGAGGCTCTAGAGAAGAATTTGTCCCTTGACTCTTTCTACTTCTAGGGGCTGCCATCAACCCTAGGTTTGTGGCTGCATCACTCCAATCTCTGTGTCTCTGTGGTCACATTTTCCCCTCTTCTGTCGGTCAAATCTCCCTCTGCCTCCCTCTTACAAAGATACATGTGACTGCATGTAGGACCCACCCGAATAATCCAAGATAATCTCATCTCAGAATCCTTAACTTTAATCACATCTGCCACGTATGATAACTCACAGATTCCAGGGATTAAGCCATGGACATATTTTTGGCAGACGTTTTCCAGTCTACCATACTCATAAAGTGTTTTTCTAAAGTGTTTATATCAATTCACTCTCCCACCAGTACTGAATGAAAGTTTTCCTTCTTTACATCCTTGTCAACATGGTACTGTAAAATACTTTAATTTTGCCAGTCTGACAGATGTGTGGTAGTATATCAGTGTGGTTTATTTTTATTCTCTCTGATGATTAATTTTTGCTTATTCTTGAATGAGGAACAGAAAGTCTTTGGGTGGATAGAATGGGTAATGGTATTCTAGATAGGTGTAATAACATGCATAAAGGTGGCAGAAAACATTTAAGTTGAATAAGTTTTTGTTTTGTTTTGTTTTTAAGGATTAGGTTATATAAGTGAAATAAAACCAAAGGTAAATAAGATGGGCAGGGAAGGGAGAGAAGCCAGGAGGGGTCCGGCCGGCTGGCAGAAAGCAGAGGGATCCAGGGGGCGGAGCTCTCAGTGAGCTGAGGCTACAGGTGGGACCGCAGTGAGGGCCTGCCAGGCCTGGAAGGCAGATGCTGGGATCCGAGTGCAGGAAGCTGGATTTCAAACACAGAAGACAGCACTGTGTTGTGCTTAAAATCAGGGCTTTTTAATCTGCGACCCAAAGAGTCTGGTGTTGGAATCCTGGCTCTGCCACTTTGTTAAATGTCACCCAGTACTTTTCTCTTTCCCTCGCCCCCAAGTCATTCAGTAATCATTTACCAAGCTATACATCTATTCTAGCTACCGATACTACAGGATGGGCCAGGCCCAATCCCTCTCTTGACAAGCTTTGTCATAGCACAGTACGAGATCACTGGGGACATCTCAAAGGGACATATAAATGGCTATGGGAACTCAGCTGAAACAGATCCCGACTCTAGCCTAGCTTCACAGAACCTGGCTTTCTTGAGCCTTATGCCCTCAGGTTCTGCAACCCTCTGTCCCTTTTCCTCAGCGACATCTGTTGACTCCCTGGTCACTTCCCCTCACTCCTGAAGACTGCAGCACCTCCTCACAGACCTTCCACCACGGCCCCTGCCAGCCTGCTGGGTGGGATACTTCGCCTCCCATGGTGGTCCATCCCCCCAGTGATCTAGCCTCTCAGTCTCTTTCCACCTCATCTCTGCTAACCTTCATCCCACTCCATCCATCCATTCCCATGACCATACCGTAAACTCAGTCATTACCTGCAAGTGCAGCATACATAGCAAACATTCACTAAGCACTTATATCAAATGCCAGGCACTGTGCCAAATGAGTTACATGTGTTTACCCTCACAAAACCTGTAAGGTGGGTATTAATATCCTCGTTTCAAAAGTGAGGATACACACTCAGGAAGGTGAAGTCACTTCCCTGGGTGAAACATTTAGCAAAGTGGCTGAACTTTGCCAACACCAGGATTGCCAAAAAGAGTCCAACAGCAGACTCTTTGGGTCGCAGATTAAAAAGCCCTGATTTTAGGCACAACACAGTGCTGTCTTCTGTGTTTGAAATCCAGCTTCCTGCACTCGGATCCCAGCATCTGCCTTCCAGGCCTGGCAGGCCCTCACTGCGGTCTCACCTGTAGCCTCAGCTCACTGAGAGCTCCGCCCCCTGGATCCCTCTGCTTTCTGCCAGCCGGCCGGACCCCTCCTGGCTTCTCTCCCTTCCCTGTCCAGCCAGAGCCTCACATGGGACCATCTGATCTCTCTTGCAAGCTCTCTAACAGCCCGAGTCCCAGCAGGAAACAGAGGGCACCACAGCTGGGATTTTGAAGACAATTTAATGAACGGACTCTTTGTAGAGGTGTGGGCAGCGCTGAGCAAACCAACAAGGGAGGTGAAGGCAGCAGGAAGCTGTGACCACCCTTATGTCTGCATGGACAAGGAAAGGAAATGATGGTGTTACTGGAGCCCCGTGAGAGCCATGCAGTGTAACCCAAGTGGCACTGGAGCTGTGGAGAGCACAGCAGCTGCCAGAACCACGGGGCTGACACAGAGCTGGAAGTAGAAGGAATATCTTGGATGACGCTTTCTTCTCCCAGAAAGCGTCATCCATACAGGTTAGAGAGTCACCTGTAGACTCTCTAACGTCCTGCTGGTGCTTCCCATGGGGGACCTTCTTACAAGTTAGAGGGCAAGAGAGCTTGGGTAGAGTGGGGTGCAGGGCGGACCTGGACCAGAAAATGGGAACTGACCAGCACTTCCTTGAGTCCCTTCTACCCTTGGCCTTCTGCCTCATTTGTCACCACATCCCGAACCTTGGTCCACGTGGCTGATACTGGCTCAGGGAAGAACGGTGGAAAAGCGGTGAATACAGGAGCCGCTCCACTTCTCCGTCAGCCTCCTCTGTCAGTTGCCACTCTCCCACGAATGTCTCCCCACCCCACCCTTTCAGTTTCAGCAAGTGAAATTAAGGCTAATCAACTCAATCAATTTTCTTCAACTTCCTATTCAAACCTACACCCAGATTTACATCTCTTCTCCAAGTTCTGTTTTAGTCTGTCCTCCCCACCCATGGGTCACCCATCCTGCCAGGACTTCCAGATTACCCCACCAATTCTTCCCTTTTCTGTTTCAACAGTCCTTCCTTCTCTCTCTTCCTTCTTAGCCTATAAATTGCCCAAATTCCTGCCACCTTAAAAACTAACAAAAGACCCCTACCTCCCTCTACTCTGTGTCTGCTCTTTTGGATGTGATCCTACTCATCACATCCAAAATTCTTGAAAGAGCAAGTATGAGTTAGGGTTCTTGGGCAGCAAGCAACAGAAGCTGCCCTGCTGATTCCTTTAAGCGAGCAAGGAGTTTATTAGAAGGAAATGAGGATGGCACCCACAATGGCAGCAGAGACTGAGGAACCAGGCTTTGGAAAGAAAGGACTGGAACCAGGTCAGTAGCAGGAACGGAAGCAGCAGGAAGGAATGGCGGTTTCCGCAGGGTCCTGGCTGCTACATGAATCAGGTCTAACCAGGTTCCGGCCTCCTGTCACGTAAGCTCCTGATTCAGATTCCAGGGAGAGCTTCTGATTGGTGCAGCTTGAGTCACGTGGCCTCCACTTGGCCTGTGGACAGCTGGGCACCCTGATGGACAGTCTCATGGACTTGTGTCCGGTAGGCCATGGGTGGTTACTCAGAGGAAAATGAGGGCGATGTCATAGACGATGGGGAAATGGATGCTGGGCAGGCAGAGAGAGCAGATGTCTGCAGAGCACTCCTGCTCTCCAGCCCTAGCCTCCACTGCTCATTGGCGTCTCAACTCTCCGAAACCCTTGGAACCCAGCTTGGTAATGACCTTTGCCACATCTAAGGACATTTTCCAGTGTTTATGTGCAGTTTTTAACGCCATTGACCAGGACCAGTATCTCTCTTTCAAAAATCTTTTTCTTCCTTGGCTTATGCGTAACAAATAACCCAAAACTTAGCCTCCCCGAACAACAAACATTTATTATCTCTAAGTTTCTGCGGGTCAGGAATCCATGAGCCCTTCAGCTGAGGGGTGTGGTCTCTACTTAAGGCTCCAGTTGTGTGTGGAGAGGATAGCAGGACATAGTTTCCCCGAGGCTGAATAATTTGAGAAAGAGGGGTGGAAGGAAGAAAGACATGTCCGTTCGTCTTTTTGTAATCTCAACTCAGACAGGACATCTCATTACTTCTGCCATGTTCTGCTCATTAGAAGAGGTCCAGCCCACATGCCCGGGGAGAGGATCACACAAAGGCAAGAGTACCAGGAGGCGGTGGCATTGGGGGCATCTTTAAGGCTGCCTACCACTGCTTCCACGATGTAGTGCTCACGGGTCTCCTTCCTCCCTAACAACTCCTTCTCTGGTCCATGTAAGGACTCCTCTTCCTCTGCCCACCTTTGAAGTACGGCTCTTCCCCTGGGCCCCTTCCTTGGTCCGTAGCTCTTCTCCTTCTACATGTCCTTCCTGAGGGACGTCATCCACTCTCATGATTCTGACTATCACCTGTTTGCTCACGGTGCCCAAATCTTCAGCCTAGATCTGTCTCCATGACACTGCACGTGAATATATCCTAATATTGACTGTAGAACCAACATAGACTACTGGGTGCAGAAGATGTCCCCTGGGCACCTCAAACTTCAGAGGTTTCAAAAAGACTTCGTGGAATAAGTTCTGTGCCTCCTCCGATTTTCTCCTGGCTCAGTGAATGGCATCTCCATCCACCTAGGCATCTAGGTGAGAAATGTGGCCATCATCTCTCCCACCCTTACATCCAAATGTAAAGCCTGATGGCTTGGCTCACCTTAAGGCTTTTCACTCTCGTCACCTCCTCTGTTCCCGTCATACCAATATCATAGTACCAGCCTTTTTGCACCTCTTGCCCAAGCTATTGCAGCAGCTTCCTGATTTTTCCTGTCTCTCTTCTTGCCCCCTCAAATGCATCTCTCAAAAGTGCAAAGTTGCCCTTGTGCAACTCATGGTCTCTGAGATCAAAAGATGCTGAAGGACTGGGCCCCATCCAGCCTCTCCAGCAGCATCTTTCCCGCAAAGCTCATGCTTTAGCAACCCCACTGGATGCCCTCACAAGGTTTGCTCCTTGTCACATGTGGGCTTTGGTCTATGCTGTTCTCTCTGAGGTTAATGCTCCTCCAACTTTGGAAGAATTATTTCCCCTTTATTTTATTTTTTTTAAAGATTTTATTTATTTACTTTTAGAGAGAGGGGGCAGGAAGGAGAAAAAGCAGGAGAGAAACACCAATGTGTGGTTGCCTCTCATGTACCCCCTACTGGGGACCTGGCCCGCAACCCAGGCATGTGCCCTAACTGGGAATCGAACTGGTGACCCTTTGCTTTGCAGGCTGGTGCTCAATCCACTGAGCCACACCAGCCAGGGTTATTTCCCCTTTAAAACTCAAGAAAATTTCCCCAGGCTGGGTTTGTGTCCCAGCACATCGTGTTGTTCATTGATTCATTGTTGTGTTTGTCTCTCCTACTGGACCATGAGTTCCTGAGGGCAGCAACTGTACCCTCTCTCCCTTTGCATCCCCAGCACCTCCCCCATGGAGGTTGTACTTACACAGGTACTCCAGCTGTGTATATTGTGTATCACAAACTGGATATTTATGATAGCCTCAGATATGTGAGTTGGTTCTTGAAGTGGAATAGACTTGCCAGGAGGAGAGGAGTGGGAAGAACATTCCAGTTACAGGGAACAGCATATGCCAAGACTAGGAGGTAAGAGGAGGCAGATTCAAGGAAGTGGTGGTGGTCTGGTGTGGTGGGCATATAGAGTGGAAAGTGGGCAGTGACTGGAGGGGGAAGGGAGCCAGATATTGCGAAGGACCCGACAAGTTGGCTAAGGAGTTTGGCATTTACCCTGTCGGCAATGGGGAGCCCTGAAAGCATTCGAAGGCAAGAGATGACTTGATCAGAGCCATGTGGTAGAAAGAGCCCCTCAGTGGCCGATGTGGAGGGTGGACTGAAGGCAGGGAGGCCAGGTGCAGCAGGTGAGCAGGAGGTGTGGGGGCCTGAACTAGGGCAGTGTGAGCAGGGAAGAGAAGAGTAGGACTTGAGAAATACAAGATTAAATTCTACAAAATTACTGTTTTGTAACAAAAAGCCAGTTCATGATTGGCGATTTCTATATGGTTCATCTTAATATTAAGGAAAGAAATGAACTGGATAAGATTGTGAGCCTGACTTGGATGTGACTGTGAGGAAGAGGCTGTCAAGGCTGGGGGCCATGTTTCTGACTTGAATGCCGGATCAGATGGAGGTGCCACTATGAGGAGAGGGAACCCAGGTCTCCGGGGCGGGGTACATGGTGGGGAAGGTGGCCTGTTCAGGTTGAATGTGTTGGTTTTGAGGTGCCTTTGGGACCTCCAAGAGGTGGTTCACATCTGGCTCTGCAGTTTAGGAGAGAGGGCTAAGCTGGAGACAAATTTGGGGGTTACCTGCATGGAGAAGACAGTTGTGGGAGGAGATGGTTCACCTTGGGAGAGCAGCCGAGACCCAGGAGGAGAACCAAGGGAGTGAGCTTTCTTAGATTCAAAGAGGATTTTTTTTTTTTTGAGATCTAATTGATCTTATTAAGTGATACATCAATTGGGCAGCATCCCATCTAGCAACAAGTTCCCCAAAGGGGATTTTTAAACACGTTTGAGGCCATGTGCTGCAGAGAAGGAAAGTAGAATAGAACTGAAACGCCTGTTGGATTTAGTAAGGTGGAGGTCGTCTGGGAGTGGGGACTGCAATGGGAGTGGCTAGGACTGAGCTCTGGAGAGAGACTACGCCTGGCCTTGGTGCTGTCCTTCCTTCCTAAGTAGTGCCTCACTCCAGCCACCAGGGGGCAGTGGCCACACAGAATCCAGGTGGGAGGGATTCGCGGGGGCCAGGGAGCTTGTGGGTAGATGAGCTGAGACTGGGGCCTCAGGCCGTTGCAGAAGCTGTTTCCTAATGAGGAGAGATGTCCCCACGTGAAGGGAGCAGGGAAGAAGTTCTGAAATGGCAGAGGAAGGAAGTCTTTTCAGTGGGGCGACGGAGGCAGATCAGAAATTTCTAATCCTGTCTTGTCGTTTCTACCTTGTGGGCCTTTGGGGGTGCAGGTGGGGCTTATTCAACATAGTGCTCCCAAGAGTCATGAGGTTTGCATTTTGGATCTTGATTTTCTCTACTCTCATTTCTTGATAGCCCTACTTGCATTCTGTGTATGAGACATGTTGGACTTTTTTCAGTCCTCATCTGCTTCCATGTGAAAGTCCTTTCAGGGAAATGCCTCCTCCCCCCGCCATCCTTCAGGTCTTATCTCAGGCATCACTGCCTCCTAGAAGCCCTCCCTCACTGCCTTTTCGACCTCCTCTTGGCGCCTACAGAGTCTTGTGTTTTCCCTCTCTCAAGGCTTACTGTTCTGGCTTGTACTTGCTTATATTTTTGGTCAGCTTTATTGCAGCATGACTTAAAAATTGTACAATGAAATTCCCAAATTTTAAGTGCACAGTTTGATTCACCGATTTGAAGCGTACAGTTTCTTTCTTTGTCACACACTCACAACATGCACAGTCAGGTGACCACTACCACAGTCATGATGCAGAACACTCCCATGGCTCCCCCCAGTCCCTTCCCATGCCCAGCCCCTCTCAACCACTGATCTGCTTTCCTGTCACTAAAGTTTTGCTCTGTCTAGAATTTCATATAAATGGAACCCTGCAGTATGTAGTCTTCTGTGTCCAGCTTCTTTCACTGCTTTGGGGTTCATCTGTGTCACTGTGCGTATCAGTAACTGCATATTTCTTGTCTGTCCCCCCTCCCCTCCCCTCCACCCCAAGACGTGGCTCTGTGAGGGCGGAGTTGTCCTGATCCCCTTTGTGTCTTCAGCTTGCAGCATAGTCCTAGCACATAGTAGTTCACAGTGAATGTTTCTTAGAATGATCTGGAAGAGCCAGGCTGGGAGAGCTTCTGACTCTGGGATGTGCATAAGGCAGGGCCCATCTGCAGGACGCCTGTGGCCTTCACCTAGTCCTCCAGCTGCTCCTCTGTTTGCCAGGCTGTTTTTGGTTGGCATGTCCTAGCCCCTTTCTAAGCCTCTTTCCTCCACTGGGTCCTCAGTTCCCCACTCCTGCCCACTGCAGCTTCCTCCTGGCCTTTGGAAATCTCTGTCCTCTTGAGCCCTCCACCCCCACTCCGGAGTCTGCCAGTCTCTCAGCAACTTTCCCCGCCTCCTCCAGAACCCTTCCCTCTATATGTGGGCCTGGCCTGTGTACTTCCTCTGTGGCCCGGGGGGCCCATCCCTTGCAGGATGATGGAGACAGCTGGCTGCCCCATCCTGGGCAACTGCATTATGATTTCCCTTCTCTCTTCTGCTGCCTGTCATTCCCCCCACTCCCTGCCCCACCTCAAATGCCTACCCATGGGAGGCCCTTGGGGGAATATCTAAATTTTGTACAGACCAGAAACACCTCTATCTCTCTTATTTCTTTCCCGTGCCTCCTTTCCTCCATTTCTCACCTCCTTTCTCCTCTTCCTAGTCCCCATCTCTTTTCTTTTTTCTTTTCTTTTTTTTCTTTCGACAACAAAAAATTTATTGATCAACTATCATATACACTGACCTTCTCTTTGTAATTATGGAGATATTCACAGCTTCTCCCATTCTTCCCTCTTCTTGGCACCCTCATCCTGCACTTCACCATGGTCTCGTCAGTCCCCGCTCACTCCCTTCCTCCTTCTCAGCCACCCTTCCTTTCCCTCCCACCCATTCTCCTCCTGCTCCTCTGCTCCTTCTAGACCCACCCTCTCCCCATCTGCTTCTGTTCCCAGGGCCTCCTTCCTTCCGCCCTCATCTAGGTCTCATTCTAGTTCCAGTTTTCTTCTTCCCCCTCACCCCCCGCTTCCTGCCCCACTTCCCTCCTCCTTTGCCCTTTCCCTCTTTCCCTCTCTGTGCCTCTGTCTCCCTTTTCTCACCCTCTTTATCCTCAGAGTCATAAGAGAGACCCAAGACTTGTGACCCAGACACAAAAATGTATAAACACACAGAGATAGGGGGCCACAGATTCATGAACAGACATTTTGCATTAATGAGCATGCACATCTCTCTGGAGATACTTTCTGATGCACACATATGCAATTAAGAGTATTCATAGCTTACAACAAACTGCACCCAGTATAGGCCAGGTACTGTTACTTTACATGTTTCTGAAATGTGAGCAGGCAGGATGAGGAGGGAGTGCGGGGCGAGCACACAATTTCATTTGCATAGGAAGAAGTGCGCGTGTGGGCGCCCATACCCAGAGACAGCCCTCACCCAGAACACACACACAAACACTCCTCAGAGGAATCCAGTACTTTTGGAATGGGGGCTCTTTCAGGGCCAGGGAGAGCACACATGTTTTTCCTGTGTTGTGCTCAGTGAGCTGTATGCATCTTTGCATGTGTCTGGCATGTATACATACACGTGCTGCACTCAGCCTCGCGGGGTTACGACTCAGGGCTGGGTGGGGCCCTGCCCCAGAGCATTTAGGACAACCTGCACCCACACTTGGTTGAGTCACCTTTCAGATCTACCTCTGGTAAGTACGTGAAGGATGTCAGCTTCTGCTTGATGTGGATATTCTGGATAACTAAAGAGATAACTATCACATGTAAGCAGCAGACCACTGCCTCTCAACACATTGTCCAGTAAGCATCTGATACGGGCTTCACGTGTAGCAAATCAGCATTTCTGGATCCTTAATATTGGTACCCCTGTGTTTAATGTGTATTTGTTGTGCACATAATTATCACATACTTGGTCATTCCTAGAAGGGATGGGCCCCTGCTGTGTGTTGGTCCTTCCAGGTGCTGGGCGTGAGGCAGAGGGCTGCACATCCTCGGCCCCGCCCAGGTCAGCAGCTTCCCTTCCATCGGGCATCCGGGCATCTGCAGCTCGTCTGTTTGTATAGTACACAGACAACGGGGCGCTCAGGAGTCCTTCAGGAATACTCATGGCAGGGTCCACTGTGCCTTCTTGCTCCTTCCAGGGTGGGCAGACCCTGTGTTGGCATTCCAGGCATCCTTTTTGAGTTCCCTCCTTACTAGTGGGACCCAAGTGTCTTTGTAAGGAAAATCTTTAGTTGTGCTTTACACACTCTGTGGGTCTCCAGACCCTGCTCCTGGGTGTGCGTCATGCTCCCACCAGGGAGGTCATTGGTCGGCGTGCCTGCCCTATAGGTAGGGCCATAGGGCACTCCTGCATTCGTGTGTGTTGTGCATACCGTGTGGGACCCAGGAAGCTGCTTGGTGTGTGGTTCCGTACCCCTCCTGTGCGTGCTCTGTAGCTGCTGTGAGCCTAGTTTGTGTGCAGGTGGCGCAGGCAGTTCCTTATTTATCGGTGTGTGCACATGCAGTGTGGAACCCAGGGAGCCTGCTCTGTACAGAGGATATTAAGTGGTTTCATGTCTCTTACACACGTGCTGCAGAGGTACCTGTACCTACCTCGTGTGCACACAGGGTAGGGCAGCTGTTCCTTGCCTTTATGTGTGCTGTGCACACAGTGTGGGTTCCAAGAGGCTGTTGTCTGCGTCCGGGGGGGTAGTGAGTAGTTCCCTGGTATGCCCTCCGCAGAGGTCTTGGTACTTACTTTGTACGCCCGCGGGGTAGGTGTTTCCGGGATTTATTTCTGTTAAGTACTTGGCAGTGTAGGTCCCGGGAGCCTCTGTACACGTGGGCAGTTGGTGATTCTCGTGTTTCTTTCACGCACATGTCTCGAGGGTCCCGTGTGTACCCACTCAGTCCTCGGGGCAGTGGTGCGAGTAACAAAGCAGCGACCGGCTGCAGCTGCTGAGCCGCGACCACGCGGCGCGCGCCCCTGTCCTCCTCCTCCTCCTCCTCCTCCTCCTTTTCCTCCCCTTAAACCCCCTCCGGGTCTGGGTACCACTCTGCGGTCCCATCTTCCTGCCTGCACCGCCGCGCCCCTGTCAGCAGGGGGCGGGAGCCACGTGCCCTTCCCAGACCCAGCGCAGACTTTCCAGGGTTCCTTTCTCCAGGCCCCTTTTTCCTTCCTCTCCCTCCCCAATCTTACCGTGCCTGGCACAGGAGAGGTGCTCAGTGACGGGGTCCTGCCTCCTCCCTCCCCTCTGCTCTTGTCTCCTCCACCTGCCCCCTCCCCCTCGGTGTTCCCCTAGCCCCACTCTTCACTCGCCTGGTCTCTGCTGTCACCCCAGCTTATCCTTTTCTGCCTTCCCTAGGTGATTTTTGTCCTGTCCCCTTTTTCCT
Source organism: Pteronotus mesoamericanus (assembly GCF_021234165.1). Classification (NCBI taxonomy): domain Eukaryota; kingdom Metazoa; phylum Chordata; class Mammalia; order Chiroptera; family Mormoopidae; genus Pteronotus; species Pteronotus mesoamericanus. The sequence continues at coordinate 68,480 of NW_026555197.1, forward strand.
AAGTCTCATTCTTTACCTCCGACTCTCCCTTTATCTCTTGCTGTCTCTGTCTTGTATCTCCTGTGGATCCCTGTCCACCAGAAAGCCTCTTCCAGAGTCTGTCTCCTTCTCATGGTATCTCTCTGTCTCCTTACGCCTCTCTTTCCTTGTCTCTCGCAGCCTCTGTCTATTTCCTTCTCCGTACCTCCGTGTTTCTCTGCATCACTTTGACTTTAACTCTCCCTCTTTGGTTTTCTGTTTCTCACTGCCTCTGTATTTATTTTTGTCTTTTTCTGTCTTGACTTCTGTGTCTCTCTTTGCACATTTCGTTCTTCTTGTTTCTTGGAATCTTTCTCAGAATCCCTACATCTATTTCCCTGTGTTTCTGCCTACATTTCACTGATCATCTGTCTCTCTCTCTCTCTCTGGGTGTCTTTTTCTCTCTGTCTCAGTCTCTGTATCTTCTGGTCTCTGTCATTGCCTTTCTAACTCTACCTCTCTCTCTCAATGGTTGTTTCTTCATATCTCTCTGATTCAACATGTCTCTCTTATCTCTGTGCCTATCTCTCTGTGCCTGTCACTGTCTCTCTCCAACTCTGTCTTGCCTCTTCATCCCTCTCTGTCTGAATGTGGCTCTTTCTCCTATCTCTGATTCTCGCACATCTCTTTCTCTGTCTTTGTCTCTGTCTCTGCCTCTCTATACTTCCTGTCTGTATGTCTTCTTCTCTGTGGCTATCTTTCTTCTTTCTGGCTCTTTATCTCTCTTTCTCTGTGCATGGACCTCTTCTCTTTATCTCTTTGTCTCTGGGTGTCTCTGTGGTTCTTGGTGCCTCTCTCAGCTTTTGTTTCCCCATCCGCTGCTCTCCGCCTCTCTGTTGCCCCTCAACCCCACTGTGCGTGTGTATATGTTTCTGTGTGTCTCTGGCCTCTCTCTGTCTCTCTTAGTCTCTCCCTTCTTCCATGTCCCCTGGACTTCTGCCCATTCTCCTATCCCTTTTCTCCTTGTCGCTATGTTTCTGGTGTCCCTTTGAGCCTCTGGGTCTAGGGTCTCCCCCTGCCTTCGAGTCCCCCTCTGCCCCCCATCCCTCTCTCTCTGTCCCGAATCTGTATGTTTTTGTGTGTCTCTGTGTATCTCTGCATGTCTCTGCCTCTGGGCATCTCTTTGTCTCTTTCCCTGCTTCTGTGTCCTCTGTGCTCCATGCCCTCTCCCCTCTCCTTTTTTCCCTCTGTCTCTGTCTCTGGATGTCTCTGAGAGTCTCTGGGCCTTAGGGTCTCTCCTTGTCTTTGAGTCCTCCTCTGCTCCCCGCCCTCCCTTTTCCCCTCTGTCTCTTTCTGTGTCTCTCTGTGTCTCTTTGTGTCTCTGTGTATCTCTCTGTGTCTCTGGCTCTCTGGGGTTCTCCTTGTTTGGGTGCCCTGCTCTAATCCCTGCCCCTCTTCCCTGTCACTTTGTCCCTCCGTTGTATCGCCGAGTGTCTCTGCGTCTCTCTGTCTCTGCGTCTCTCTGCGTCTCTGTCGGTCTCGGGGCCTCTCCCTGCCTCCGTGTCCCCTGCGCTCCCCGCCCTCTCCCTCTCCCTCTCCCTCTCTCCCCCCTCGCTCTCTCGCTCGCGCTCTCTCTCTCTCTCTCTCTCTCTGAGCATCCTTGGGCCCGGGGTTGCCATGGGGACAAGGTGGGAGCCGGGGATGGCGCGCGCCTGGGCTCGCGCGGGCAGCTCAGGCGAAGAGCAGCGGCCAGAGCAGCGCCAGCAGCAGGCAGCGAGCGGGCGCGGGAGCGGGAGCGGGAGCGGGAGCGGGGGTAGCGTTGGCGGCGGCGGCTCCTCCTCGGCCATCCCCTCGGAGCCGTGCAGCTGACGCGCATGGCGAAGACAGCGGCGCCTACCGATGGGAGCAGCGGTAAGGCAAGGCGGCGCGGCGCAGCCGGGCGGGCGGGCGGGCGGCGGGCAGCCTCCTCCTCTCCCCAGCTCGCCTGCGCGCCTGCCCGCCCGCCCTCCCTTCCTCCCTCTCCCCTCGCAGCCCCTGCCGGCCCGCCCGCGCCGCGCTCGCCCTTCCATTTAAAAATCTTTAAAACTTTGCATATTAATATATGCGCTTTGCATAATCTGACCCGCGCTTTATTGATTGCAAGAAGCTTAATGCAGCCGGCTCGGCCTATTGCAGAGAGCTCTCCGGGCGGGAGCCGGGCGGGCGCCGCTCGCTCCGCACAGCGCTCCGGCTGCCCGCCGCTGCTGCGGCCCCGGCCCTCTCGCCTCCCTCGCGGCGCCCGGCGTCGGGGCTTTGCCCCCTGGCTGGGTATTTTTATTATTTGGGGGCGAGGGGGGGGGTCCGGCTTGCTGTCGGTAGCAGCAAGGGAACCAAAGGAAAGATGTGCGTGGCGGTGGTGGGGGAGGGATGGGAAGAAATAAGGACGGATAGCAGAAGAGAGAGAGAAAAAGGGGCGAAGGGGCAAGAAGGACGGGGTAAGAAGAGGCGTGGGGCGGAGGCAGTCGGGAGAGGGGAGAGCAGTCGACTGCGGACGGAGCTGAAAGGATGGAGGAGCGAGCGGAGACAGAAGAGAAAGGAGAGAGGCGAGAGGAGCAGAGACTAGAGAAAGAGCCGACAGTCGGGAGCTGGCGGAGACCAGGCGGTGGGCGTTCGTCGCTGCCGCCCCCAGGCGCCCCCCCCCCAAAAAAAAAAGAAAAAAAGAAAAGAAAAAGAAAGAAAGAAAGAAAGAAAAAAAGAAAGAAAAAAGAAAAAGGGCAAGAAAAATAATAGCAATAAAAAGACGAAAACAAAACAACACATCGAAGCCTGGGCCACCGTATACAAAAAGAGCGAGCGCGGGGAAGAGAGGCGAGGTGGCATCCGCTCCGGCGCTTTGGAGAGGCTCCCCGGGCTGGGCGGGATCCCCATTTTTGGACCCTACATTTGGGGAAGGGGCGACTGGAGAAAATGAGGCGAGAGGGGTTCAAAGCTGGTGGTGGTGCCGCCTGTTTTTTCTCCCTTTGCTGGGGGGTGTGGGGGCCCGTTTAGTGTGATGATGGTGAGGATAATGGTTGGTGATGCTGTCTGAAGCTCCGGAGCAAGCAGGGTGCTTGGGGGGGACAGGTAAGAAGGTATAGGGAACTAGAACGGGCTGAGGGGGTGGGAATGAGGGTACAGAGAAAGAAACGGGTGTCTTGAACTGCCCGAGGGTGAAAGATGGGGAGCGCGAGCAGCTGGGATGGGGTACAGAGAGGCGGTGGCGACTCTGGCAGGAGGAGAGGTGGGCAGTGGAGCTCCACGGTCCAGAGTGATGTTGGGGAGCCAGGGTGCGCCCTTCAGCTCTCCGGGCAAAGTCTGTAACTTGGGGAACCCCTCAGCTGCCTCCTCCTGCCTCTTTACTCCCTCCTCTCTTCTTCTTCTCCTGTCTTTTCTGAGGTCTTTTTTCTCCACCTCCTTTGCCGGTTTTTCTTTCTCCCTGATTCCTAGTTTTCCTGTTTCTTCCTGCTCTCAGTAAAAGCTCCCCCTCCAGTTTTTCTTTTTCCTATCTTCTTTCTCTCCAACCTCCCTTTCTTTCTCTCTTTTTCCCTCCCCCTTTCTTTTATTCTCCCTCCCTGCCATTCATTCCTCTGTCTCCCTATCCTTTCTATCCCCTCCCTCAGTTCCATTTATTCATCATTTTGGCCTTGAAAAGTGTGCCAGGGAACGGGGCTCCATGCAAACACAGGAATCGCCCAAGTTCCTGTAAGCCTAACCTCTATTGCACTCCCCGATATATTTCTGCCCCCTTTCCCCTGCTGGTGGTTTGGGTCTGCCCCGGGGGTTCTAGCGCCACCCTCTATTCCCTCTGGCCTCCTAGGGAAGTCTGGCTGGATGCTCACTGGGGCTCTGAGAGGGGGAGGGGAAGACCTCAAGTGAGGGCTCATGGCTATGGACTCAGCCCTACTGAGAAAGAAGGGTGTGGACAGAGAAGAAAATGACAGGGATGGCTAGTGGGAAGTGAAAAGGGGAGGACATTAGGGCTAGGGTTCACTGGAGAGGGCCCTCAGAGCTTCTGAGCCCCAGTAAAAGATCCTAAGAGAAAGCTTCTGGCCTGCTGACCACTCCCCGCTTTCTCCCTCCATCCTGGGGCCTGTGAAGTTGGGGAGCAGGTCCTGAATTTAGAGAAAGACCCAATGAGACACTTAACTTGGTAGCTTTTAGTCTCTTGCCACACTGTCAGGTGTATTTGCCCCCCTCCCTCAGGGAACAGGGGAGAGCGCAGCATCTGTGCGCAGCGGGGGCTGGTGTGCGCAGAGTCCAGCCATGGCGGCGGTGTGAGTGTGCGCGCGAGGCCTGTGTGCATTGCAAGTGGTGCTCAGGACGGGCTGACTGTGTGCAGGCTTTGGGTGCCTTGGCAGAGTGAGGAGCCAAAGGCATAGTCATGACATGTGTGCTCAGCGGGGTGCCCGGTCCTGGGGTCTCCATTGTAGGCGATAGGTGTGCAGGAGGGAGTTGGCGTGTGTATCTGTACTAGTCCTTCCCTTGTCTTGGTGTTCACGGACCCCTCGCTATGTGTACACTCAGAAGGCACTGTGGCTCTGTGTGTGGCAGGCATCCACACGTGTGCAGGTCTGTGTGCCACGTCTGGCATCGGTGGTGGGTGTGTGAATCTGGATGTGCAGCATGGTTAGAGGAGAGGCTTGGCGTGTGTGCACTAGGTCTGAATGTGGTATGTGCACATGAGGGTACATATTAAATAAAGTCATATGTGAAAGTACTGTTTCTGCATAGAGCTATTATTGTTGTTATTGTTCTTGTTAGGGGTCTCTGTGTGTTCTGGGTCAGAGGGAGGGTGGGTTTGTGTAGCAGGGTCTGGGTACAGTGATGAGAGATGTGCACAGAGGTCGCAGGTGTATGGGTGGGCTTCAGAGTGTGCTTGCACTGCAACCTTGAAGCTGGGTTCAAGAAAAGATCCCCCCCCCAAAGTCAGCCAGCCCAGGGAAACCCTCCATGGCTCTGTGACCATAGTCACAGCGTCCCACAGCGTCAGGGCCACAGGCAGGATCTCCCGTTGCTAGTAACACAATTCTGTGTCTACTTCCTGATTTCTGGATAACGCTGCACAGAGGCCCATTGGTGCCTGTTAGAGATGTCCAGGTCCCCATCCCTCTTAGGCTGCTGGCCAACCGCTGGCTGGTTGCAATGCCATCTTTGGGGGGCTTTGGTTGCCCTCGCTACCTTCTGCCAGTATTGGCAGGGAAAATGGAGGGTGTTTGTGGCAGAGGCCATGGTAGGGAAAGAACTCGGCCACAGTATATATGAGAGAGAGAGAGAGAGAGAGAGAGAGAGAGAGAGAGAGAGAGAGAGATTCCTGTACATCCTAAGCAGTATGCATGCTGCCCAGATTTCCAGTGGGTCCATCAGTGGCCACCCCTCACCTCCTCACCTCCATTCTGGTTCATACGCACTTGCTCCTTGCCTGCAGGGGCCATAGGTCAGAACCCCCTCCCCACCAATGCAACAGCCAAGCTAAGTACTCCAACCTCAGGACTCGACTGGATAGAGCTGTCGGAGTCCTGGTACATGACCCCAGTGTGTGTGCGGGATGACCTGGGAAGGTGGGCAGAAGGCCATGTCAGGGGCTGCTTGGACCTTGATGAAATGAGGGAATGGTTTCCCTGTCTGGCATGTGCTGGTTTATTTCCAGGGTTTGTTTGTTTGTTTGTTTGTTTTGTTTTTTTGATTGAAATGGTTGAGAAACCAGGAGTGGATAATTATTGGAGGAGGTAATGGGTGTGAGGTCTCCTCAGATTGGGGTCTGTTTTTTCTTCTAAACATACATCACTTGTCATTTTTCCCTTCGGTCTGACACCTCGGGATCTCATAATAATAATGAGGACAACACCACCCCTGCATCTGCCTCACTCTTACAGCAGCCCCGATGGTGACCCTCTCACAGATGAGACTTTGGGGTCCACATGACTCTCCCAGCCTGTAAGCCACCAAGCAGTGCTAGGGTCGAGGTCTTTGGACTCCTCATACCGAGTGTGGTGTGTCCTTGGAGGTCTGTCCCCCTTCCCTTAGCTGTCCCAGCAGCACTTCTTTCCTCTGGCTCTGCTCCTTCCCCACTTCCTCTCTGCCCCCTGAGATGTCCATCCACAGACCTGTCTTCCAGGACGTGTCAGGTGGATGGATGCCTTACGTGGCTCAGTGAGGGCTTCGAGGACCTGGGTCTCACTTTGTATCCTGAATGGAAAGCCGCAAACGAGGGAGGTCAAGAGCTTACCCTGTCGGTGACAGTTTAGGGCTAGGCCTGTTTAAAGACAGGGCTGTGGATGAGCTTGCATTTGCCCCCACGGCTGCTGGGAAGCCTGGTGCAGCACAGCCCCTTCCCAGGCGCAGGTGGTTGGCCTCGAGAGGCAGGTGCACCTTCCCTCACTCACCCACAGCCCCATGTTGGAGCAGGCAGCTTTCCCAGCTCTGACACACTCAGCAAGAGGCTGGAGGTGGTGGCCTCACATCCTAGGTCCCTGCATTCAATAGGTATTTATTGAGTGGCATGAGTCACTGAGCTCATGAAGTACAGTTTGTTCCCTGAGGTAATCAGGCTATAGTGGCATGAGCACTCCTTACCTGAAAACCATCGTTAGGCACCAATTCCGGACTCAGAAGTGGATCCCGTCCCAGCCTTAGATGAGAATCTCAGTGCCTGAGCACAAAGGGAGCTTCAGGGTCAGTGGGAATCTGGAGACAGAGGGAGGTGTGGGTTTAAACTGGGAAGTAGGTCTCTGAGGATGCTCAGGCCTTGAGGAAGGGGGAGAGGGGGGAGGGCAGAAAGATGGCCCAGGGCAGCTGGGAGGAAGCAGTCCTGGTTGGGGGCGTGGTGCTAAGAGCAGAGGTGGGCAAAGGGTCTAGGACCCATCTGTGGAGGCTCTGAAAAGTTTGAACTTGACCTGGCCAGCCCCTGGGAGCTATCCTCCACATGCGTCACACACACATGTGCATCTCGTGACAATGTGCTTTGGACAACACAGACTAGCATGTGAGCATGCGTGCATGCACGTGCAAGCACACACAGAGCCCTTCACCTTGGTGTCCTCTCAAACACAGTCTCCCTTGCAGAAACCAACAAGGGGGTACTTTAGAGTTCACGCCCAGGATCCTCTACTGTTCAGGGCTGTGGCCCACACGCCAAAGTGTGAGAGCAGGCTGGGACCCTCCCCCACTGGGGTGCAGACTCATGTGGCATTCACAGACTTAATCCGCCGCAGTGAGGCCAGGGAGGCAGCATCTGTCACTTTCACAAACACAGGCAACGGAGTCAGAGAGACACAGTCCACTGGCTCACAACCGCTTGAGAAGCAGATGCCTGTGCCGCACAGCCCCCCATGCCCAAGACAGAAACAGCCTTTCATGGCCCCCACACCAAGCCCAGACCTACACACTGAGTCACTCCCTTGCATGAAAACACACACACAAGCACACACGCATAGGTGAAGCACAGCCCGACACCCCAACTCCCCATATACACAGCCACACTCTCAGACACTCTTCGACTTTTAGCACAGCTGCTGCTATCCTAACCCCTTCTTCACACACACGCATACACAGACGCTCCTTTTGACTTAAAGCACAGCTGTAGCCATACACATGCCTACAAGAGGACTCACACACACACACTCCAACACACAGCCTCGCGATCCACCAGAACCACCGTGGCCAGCGGTCATTGAAAAATGACAGCCTGAGTAGTGTGCCGAGGGGGTGGTTGCCCTGAGGCATGGGCCGAAGGTCACACAACAGGGGACAGCGGACTCCCTTGAGGAAAGGGTCAGGCAGACCCTGAAAGGGCTTCATTGGTCTGGACGGTTCTGCCAGGTAAGGGAGATTCAACAAATGCAGGCCAGAGGCGCGAGCCGGCTAATGGCCGAGGCCGCTGATGGCCGAGATGGCTGGTCAGCGAGGAGGGGAGGCTCGACAATTGATGTGACTCGGAGCTGGACAGATGACGGTGCCTGTGGCCGGAGCTGGCTGGAGGGCCATGGACCAGAGGCCAGGCGGCCATTCTCGCCTCAGCGGGGAAAGGGCCCGAGCGGCTGTGGTGCAGCGGGGTGGGTTTCCCAGCCTGGCTCTGCCACGCATCCTACCTGACGTGTGTGCCTTTGAGTCTTTGCATGTGTGACTGTGTGTGCATGTGTGTGCTTGTGCATGTACAAACACACATATGCACACACACATTTACCTGCAATTGTCCCTGTGTGCCTATCTCCGTAGAACTTTGTGTCTTCGGGACTTTTGGGGTGCACCTCTGTGTGCCTTTGTGCGGATGTGGATGTGTACATGCTCACCCATAAAGTGCTCAGGACCTTTCTGGTTGGACCCTGTGCACCTTTGTGTCCAAGTGTGCGTGTGTACATTGAGCGTGTAGGGACTTTTCTTATTGTAAGCTGCTGTGCACTCTTGTGTGCTTGCATTTTTTTTCTTGCATTGGGGTGAAGGTTGTGGTGAGGGAAAGGGATGGGTCTGGCTTTGGACTCCCAGCTCACCATGCATCTGGTGGCCCATGAGGCCGTCTTTGTGCATCTGCTTAGCCTCTGTCTGGGTATCGTCGGGCGTGGACTTGTGTGCTTGTCTGCTCCAGAGTTTGAATATCTGTGTGTCCACAACAGCATCTCTCTCTGAACATGGCTGTGGGCGGCGTGAGCCAGACCAGATGAGGGGATCATCTCCCTGCATCTCATCATCCCGCCGGAGAGGGTCATACAACACACGCTGGGCCTGGCCGGGACCCAGCAGCATGGCGCACTGCAGACCACCCCTCCTCCTCTTTCTCCCCCCATGACCTTTGAGCACAGCAGCCCCAAATACATATTTATCAGAGGGGCTGTGGGGACCAGCCCCTCCCCCATCACTCCCCTCAGGGCCCAGCCTGCCTGGCTGCGGAGAAATTAACCTTGTGACACAGGAGCTCGCTGACACCCCGGCCCCCTCCCCATCCGCACGGCATATATGAGCATGGGTGGGTATGTGAGAGAGAGACAGAGAATAGGTACTCACCAGGCCGGGGAGGCAGCAGCAGCCAGGGGAAGAGAGACACACAGGTATACATGTGTCCCCGTCAGCCATCGCATACACACACACTCTCTCTCTCCCCAAACTATAGAGGCTACATAAGTCTTGAGCAAATAAACAAATTTTGAAATAGATGTACATGCAGATACACTGAGTGTTTCTGAAATAAACGGATTTTCAGACACATGAGAGACATGTGCACCGTGGGTCCTGAGACCTAGGTGCACATATCCTTGGTCAGAGATTCTCTTAGAAAACGTGTAAGTACTAAAACCTGAAGATCCACACAGACATTTGTGCATGCGTCTCCAGAGAGGCTGAAATGGACACACCAGATGTGGAAACAAGGATAAGCAAGGACTCACACGCGAGTGTGAGAGCCTAGCCATCCCGGCATGCACACGGGCACTGAGACTCCCAGGGCAAGACAGCTACCAAAACGCCGGACGCTTCTCACATAGAGATGTTTTTCAACAAAAAAGGTACAAATACAGATACTAAAACATGGCAGCACCCAGCCCATGTGCCCATGGGCGCACACAGGCCACGTTCAGAGGTCCCGCATGGAGGCCACATGCAGTGACCGGAAGGGACACATCCTGAGTTACAGCTCACAGCGCTCCCCACTTAGGACAAAATGAAAATGGGTAGATGCTCAACTTCGAAATTGTTCACACAATGAATTCAGTCGTCACACAGGGACTGAGCTCTGCGTGAGCCAGGCCCCATCTTAGAAGCTGGGAAACAGTGATTTACAGACAGACCTGGGCCTTGCCCTCCAAGAGATCTGAGCCAATAGGATGGGCGCTGATCGTACCTCAGTGTGTAGTTAGTTCTAAATGGTGATGACATCTGGGAAGGAAAGGAACACAGGGCTGTGGGAGGGGATCATGGGAGAATCCAGTTTAGATTGGTGGGTCAGGTGTAGCACCTCTGAGGAAGTGACATGTTAGACACAACACACTGCATCTAAATGTGCACACACCCCTTCTGGAACTCACTGAGGCCACACGGGCATAAATAATGCAGAACACAGACCACCCTGCCTTCGCTCCGCTGTGCCTCGGCGCTCCTCTGGGAAACTCCTCTGGTGGGAAGCGGGTCCCCTTGGCTGGGCCCACAGGTCTGGGCTCTGGCAGAGGTGCACATGGCATGCTGGGGCTGCATCGACAAGGAGGTCGAGCTGCCTGGGAGTCCAGGGGGCTTCACCAGGACAGTGCCGTAAGAAGGGTGGGCAGTGTCCAGAAGAAAGGGGAAGGCAGAGGGCTTTCCAGGCAGAAGCAGGAACAGAGGTGTGAGCCAGTGTGGATGCCATTGGACCAGCAGGTGTGCGCAGGGAGGGGTGAGAGATGAGGCCTGACATCCTCGGGAAGGGCCATGGGGCAGCGGGATTTGAGGGGGGACACACAGGACGTGAGCTGGGCACTGAGTCAGGGATCCCTCAGAGCCTGGTTGTGGGGGACACAGGAGGAGAATGGGGAGACCTGGAGGGAGGGGCCTGCTGCCCTGCCATGTCCACTCTGGTAGCCTCGGACAAGGCCCAGCCCGGGGGGGTGCAGACTGCCTTCCCCTCGCTCCCAGCCCCATCTCTTGGCTGCTGAGCAGAATAGAAGAGGCTACAACTTGCCCTCACATGGAGATTTGCTGGCAGCTGGAGGTCAAGGGATACAGTCCCCTTTAGTGACCATCAATATTCTACTGTTTTCTGAGGCGTGTGGCCAGGCCTTACCTGGCTACCAAGGCACATGGATAAGACAGACCCTTCCCTTCCCCAGAGGAGCCCCCCGTCTGGGGAGGCTGACCCTGACAGAGCCCTGTTGGGCACTGCAAGGATTTGTGAGCTTATTCTTAGATAATAATGGGTCAGAATGGTCTCACAGGGTGTGTAGGGAAGGAGTGAGGATGGAGCGTGGTTTTGGAAGATGAAACCAATCATCCCTCTGCCTCAGTGAGAAAGGCTGTCATTCCCCCATCACACTGGGGACATCTTCCTTACCAACAAGCCCTGAGTGAGCTGGCACCCACCTGCCTGTTCAGCTTCTCCTTTCCTCCTGCCTCTGGAAGCTCGGGCCACTCCCGCCTTCTTGCTCTTTCTCGAACACACCAACCTTGTTCCTGCCTCAGGGCCTTTGCATCTGCGGTCTTTCCCTTTGCTGGGAGAGCGCTTACCCTCATTCGGGCCGTCACTCAAAACCCACCTTCCCCGACAGGCCTTTCCTGACCTCTCAGTCTAAAGTAACATCATCTTGTAACCTACCCCTTCACCTGGTCTCTTTTCCTCCTTAGCTCTTAAGTATATTCTCTTGTCTACTGCATCTCTTCCTTCGCTCGAAGGCCAACACCACGAGGGCAGGACCTTTGTCGTTCATGGCTGTATCCCCAGTGCCTAGAATGGTGCTCAGCATACAGTAAGTGCTTAATGGACCTCTGTCAGATGACCAAGAGCTGCCGGGTCCCCTGCCATCCTAATTGCCCAATATAAGGGTGGAGCTGGACATCTGCTGTGCTGTACAAGGGTGGAGGGAGCTCACCTTCTGGGTACATGTTGTAGGAGCATCAGCAAGTCAGGCTACCTCCTGCTTGAGCCTCGAAGCAGCCAGACTCCCAACCCATCATCCTGGGCCTCTGCGCTCCCCTCTGACTTGCTCACAAAGCCCCCTTCAACCCAGCCAACTCACCCTGGATCCCATTATCGCATCTGCTCACTCCCCTGGCCCCCCACCCCCCACCCCCCACCACCACCCCTCAGCTGCCTTTCCTCTCCTTCCCCCCAGGCTGTGTAGTCACATACACTTGCTTGGAGTCCTGGCCCGGCTGTGTGGCTGTGGGCAAACCATATCACTCCTTTTAAGCTTCGGTACTCCTCCTTGGCAAGATGAGGTTTTGGGGGGATGAACAGTGACTGCGTGTGTGATGATGATATTAATAATAACTGCCATTTATCGAGTACCTGCCTAGTGTTAGGCACTGGGCCGGGTGCTTTGAACTTTTTTTTTGTTTCATTAAAAAGAAATGGAGGGAAAAAATCTGAGCATGGTGTGTCCCTAGAGGGTCAGGCCTGGGGTGCAGTGCTGAGTCACAAAGGGGAATAACCGGTCTGCACAGAGCTTACTATTGCAACATGTGTTCGCACTCGTGCGCCCCCGCGGGACCACAGCGGTCAGGCAGTCTGCCTTGTGCTCCTGTACTCCTCCTGTCACCAGAAGCCCCCAGGGGTAGTGTGGAGGGCCCCCAGGCAGCAGCTTTCAGATGAGAGCCCAGCTCCAACCACCCAGATTCCCCTTTACTAACCCAGTGTGAAACTTCATTCTTCATATCTGGATTGTAGGGCATGCGTAGGGCCTGGCCTAGAATTGGCCTCAGGAAATACTTAACTTGCTTACTTACTTCCCAAATGAATGAATGAACAAAGGAACATACTTATCCAGATGTCTTCATTGCATTTGCTCACCCAAGACAGAGTACAGGACGCACCTTCTCCTTTCCCCTCCCACTGTGCTCCCGCCCGACCCCCTGACATCCTACCCACGTACAGCGTTTGTGGCCGATAAGCTCGATATCATTTCCGTCACTCACTTGCCCCTTTCTGTGGCAGGCCCTCTGCTAAGTTTGGTGTAACTACGGTCTAGTTGACTCCTCACACCAGCGCTGTGAGGCAGGTGCTATTATTATCTCCATTTTATGTTGGAGCAAACTGAGGCTCAGAGAGGAGAAGCAACTTACCCAGGGTCACACAGCGAGGCAGCCGTGGAACCACTTTTTGACCACCACACTCCTGTGCCCCACAGAAGCGAATTCTCCCACTAGCCCTCTGGCCTGCATGCACACTTGCTCTTGCGGTTTTTTCCTCTCAGCAGTCGGATGGCACAAGCCAGAAGCCAGGAGCTCCAGCTCAGGTCCCAGCCTCTGTCATAACCAGCTGTGTAACTTTGAGAAAAATCCTTTCCCTCCCCCTGGGGCTTGACTTTCCCTATAGCTGCTGCTCCTGCCTGTGAGCCCTCAGCCCGTTTCCTGAAGACGGGACAGGGCCCAGAATCTGGCTCGGTCCTACCTTGTCCTTCCAAATAGAGGCGAACCCAGGGGAGTGAGTGTTTCTCCACTCAGCGCTTTAGATTTGTTCATGTTGCTGGGGCACTGGACGCTGCTGGGCTTAGGCGCGGGGGACAGGAGAGAAGCCTGGCTGGGAAGGGAAGCGGGACAGGGAAATCCCAGCGTGTGCCCGCCAAGCGCCTCGCCACAGCCCCGCTGTCGCAAGGCCTGTTAGCCCCACTTTTTGTAATTCCCAGCAAACGATAACTGTGATGATACTTGCTCATCGTAAGGAACAAAACAGGAAATGTAGATATTCAAAGAGATGCAAAAAAAACCAAAAAACCTGCCATATTAAATGAAAAAGAAAATGAACTTCCTGATGTCCAGCTTTCTAGACAGCTTTTCCTCAAACGGGAGTATGCCTGCAAATTTACCCAAAAAAGTATTAAAATTCAGATGCCTGGGGCCAAACTCAGAATTCTGACTTCTGCTCTAAATTTCTTTTTTCCTTTGGGAAAAAAAGTGTGTGTGTTTCATAAACATGGGATCACATGCTACATGCCAGTTTATAACCTGTTATTTTTCCTATCTAATAATGGATTATGAACATCGCTGTCTTGCCGACGAATTTATTTTGAACATATTTTCAAAAAATTCTCTATTTGTTGATTTTAGAGAAAGAAAGGAAGGCGGGGGTTGGGGGGAGAGCAAGAAAGACAGCAATTTTGCTGTTCCACTTATTCACGTACTCATTGGTTGGTCCCTGTATGTGCCCTAACCAGATTGTACCTGCAACTTCGGTGTAACAGAGCAATGCTCTACCCAATGACCTACCCGGCCAGGGCTCGAGCACATTTTCTACACCTTCCCAGTCCTCCTCTATGTGACTGCTGAACCATCATTTCCCATACGAGACCCCGGTCGTAGGACACCTAGGTTGTTTTCTAGTGTTCCCTGTTATAATTATCCCCCGTGAATGGGTGAGGACACTGAGGCTCCTAGACACCCCTCACATGTGTGAAAAGCTAAGGCACCACCCAGGGGGACCTGGGGGTGGTGAGGGTGCTGGGGACGGTTCCCAGCCTCACTCAGGGAAGAGCTAAGGAGCCCTGAGTGGAGAGAGGGGCTTGGGTAGAAGCCCCCAGACAGAAGACACCTGATGTGTCACAGGGGAAGGTGGCATTTGAGGAGGAGGCCCCCTCTTCCGGGCGCCCAGACCCAGGCGCGCCGTGGGCCTGCGTGCTGCCCGGCCAGGCTCCCCCAGCCCTCTCGCTGCCTCCCTCCTGGAACCCACTCGCCGCCTGCTCCATTCTTGCCAGCTTATCAATAGGTTAAGTGGTCAGGTCAGCGATATTGACCATCTGATTAGGACCTTGTCAGATCAATCCTTGGCTCATCTCATGGGCCTCCTCCCCTGCACATGCCCCTGCCCTGCTCCTCTGCGCCAGGGAGCAGGTGGCTGCGGAAGCTTCCGCCCCCCGAATAGCACCCCAGAACCAGGAGCCCTTCAGCAAGTTCTGAGAGGGTGAGAGCCAGCTTTGGCCTCATTATCTCCCATCCTGGTTCTGCCAGGTCAGGAGCCCAGGGTGCCATCTCCAGTTCTCCTCTTCCTTGTTCACCCTGCCCCCAGCTCCTGCAGCTCTGTGGGGCCCCTCGTGGTCCCCTGTCTAGGTGCCAGGTTCCTAGGTGCATCCCTCTTTCTTGCTTGAAGTCATTAGGTCCTGCTTGTTCTGCATCCCATGCACCTCAGAGTCCAGTCAGACAGATCTGCCTCTCTTGGCTGTGTGACCTTGGGCAAGTGACTTCACCTCTCTGGGCCTCCGTTTCCTCATCTGTATCTTGGAGATGATACTCACCACGTGGTTGTGAGGATTCTGTGAGATCACACCTGCAAAGCAACTAACCACACCCAGAGCTCAGGAAACCCTCAGCCGTTCTTACCCAGGGCTGCCCTGCTGAACCTACGCAAACCAATGTGTCTGTGGGGGCAGCCGCTCCGTTGTTTGTCTCTCCATGGGGATGGATGTGGGCAGTCTGTGTCTGTGGGGCCAAGGGGCGCAGTCAGCCCCAGGTCTGTCCCAGGCCCCAGCTTGGGGACATACCCGGTGCTGATTGAGGCTGGGGACCCCCAGAAGAGACAGACACCCGCCCCCTCCGCAACCTACCCCTCAGGAGCCCACAGTCTATCAGGCAATAGCAGACAGATCCCAGGACACAGCAGACCGTTGTGGCAGCTGCGGGGAGAGCAGATGGGCCAGGTGCAAATGCTGAGCTTCTTTTTCTTCTCCAGTGAATCTCTCTGGCGAATCTCCTCTGTTAGAGCTGCAAAGAACGTAGATTTTGGAGTTAGAGAAATCAAGGTTCAAGTCTCGGCTCCTCCTCTTTCTGCATTGGGTCACTGTGGGCCAGCTGCTCCCCCATCTGTCCCTCAGAGTCCCCATCTGTGAAATGGGGAGAAGGCATCTTCTAAATAGCTCCAACTTCCACCTCCTCCGTTCTCAGCAACTGCTGGCAAGATGGCTCACGGCTCCCACAGGGCTGTGTCTCCCCTGGAGCAGGTCTCTGCTTGGGAGCAGGTTCTGTCAGAGGGCATTTGGGGACACAGGGTTTGGAGATGGGACTGGGAGAACTGGAGGCAGATGGGCCGGGCAGTGAGGCCCGGGGACATCACAGCCAAGGGGGCAGAGGGCAGAGACCAGTGGGGGGACCCTGTAGGGGGAGGGCCCCCCCCCGCAAGGGCGCCGCCTGGGGGCAGACCCCAGCCTAAGGCGCGGTCTGACTCCGGGCCCTCAGAGGCCCAGGGATCCCCCGCCGCCCCGCCATCACTTACACCAATATTGACGGTTAATGCCGTGTCGCCGCCGTGTTCAACACTCCGCGCGGCTAATTGTTTTGACTGGGAATCGGCAAGGCGATTAAACGCCATCGATTTTGCCCTGCGCGCTGCATCGATTTTTAAATTTCCTATTGATCCCGGCCCTAAATCTCCTTAACCAAGACCTCACCGTGGAGATGACAGCCGCTGATTAGCTCCCAGGCGGGGTGGGGGGCAGCCCCTGAAGGGGGAGCACCCCAGCTCCTCCCTCCCCCCAAGAACCAGGGGTCCTGGTCCCCTTCCATCCCTGGAGATGGAGCTCCAGGTAGAGAGAGGGGCGTGGGGGTGGAGTTGGGTGGACTCCTTGTTTCTGTTACCCCTCTTGATTCTTTCTCATTTGGGCTTCTCTCTGGATCCCCCCACGCCTCCTCTCTGTCGGTCTGTTCCCTCCTCTCTTCTCTTTCCTATCTATCTGTCTGTCTTCCTGTCCATCCATTCACTCGCCTGTCTGTCCCTCCGCTCTCAGTCCATCGTTTTCTCTTTCCCTTTCTCCTCCAGAACTCCAGTCCTGCCTCCACTAATCCTTTGTGTTCTTGGCTGGTCCTGGGCCTCCTCTGTGCTGCTGGGTTTGCCACGAGACAGAAAAGTGGCCCGCCAAACTTCAAGGCCCATGCGTTCCGCCTGTCCCCCTCGGAACGCCCTCCCAGGAGTGCACCCGCAGGGACACAGAGTTGTCAGGTTCCTGGCCCGTGACCTCCCCGGCAGGGCTTTCCCTCTCTGAGCCTCGGCTTCCGATGTTGCTCACTGTGCACGTCAGTGCTCGCCTGGTGGGACTGTTTCTCTGCCCCCCTGTCTCCTGTGGGCCGTCTGTCCCTATCCTGTAGTCCCACTGCCTTCTCTGATGCCCAGAGCAAGAAGCGCAAGCGTGGTCTTTGTGCAGCTTCAGGTCGCTTTTCCAAGAAGCTTGCGTTCCCAGGAGGCAGGACACCAGCTTTCAGGAGGCGGCACACAGGTTGGCTCTCTCGCCGGCTCCGCCCCTCACCCAGGGGCGCAGGATCCTCAGGCAGGCAGGTCTCCTCATAGCCTCGCTTGCTGCATCTGCAAAGTGGGGGCGACGCCAGCTGTCACCCTGCCTTCCTACAGGGATGGGGAGAGGTTTGCGGGCACCCTGTGGGGAGAACTCTCCCCATGTCCTGTCTACCCTTCTGTGCTCTTTACCTTCTACACAGAGCACAGTGAGACCTTTCTGAAGACAGGCAGGGTGGTGTTTCTCCCCGCAGCTGCTTGGGCCGGGCTCTGCTGGGTGCAGCCCCTGTTGTCTCTGTGGCCTCATCGTTCCCACTTCTCGGGCTGGGCCCCGGTCAGCCCGACATTCCGCCTCCCCCCACCCCGCCCCTCCTCCTGACCCAAGTGGATTTGTCTGCTGGGCATGGCTTGGGGCTTTCGTCTTCGCTAGGTCTTCCTTGAGCGCCCCCGCCCCGGGATCCCCGCAGCACCCTCTGCCTGCCTCCAAGTGTTGGCACCTGGCTTTACTCTGTCTCCCCAGCTTGTCCACGAGACACCCTGGAGGAAAGGGCAGAGACCTTGTCTAATCCATCACCGAACCCTCTACACTTGGTCCAGAGCCCGGCTCAGACGAGCCTCAGTATTTGCTGATTAACCAAATGAATAAATGAACGAACACGTCTACGAGTCAGAAATATCAGCATGACTTTTATTTTCATCTCCCCACAGCACGCACACACTTAATAATGAGTCACACTTTAGATTTCTTTCTCATTCGACTCTCCCAGCATTCCTTTGAGATACACAGTTTGTTAATGAATTAATTCCTTCATCCATCCATTCACTCGGCATCTATCATGTACTTATTGAGTATCGCACCTTTGCTTGGTCCTCTGCCAAAGGCTAAAGCTGGAAGACGCAGTCCCTGCCCTTTAAGGAGGTTCCAGTCTGAGGGGAAAAACATGTTTCCCAAGGGCAGGAGGCAGTGTGCTCACTGATGAGACGGGAACACTGAGGCTCAGAGCTCAGACGTGACCACCAAAGGCAGCAAGGGGCTGTCGGGACCTGATTCCACATTCACCAACTTGTGACTCCGGATGGCGCGGCAGGAGCAGGGCCCTCCACTCAAGGACAACGGCGTCCTGCACGAGGTGGAGATGCTTCACAGATTCCCCAGGATGCTCACGACCTCCTCCTTTCTCTGCAGGTTCTCGACTGGACCGGGTTGGTGGCCTGAATGTATTAGCTTCGCTGCGTCTGCCCAAGAGGTAAGGGCCACGGCGCCAGGGTTCTGCTCGTTACGGTGCTCCGGCCCCGTTCCCCCTGAGAGCCTCTGCTTTCCCGTCCTTGTCCTTGTCCCTGCCCCACCCCAGGGGCGCTGCCCTTCCTTTCGGCCTCTGCCCTCCATGAGGTTTGTCTGGCTAATTCGTGTTTTCATCCGCTGTGTATCTTGTGACTTTCTGGCCAAGCCAGTGGTTCTGGGTGTTGGTGACTGTGGGGGTTTCTGCTGAGTGTGGGGGCTCAGTGGGTGAGAGGGAGGGTGACCTGGTGGCTCAGATCACAGCTTGGGGTAAGGCACACCTGCACCTGAATCTCTTTTTTGTCCCTTCCTTGCTGCAAGCGACTGGGGACCGTCAGAGCTTCTATTTCCTCATCTGTAAAAGGGAGTAATGACAGAAGCGACCTTAAGTGCGGCCCTGAGGACCGAAGGCTAGTGAGGCCGTTTTAAGTCCAGCTTCGGAGCCGAATGGCACCAGCCATACCGCATGCCAGCTGTGTGATCCTCAGTTTCCCCACCTGTCAAAGGCGGGTAGTGACAACACCCACCCCCCAGGGTTCGGGAATGAGAGAAGTCACTCCATGAAAGCATGTAGCCTCAGGAAGGGGGAGCTCAAGATACAGGTGGAAGCTCCCTGAACAAGTGAGGGCTAGTGAGGCCCCTCTCGGAGCCCACCGAGACCCCCAGACAGAGGTAGGTGTTCTTCAACCGTTCCGTCCCGTGGGAAGCAGGGGCTCCGGGTATCTAGGAGCCTGCTCCACTCAGCTCGGCGAGACCCCGGCAGTGAGCTTCGGGAGTGGCGCCAGGGCCTGTGGGGTGGTCCTTCCATGCTGCCCCCTCTATTCCAGCCAGAGCAGCTTAACCCGCAGGCCTCGGGACCCCTGGGCGTCCTCTGGCTGCCCTCGTAGTCCTCCTACCCAGGCGTCCGTGCTGCACACCGGGTCACAAGCTCACTCTCAGAAGCAGACCCAGCTGTAGTGCAGGGTTTGCAACCTGATGTGCTGGGGACCATGGTGGGCTGGGGCTGTTTTTCAGGGGTACTGGCTGTCCCCTACAGAGATGCAAGGGGACAAGGTCCCCTATGTGCCCGGTTTTCCGGTTTTTTGAAAGAAGCCAGAAATGCTGTGTTGGCAATTAACACAACATTTCAAAATCCCATGTGTGGCCAAACTGCACGCTTTAGGCAGCCTTGGCCCATAGCTTTCTAGTTTTAGTATAGACTTTCTCCCAGGAAAACATTCCTACGTCTATATGACTGTGTGCTCCAACCTCAGGATGTTCGCAAGCCCCTGAAACTCATCCATGGACCCCCTTCTAACTGGTAAGGAACATCGGGGTCTGGCTGCAGGTTGCTTGCTTTCTCCAGGAGACCAGGTTATAGCTTTCCCAGGAACCCTCACGTTCTCTGACACTCTTGACGTTGAAAAGCGGGTCAAGGAGCTTCCAGGTTGCAGAACTTGCTCGAGGGCTGGAGGCTGGTTTTGAAGAACTCCTGAATGTTGGGCTAAAGTAACAGAAGAGTTTGAAAGTAATTATGTTTCAGAGTTGGGGGAGGTAGTATTTGTGTTCAAACAGATATTTGTTAAGTATCCAAGTTTTCATAGACATATGCGGGACAGATTTGGTAACGTGCCCGAGAGCTGTTAAATCCTAATGAGGAAACCGATAATTGTCAGCGACCACCTATATGCCAGGGCCTGTTCTGGGTACTTTGCACTTAACCTTCACTGCAGCCCTGTAAAGTAGGTTTAGCCACCTGTTACAGGAGATGGGAACTGAGGCACAGAGAGGGGAGGCAACTGGCCTAAGGTTACTGAGCAAGTAAGTGTGATAGAGACCGAGTTTGAACTAGGGTCTGCCTGGACTTCAGGCTCTCATTCCTCCGCCGCACCAAAACCCACCTGAGGTGTTGGGATCTGTTCGGGACGCCAATCTTTGTGCTCTGGCAGCGAATTTGATCTGGGGAAACCACTTGGAGTCTTTTTTGGTGCCAATGTTGATAAATTTAACAATGAAGGGGTTGGATCAGGGGTCCCCCACCTCCGGGCCGCGGACCAGTACCGGTCCGGGCCTGTTAGGAACCGGGCTGCACTGCAGGAGGTGAGCTTGAATGGAGTGTGCTTGAATCATCCCGAAACCAGCTCCCCCCGCACCCCTACCTGTGGAAAAATTGTTTTCCACAAAATCGGTCCCTGGTACCAAAGATTGGGGATTGCTGGGTGGGATAATACTGGTGTGACTTGTTGCATTTTTGATAGAAACTAGAAACAAACCTACAACAGAGAGGTGTTTGGCTGATGGAGTCTGTACTCACCTTGATGGCAGTTGCCAAAATATCCATGTGGTTCATGGGAAAGTTCAACCTCACAGGCAGATGTGTTTGAAGGAGGACACATTCTTTTAGGCCTAGAACTTTGTTATAAACAACAACTACCACAAACACTGCCCCACCCCCATCATCTCTCCTTTATAGTCACACTTGGAAGGTGAGCAATTCCCCAAAGATGAATGGAGGCCTCCTCGGAGCCCTGGTGCAAGCTGGAACTTGGAACCCCAGAATGAGTGAGACCCCCTCCAGCCCCTGAGGCTGTGGGTCAGCCCCTGGTACCCGTGCTCTCCCCTTCCTCCACCCGTCCTGGCTTTTCCTCTGCCTTCCTCCCAGCCTGACCAGGCCGCTCTCTCCCTCTTGGCTGGGTTCATTCCTCCCCAGGCCGGGTTGCCCCCCTGACTGTTCTTCTTTCCTGAGCACTGTTACCATATCTGATCACGTGTTATATGTGTAGTGTCTCCTCATAGCTTTACGGTGAGGCAGGGGGGTGTCTCTATTTGTCCAGCATGTCTACACCCAGCCCCTGGCACAGTGTAAATGCTTAGTAGGTATTTGTTGAGTGAGGAAGTGAGCACACAGACACACAGACCGTATCCATCCCTTTATTCCTTCAGCCAACGTCTCCTGGGGTTCTTTGTGTGCCTCAGTCTGGTGACAGAGAGGGTCCCCAGGCTGGTGGGAGACAGGCACAGAGGCTACTAGTCTGAACTGGTGGGTCGGCAAGGTCAGGGAGGGGTAGGATGGACCGACCCACCTGATGGGCTTTGGTGTCTTTGGGAGGGGGGAGTGGCAAGGGGGGCTTCTGAAGGGTTAGGAGAAGCCAAGGAGTGAGTGAGTGAGTGGGCCGCTGCTGGGGATGGAGGATGCTGGTCTGGCCTTAGAGTCCCCGTGGGGACTCTAGTTGTCACTACCTGTCTGGGGCCTTCCCAGGGCTGGGCTCTGTCCCCGCCTTGTCTCATCCTGCCTTCTGTCCTTCCATCTGTCCACAAAAAGACTTGGTGGCCTTCAGTGTGGCCCAGGCCCTGGGGGTCACAGACACTAGTCCCAGGACATGCCCAGGGGGCCCACTCACAGCCCCTGCGGGTTCTGGAAAACCTCGAAAGCAGGAGCTCAGCTGTGGGTGACGGGCTCCCAAGGCAGGGTCTGGGGAGGTGACTTGGAGAGAACCTAGGACTGACTGGGTAGGACGGAGAACCCCTGAGGGAGAGCGCGGGTGTGGCGGTGGAATGGTCCAGGATTGGCCTGTGAGGCAGTACAGGTGTCCTGCAGACCAGAGCTGAGAAGCCAGTAGGTGGGGTCAGGGATTCGCCTGGTTGCCCCAGGCCCTTAGCCACACTTAGGACTGTGCTGGGGACCTGGGTTTTGGCTCCATGAACAGGGTGTGTGCTGTGATAGATGTGGGTGGGCGAGGCAGGAGCTTTAGTGTGGGGGTGGCTCCTTGGATAAGGTTGGATGCGGTGGGCGTGCTGTGACTGCGGGGGCGGGCCCCGCAGGGGCAGCCCGCAGGGCGAGGCTGTATGGGGCTGCGAGCAGGGCAGTGCAGGGCTGTGCAGGGCTGTGCGGCAGCAGGCACCGCGGCTGGGCTGAGGCAGTGGCACACCTCCCCGGGCGTGGGCTCAGGATACAGGGGGCTGTTGCCCTTGGCAGGTGCTGGGAGGTGGCGAGAGATCACTGGATTCCTTGGACTGCCTTTGCTGTCCCTGGGTGGGTGGAGGCAGCTGACGCCCACCCAGGACTGGGAGTGTCTGTCAGCCACTGGGCGGGGTGCTGCAGATGTGGAGGAGGGAACAGTGGCTCATCGCTCTTGGCAGCTTCGGTGGGTCCCTGAGATCTGCGACAGTCCCAGAGTAAATGAAGGCTGAAGGGCTCCCTGTGCCGGCAGGCCCCAGGGGGCCAGGGCAGGCACTTGGCTTGTGACTCCAGGGCACCCCTGCCCCGGCATCGTCAGGCCGTGAGGCTCTGTCCTGCTGGTCCGCCCTGTCCCCCACGGCCTCTGCCCCTGGTTTCCTTCCTCTTCTTTTCCTCACCCTGGGGCTCCACCCGTCCTCTTCTCTTTTCCTTTGCTTGGTCTTCATCCCTCTCTTAGTCTCTCCCTTCCACCCCGGTTGCCTCCTTTTTCTCTGAGCTTGGCTCTGTTTCCAGTCTTGCATGTAGGCTGTATCTGGGTCCACGTCTAGCTTTCTGGCTCCAGAAAGAGCTGCACAGAGATGTGGACCTAGTGGGGGTGAAAGGGGATGAGGAAGAGAGAAGGAAAAGCTGTGCTTGAGGGAAAAGCTAGAAAGGAAGTGCCACCCCCCCATTCCAGGCTGGTTCCTGAGGTTTCTGCACAACCACCTGCCCTCCTCCTCGGGGGGCATGTGCAGGGCCGCAGGGGTCATCTGAGAAAGGGGAGTCCAGAAATCCCCCAGGAAGGAGTAGAGTGGGAGTGGAGACTCAGGGAGATGCCGAGAACAACCCACAATAGAGAAATTCCTGGAGAGAAGGAGCAACTGAGCTGAGCAGACAAAGAGACATGGGGATAGCAAAAAGTCAGCCGGGAAAGCAGAGTCGGAGACTCAGAGACAGTTAGAAAGAAGCGGAGAGCCCTGTGAGTGTGCCAGCGTGGGGCTGAGCTGCTGAGAGAGGACAGCCGCTCGGCTTGGGGGGGAGGGGCAACAAGAATGAGCTGGGCTGAGGAAGGTGCTTGGTGTCTGGGGGCCCCACCCCTCAGGCTGCTGTGCTGGGCAGAGTATAAGAAGCTTGACCAAGGCCCCTAGTATGCGTCTGTGTGTGTGGAAGGAGAAGGTGCAGGAGTGTGGTAGGAGGGATGCCCTGCTCCCACCTGCCCTTGTGCTCCTGGGCCCGACTGCTCCGATCCTCCCTGCCGCTGCCCTGTGGGTCTATCCGGTCCCCTGCCCACCGCAGCTCACAGGGGCCCAGAGGACCATGGGAAGGGCTTGGGCACCCCAGACTTCCGGCCTGGGGGTGGATGGAGAGAAAGCCGCGCAGGCGCGCGCATGTTTGTGTGTGTGTGTGAGAGACAGAGAGACAGAGTCAGAGAGTCAGAGAGACAGACACAGAGAGAAAGAGAGAGAGAGGGCGATCACTGTGGACTAGGTCTCTCTTCTGCCCCTCTCTAGCTTTGCTGTCTTAGACTTTCCTACATTATCAACTTCCCTCCACCTCACGCTGCATGTCCTTCAAGGTTCCTCTCACCAGCTGTCTCTCACTTTCCTTGTCTCCTTTCCCTGTCCCTCTGCCTCTCCACCTCATCTCATTCTCTCACTCGGTCTTTCTGTCCAGCATCTCTCGGCATCGCTCCTGCTGTCACCCCATCCGCTCCCTCCACACCTCTCTCCCTCGCTCTTGGCCAGTTCTCCCTGTCTCTGGCCCCGTTCTCTCTTTATCTGTGCCTTCGCTGCAGGGCTCCATCACTGGGTTTCTCTGTTGCATTCCCGCCCTCCCCGTATCTCTTTCTGTCTCTCCTGTCTCTCTTCTGCTTCTCCATCTGGTCCTCTTGTTTGCCTTTCCTCTGCTTTTTTCTTTGCCTTTGCCTCCTGCATCTGTCTCTTCTGGTCTCTTTCATCTTCGGTCTCTCCGGTCTGTCTCTCACACTCTCTGCGGGTCTCTACCTCATCCCTTGTCTCTCTGTGTCTCTGGCGTCCATCCCTGCCTCTGTGTGTGCCTCTCTTGCTCCCCCTCCCTTCCCCCCTTTTTTCTGTTTCTAACACCCACACTCACATCCTACCTCAGGAGTAATTGCTTTTGTCTGGGTTGGACTGGACTTGTGGTGGGGGGAGGGCGGGGGGAGCGGGTGGCGCTGGGGGGGTTGGGAGGGACGGAGGTCGCTTAGTGGAGTTGAGGTGGCATCTGCCAAAGCAGGGGATGCTAAGGAGCAGAGGTCCACTGTCCATGGGGGGAGGGGGAGGGGCCCTGGGCTCATCCTGGTAGGGGCCTGGGCCTCTGGCAGGCAAAGGAAGAGGCAAGCAGGCCCTCACACGAGGATGTGGAGGCGATGTAGCAATAAAACGGGCTAGCCAGCATTGTAGGAGCAGCCTGCCTGTGCTGCCTCAAACTGTCCCCCCGCTCAGAGAACCCCCCAAACACCATCATGTCCACCGAGTCACCATGACACACACGGAAACACACCCAAAGCCTCCAAGCCACTCATGGAGACACACTCGGCCATCGGCACACAGGGGCACGGGGAGTCACGTAGACACACAGAAAGCACATGGGATCTCTGGCACTCATAGAGAAAGGGCCTCTGATTGTGCAGAGACAACCGCACCTATAGCCGCCCATTGACACAAGCACAGAATCTACTCACACGGACACACGGGGACTCATGCCACGGTCCCCAGGCACTCACAGAAACATCCGTGCTCCGACACATGCGGGCAGGGGCTTGAACACACCAACATACCGATTTCCTGGAACACAGGACACGCAACCACCTGGGGACAGGGGGTCACTGAGAGGCTCCTGGGAGTACTTCTGCACGCCCCTGAGGGACAAACAGATCCTCATACACATTCAGACATTTGGGGATCCACTCATGGAAGCACACGCAGAGCCATCAAGCCCCCTGGGACACACCCGCAGGCTGGAGGCCACAGAGCCATGACTCGTTAGCTGAGACACATGGGACACACAGTCCCGGAGACCCACGGCAGAGCACAGGGACTCAAAGGCGCACAGCCACCCAGGCACACAGGGGACACACGTGCACCCCACACGTACGGCACAGCACCGCCTGTCCCCCTGGAACCTCCTGTCCTAAGCCTCACTCCCCACATGCAAGAGCAGGCCAGGCTCTGGAGCGAGGCCAAGGTGCCTCTGCTCACCAAGCCCCAAGCATGGGGCAGCCAGGGGCTCTGTGAGTGGGCAAGAGGCTGCCTGGGGGCTGCCCCGCTCTCCCCAGCATTCGCTCATCCTGGTTTACTCCAACATCCCCGGCCAGGCCTTCCCCTGCCCACAGGCTCGGGACAATGTCTCCTCAGGCCCCCAGGTGCCCCTGCCCACCTCCCGGAGGCCCATCCCTCTCATACCTTCAAAGGGCCCCATCTCCCTGGTCTGCTCCCAACTGAGGGGATCACTGCTTTCTCTGGGGGACTGTCCCTCCATGTCTCCCGGCCCCCTTCCCTGCCAGGGTGATCCCCATCCCCATCTGCTCCCTACCCACTCCCATACTCACCCCCTTCCTGGCTGTCCAGGTTCTCAGCTTCCCTAAGCTCTCCCGCTGCAGGGGGCGGTGATGGGGGTTCTGGACCCACTGAGACGTGGGTTAGGGGGGCCTGGGGGTGGGGGGCCTGGGTGCGGCTCCGGGAAAGGGAAGCAAGGCAAGTGGAGAGAGAGACGCAGAGGCAGGCAGGCAGCCAGCCGGCTTTATATCCCTGCCGTATTGATCCACCATGTCACAGCCCCGGTCGATAGCCAGCCGAGAAAGAGAGGGAGTGAGGGGAGGGGAGGTTTGGGGGAGGGCAGCGGGACCCCTATAGTCCTTGGCCCATCTGGGGCCTCCTTGGCAGGCTGTGGGGGCATGCAGCCACCGGCCTACACCCCCGAAAGAGGCCCGTTGCCGTGTCCTCCCCCTCTTCCTCTCGGCTGCGGCCCGCTCCCAGAGAGCCGCTTTTGTAAAATAATTTAAACACAGAGTGGCCCATTTCTTTTTGTTTGTGGTGGTTCTTCATCTCTCGTGGGCATGGGTCGGGGGTCTTCCAGCTGTTTATACCGTCTCAGCTCCCCTCTGCCCCGCACAGTTGGGTTGGGCAGGTGTGAGGCCTCTAGGCCCCGCTGGACTGCGGGGCTGGGCTGGGCGGGGCTGGGCCTGGGGTCGTGGGCAAGTGAGAGAGCCTCTCTGTAGGCCCCCTTCCCTCGCCACCGCCAGCCAGGTGCTCAGGAGGGATTTGTCCACATCGGTTTCCTGCCCTCTCCTTTCGAACCAGAAGTCCTACCTCAGAGCTGTGTTGGGCCATGCTAGACAGACCACATTTAAATTTTCTTTCTCCTGGTCCCCTGACCTCAATGGTCTGAGGCAGAAAACTCAGCTTCTGCTCTCCTCAGCCTCCTCCTCCCTCTCTGCAGAACCTGCGACCACCTCCCCCTCAACGCAGCCTCCCCCTGACCTCTGTGGGGAAAGGAGGGATGTCTCCGTCTCCCTGGGTAAAAAGGGAGGAAAGGGAGAAGCTTCTGGACCCCGCCGAGAACCCTGGGGCTGTGCTTCCATCCTGGATCCCAGCCCTCGCTCTGCCTCCCCTCTCCGGGCCTCAGTTTCCCTCCTACCTGCATCCGACCCTGGCCAAACTCAAAGGTTCTATGCCGCTCTGGGATCTGCCAGGATTGGTACAGACGGGGGGCAGGGCCAGGGGAGGGTGAGGCCAAGGCCAGAGGGGTGCCTGCTGCCCCTCCCGCGGCCGGCCGGATTGCTTGGGTCCCAGGTGTTCCCCCCACCCCCAGCTCCCCGGGGCTCGGGCTCTTTGTCTGTCCAGATCCTCCTCCCCTCCCAGCCCAGCCTCCCAGAGGTTGAGGAATCACCTTAGCCTTGACCCGAGGGGGAGGGCAGAGGAGGGGCAGGCGGCCCCGCCCCCACCTCCTGCCCTTGGCCATCCCTGCAGCCCCTCTCCTCCCTGCTTCCTGGAGTACCAGGCTGCCCCCCCACCCTTTCGTAGGGGCTGCTGTTCCCTTTGTTAGGAAGGGGGAGGGGAAAGAGCCGAGCTGAGGGAACGTGCCTTGACCCTCGACCTCTCCCTTTCCCTCCTCCCATCTGGGTCCCCAGGGGCTCAGAGCCCCCTTGACGGACAGTTCTGACCATCAGCCAAATGGCTCTGGGAGTGAGCAGGGGGCCAGGTAGGGGGGAGGGGAGGAAGGCCTGGCCGAGGCCCGGAGCCCATCTGAGGCGGGGGTGTTTCATGGGTGTTTCTTGAGCGGCAGGGGGAGATAGGTACCCACTGGGGCAGGTCCTGGGGAAGCCTGATTGCGCTGGGGGATGTGGAGGCAAAATGGGGCTCAGCTCAGAGACAGCAGCCCTGGAAGCCCTGTGGGCAGGGGCCTGGCCTGAGCAGACACCGCCCCCCCACACCCGGCCTGCGGCATTGGGAGTGCAGTGAGTTTTAAAAAAAAATTAAAAGAAAAAAATAACAGGAGCAGGAGAAGCTGGGGGAAAAATATATAAGAAAAAATATAATAAGAACTAAGCGGTGGCTGCAGGAGAGAGAAAGGGCAGGAGGCGGGGAGGGGGGCGCAGGGGGGAGGGCGGCTGGGCCCTGGTCGCTGCGGAGGCCCGGCCGCCGGCCTCTGCGCTGAGCCCTCCGCGTCCCCCCTGCCGGCCCCCTCCAGCCCCGATCGATCCAGTTTCTTGGCAATAAAGCATTTTTATTGTCAGCTGCCCTGAATGCCAAATGTGAGCCTGGTCCTGCTCCCCCCTCAAACCGCTTCCTCACCACCCCTCCCCCAGCCCTCTACCCCCTCCCCGCCACCCCCCACCGCAGAATCAGCATCGTCCATCACCAAGACCCCCTTGTCTTCCTCCTCATCCATGTCAGCCTCAGTCCCTTACATCCTCAATGGTCCACCTAACCCCCTCCCAAGCCAGGGTGCTGGGCACCCTCCCTAGCCCCAAATCTGTAGGGTGCAGAAAGGTGGGCTCTGGAGGAGTGGCCCGGGGGTGGGGGGAGCCCAGGGACGGCAGGAGGGTGCGGGGTGGCCAGGCAGGGAGGTGTTGGCCACAGGTTGAGGGAGGCGTGGGCAGAAGTCAGGAGAGCAGAAGCCGTCCACAGTGGCAGCGGGCTGGGGGTGAGAACAGGTGGGGGAAGGCGGCCGGCTGCCCTGGTCCCTGCCCTGTGATCAGCTGAGGTCCTCCAGAGCCCGCCCCCCCCCCCCCCCCACACTGAACTTGGGTCTGTGTCTCAGGGAGATGGCTGGGAGCCCTGGGGGAAGAACAGGCTGGGGCTGGGCATCTCTCCCGCTTATCTACCCATTTCAGCCTGGTCCGAACAGCCCTGACCTTCAGGGCTGGGGACACACCACACCGCCCACAGCTGCCGGGAGGGCCAGAGGGGAGGCTGCCCCGGAAGCAATTTACAGGGACCCTGGTGGCCCCACCCGGTTTGCTGTTTCTCTCCCTCTGCCCCTTCTCTCTCTCTTTGTCTCTCTTTCCGATTTTCTCACCTTTTTCTTTTTGCATCTTTCTGTCTGTCTCTCTGTGTGACTCAACTCTCCTTTATGGCTGCCTCTCCCTTTAGGTATTGAAGAACTCACATCCTTTTCTGCTCTCCCTGATAGTCCCCGACTGTTCTTTCCCTAGGCCCCTCTTTCTCTGCCTGGCTACCTGCTTCCCCCACCCCGGACCTCTGCTGCCCTGCCTGGCCCCCAACCCTGCCTCGTTCCACAGCTCCCTTGGTTTAGCCCCCTCCCGCATCTGTGAAAATAAACAGAGGCCCAGGTCCCGGGAATGTCAGCATAGAGTGCAGAGAAAAGGTCCAAAGCCACTCTTCTTGCTTCTCTTGGGGGCATCAGTGTCCAGAAGAGTTAGAACTCGTTTACACGGGCAAAGATAGAGCTGGAGAATTGGAGGCTGGGGCCCGTCTATCTGCCACAGGTGTGCTGCGTGGCTTCTCTCAAGTCAGTAGCCTGCCCTGAACCCTGAAAAATGAGCTGCTCAGATGGCCTTTAAGGCCTGTCCTGTGGCAAACGAGGGCCCTGAAGGGGCCAGATCTCTCTCAGGCTGCAGGGGAGGGAGCCGGGGGCAGAACCCTCCTCCTGGGGAAGCTGGTCTCCCCTTTACCCACGTGCCTCTACGGCAGTGACAGTTCCAGGCTGCAGGCCTGCCCTCTCGCCTCCTCCTGGCAACCTGGGACAGCGGTGCTGGGGAAGCCCAGGAGGCCAAGACCTTCCGTCTTGGGCGGGCAGGGAAGCCACCCACCAGGCTCATGCTTTACGGAGTTGGGAGGCCCCGCCTCCATTGTCAGTTCTGGAGGGCAGGGACCGTGTCACTTGTCCCTAGTTCAGGGTCCAACACATGGATGGGGTTCAAGAGGTATCTGTGGAAGAAGAGCCTGCGCAGTGGTTAGGCTGGAGGAGTGAGACAGAGAGATGGCTGGGGGGCAGGGCTGGGGTGGGGGGGAAGGAGCAGAAGGGTTCAGCATCTCTAGGTTGAATCAATGGGAAGTTGGGGGGCACTCAGGAGGAGAAGGGTTCAGGTCTCCTTTCCAGGCAGCCACCCTTGGCCCAGGACTCAGTGACAGCGACACAGTCAGCGGTCCCCCACACTGGTGCGGCACTCACATTCCCTCCTGTCGGGCCTCACAGCTACCTGGTTTTAGAAGGGCAGTAAGGAGCTCCGGTGGATCCCACTGGTGCGTGGGAAGAAGCACTTGTGTTAAAAACATGGTGTATAAACAGGCACGCCTACCCACGTCATGTGCTTGCTTATGCCTAAAACAGCTTTTACATTTCACTGTTAGGGATTTTTACGTACTCCTTTCAGATAACTGTTTTGCAATTAGTAAAGTGTTGTCCTAACAGGAGAGAGAAAAATCCCTTTGGGCCATGTGGTGGGGGGCAGGGCCTGAGCAGAAGGGCCTGTCTGTGTGGGCCTGCGGGCCCCAGGATGGGGACGAGGTTGGCATGTGATGGAGGTGTATGGGATGCTGGCTGAGGCCCAGGAGACCTGGAAGGAGGTGAGGGGGTCTGAGGGCGGAGGGTGGACAGAGGGGGCAGGAGATCAGCGGCCCACTGCCCGACTGGACAGCTGGGCACAGACCTGGGAGTCCCCCTCCATCTGTCTCTAGATGCCTCTCCTCCGAGAGATCCTCTGTGGTTGACCTCTCCACTGGTCTCTTATCGCCCTCCAACCGGCCCCTTTGCTCATGCTGTTCCCTTGCTGGAAGAGTAACAATTGTCACAGCTGCTCATGGACGGCTACTGCCCGCTAGGCACTCGACCTGCATGCTCTCGCTGAATCCCCCGGCCACCCTAGGTGGCAGGCATGATCATTACTCCCTTTGCAGATGGGGACACTGAGGCTCAGGGGAAGGAAGGAGCTTGTCCAAGGTCGCCGGCCAGTGAGTGGCAGAGCCATGACTGTCGTTCAGGCCCAAGGGACTCTGGCTGGCTCTCTTCATTGGTCCACCCCACAAGTGTTTGTCAAGAGCTCACTGCTGGGGGTCAAGTTTTGCCTGGATGTGCGTGGGAAACGTGACTGCCGGGGTGGGAGGGATTCAATCCCAGCTCTGCCACGGACTCACTGTGACACTGTGGGCAGGTGGTTTCTCCTTTTTGAGCCTCAGTTTCCTTCTCTGGGTCAGAGCCACCACCTTGCAGGAGTCAGCGAATGAGGAAATGTAAACTATTCCACAGACAAGGTTACGTGACAAACGGCCATGGCCTTCTCTCTTGTTCTTTCTCTGAGTCTGCCCAGCCTCAAAGTCCCAGCCCCATTGAGCTTTTACATTTGAAGAGCATTTTTCCCAACCACTATCAATATTCACTGTTTGCTTAGATCCCCACCACTACATGTAAGCAAGGAATTATTATCCTGATTTTGCAGAAGTGGACATTGAGGCCCAGAAGACCCAAGTCCTCTTCCTTGGGCTCTTGTCTCCATAAAGGCTTCACTTAACTGACACGTTTCTCATGCCTGCAGAGCACCTGCTGTGTGTCAGGCCTTGTGTTGGGCACTGGAGATAAGGCAGTGAACCAAACTGGCATAGCCCAATTTCATGGAGTCGAAAAACTGGAAGGGATGCTGATCTTTAAGTGTACATATCAATTAAATGCCAAGTCAGAAATTGTGATAAATTCCCCTAATGTATACACAAAAATAGGGAACAAACAGAGAGAGGGCAAGACATTTAAACTGAACTTTGGAAGATGAGTAGCACTTAACCAGGTAAAGGATGTTCTAGGTAGAGGGAAGGGTACATGCAGAGGGTCTGGGGTTGGAAAGAGCTCCGTTTGAAGGCTTTTTCTGTAGTAGGCCAGGGAAGCCTCTGGAAGGCAGAGACCAGGGTTGTATCTATTTGGTATCCTCCACACAAACCTCAAGGTGCCTGGTGTTGTTGGCACCGAGGAGAAGCCCATTGACAGACAGAGGTCCTGCATGGAGGACGATGAGAGGCCTGCCTGCAGGAGATTCCTGGAGGACAAGAGCCCTGAGCAAGGTGGTGCAGGGGGAGAGTGGGCCCTCTCACAGCTGCCCTTGCTGTGTGAGTTTGGAGAATGTCCCAGGGTCCCAGGGATACTGTTCACTGTGAATCCCGGCATTGCTGTGACTCAAGGCAGGCAACCGGCGTGAAAGCTCTTACTAAATGGCTCATATTGGCAGACGGCCATAACTGGGACAGGGATGGGAGACATGTGGATGCCTCAGAAGGCAAGCCCAGGTCCAAGTCCAGTATTTCCTCCTGAGCGAAAGGGAAGAGGTGGCAAGGATCAGGGGCAGAGTGCAGTGGGTGGCAGTGTGGACTTTGGAGTCCAGCCGCCTGGATGCCAATCCTGGTTCCACGTATGTGGCCCCAGGCAAATGATTCAACCTTGCTGAGCATCAGTTTCTTCATCCGTGAAACAGATATGTTGACTGGTTCTCTTGGGGAGTGTTGCGACAATTCAATGAGAAAAGGCGTGGAAAGTGTTTCTAACTGGTAAGTTCAGGGTTCCTCCTTTAATTGTCTAAAGCAGAACTCTTGATTCTTTGTCCCAGAGCTCCTCCAGGAACTTGTCCCCATCTCAGTCAGTGGTAAAAACCTACACATTTCCCTTGGTCTTTCACTTCCCTGTAAGTGGCCAGGGCTCAGAGTTTGCTTCCCTGGTGGCAGGAACTATGTCTCACACTACCTGGGCCACCCTGATTCCATCAAGCTGAACTCCTCTGAATAACTGTTTGTGGAGTATCTCCTGCAGGCGGGACCCTTTGCGGATGCTGCTCAGAGACCACACAGCTCAAGAAGGGGCACAAAGAGGTGGAGTGGCCAGCTTGAAGTCACACAGCAAAGACTTGGCAGGCTTGACAGAGGCTCTAAGAGACCCAGGCCACTTCTAATTTTTGAGCCTCCCAGCATGCTAAGAATGAACACCAAACGGAATTACAGACTTGTGCTCTTAGCCACAACAGCAACAAAATATTTCATTAACTGAAATTTATGAGGTCACGTCAAGATTTTTAAAAACAAGATTTGTAGGTGTGTTACGTAGTGTGGTCTACAGTGGCACCAACTGTAGTCAAAATGCACATCTCGTTTAAGGAAGCCCTTCATGAATGTGATACCTGGGCCAGGTGACACCCTGTCCACCTCTCAAGCTCTGCGGGTGGGGTGTAACAACTCATTAGATGATTCCACAGTTGATATCTTTTCCACCATCCCCAGCTGCTTTTGCAGAAATGCAGGAGGGCCAGGACCAGGCAAACTTTTGAGGGGAGAAACATGAATCAGTGTAACTCAGGCAGTGTGGCTGGTGGGAAGGAAAGTCTGGAACTGACCTGTCTGCTCTGACCCACTTCGGAGTGCTTCCCTGAAAGGGGGAGAGGGGGGTAATAGTAGCACCTGCTGTACTGGATTATTGGGAAGATGCCAAGAGACAATGCAAGGAAAGCACAGAGCAGGCGCGGGAGCTGCCCTCACCGCTTAGCATGACAGTGGATGGTCAAGGGACAGGGGGCATCGAGGTTTGAGAACCTCTCAAGGGCATGGCCAAGGCTGACACACCCTGTGTCCTTGGATCTTGGCACAGGGTCTGGCACAGTGGCCTTTGGGAAGGTGTAGAACTGAATCCTGTTGAAGAGGTTTTAGCCAGTGAGAGCCCCAGGAAGGATAGGGAAGCTGAGCAGAGGGCCTGGCCTTTGATTTCTTTTCCACCTCCATCCACCTCTTGTGAGGCCAGGAGGACGCTCCCAACAACTCCCTTTTGCATGGTGTGGAGGTCGCTGTCCCTTAGAAAAAGCTAAAAGCTTTTTCTTTAGCAAATAGATACTCAGTGCCTCTTATGTACAGGTGCTGGGGACACAGCAATGAACAGCTCAGACACGAGTCAATGTGACTATTGTCACAATTCTAATCTGAATGTTGAGTGGGTTCACATGAACACATTATTAAAAATAAATAAAGTGAACGAGTGGAAGAGGGTTCTGCCCAGCCTAGTGATGGGAGTATGCTGTGAACCAAGGCTTATGACTAATGCAATTTTGTGCACCAGAGGCCATTTTAAAGTGAAGGATAAACCAAACAGGACAGACATGCTCCTTGTCCTCCTGGCATGAACACTCAGGTGGGGAAAGACCGATGATCTACACATGACACGTGGACATTTGGATGTGAGAAAGAGCAGTGCTGGAAGAAAATGCAACACAGCAAAGGATAGGGAGTGAAGGGGAGAGGGAAGGCTATGTAGATGGGATGATCAAAAATACTTCTTTGTGGAGAGGATGTATACGTGGAATCCTGGAATAAGTGAGGGAACACATCACGGGACACCTGGGGAAAGATGGGAGGGAGGGGAGAGCAAGAGCAAAGGTCCTGTGGCATATCAGAGCTTGTGCTTGGGCCGCAGAAACAAAAACCAGCCGGGGGTAAGCGAGTGAGCGAGCGTTGGGGAGCGACGGGAGGTGATGTATTAGAGGCAGGCCGAGGCCAAGCCACGTGGCCGGGTCAAGGCCGGCGGGTGAGGAGAGGGAGTCTTGAAGTGAGCTGCAAGTACCCTGGACAGCGGCACCCGCCCCTCGGCGTACTCGCAGCCGTGGGGCGCACCCTACCGAACGTGGACTTTGCTGCTAAGGACTGCTTCTTGGCAGTGGATTGGGGGTAGGGGGAGCACATGGTATTGCAACGTGGACGAATTGACCCCTGCCCACAGGAAGCACAATCATGTGGATGAGTCATAAATGCGCAGTTTAATCAATCTTTATCGCACAAACATCTGTGCAATGACTACTTAGGTCGGGGATAAAGGAGGCGGCCGTGCCCAGCAGCGCCCCTCCACCCAGCCCCGTCCTCCCAAGCACATTCCTTCCTCCCCTCCTGCTGGAAGTGCCGCTGTCCTCACTGCGCGGGCAATCATGTCTTTGTTTTTCTTTGTGTTAGCCACTTGCGCATCCTTTAATCTATCTTAATTTTAATTCAGAAAATAAATGAATCTCATTATAAAACCCAAAATAATAACAGAGAAGGTTAAAACCCCCTTTGAGTCCCCTCTGCTTCCCACATCCTGGTCCCCTCGCCAGAGGCAGCCACTTTCAGGTCATTCGTTGCCTTCTAGGCCCTTTTCTCTGTGTTTGTTGCTACTGATGCACCCTCAGAAAATGTGTACTGTTTTTGTATGTGTTTTACATCAATGACATTAAGTTGTATAACTCACATCTTGCCTTTCCACTCAGCAGTGTCTTAGAAAACTTCCTACGTCTGTACCCCTCGGCCTGTCTCATTTCCTTCTATGACCATATACTGACTATGAACAGTTTACTTAGCCCTCGTCCTGTTGTGTCCTCTAGGTGGTTTGATTTTTCTCCATTTCAAACCTTGATGTGATGAACACTTTGTGAACTTTTTGAATTCCTTGTGCATGGCGGCACGTGTTATTTTTAATATTAATGAAGTTCCTGTCAGTCCATGTTACTACCCCAATTTCACAGGTAAGGTACCTGAGGAGGCTCAGAAAGACGCAGTCACTTGCCCAGGGTCACACAGCAAGTGAGTGGAGGAACCAGTTCCCAAATTTTCACATGCCTGACTCCCAAACCAATGCTTATATATACCTGTCCAGGTAATTACAGTCTGTGGGACAGCTGTTCTCCTTCACCAGACCTTTCCAGGGCTCTTCAAACCCCCCTTGCCCTCAAGCTTTGCCCCGTGGGAACAGACTCATTGAGAAGTAATTAGTGCTAAAGCCCGGGATGCCGCCCGGAGCTGTGGCAGATGGGGGTCACTGCTATCGGCTGGGCCTCTGTGGAATCTGAGAAAGCTTCCGGAGAGGGGAGATTTGAACAGAGTCTGTAGAGGTGGGTGGAATTTAGGTGACAAGTTGTTGAACAGAAGAGAAGGTGAGCTCTGAGCGCAACATAGTGAAAGGTTAGCAGGTGCCCATATCCACTTGAGCTTGGAGAGCTAGCCTTGGACTTCGGTCTGTGGGTCGTAGGAGCCTAGAGGGAGTCATTCATTCAGCAAATAGGGTTTGAACACCTGCTATGCGCCAGGCAGTATTTTCAGGTGTTGGGGATATCACAGGGAACAAGGCAAAAGAGGACCCCTGTTTTCGGAGCACTGACATTTTAGAGGGGGAAACAGACAGGAAACCATGTTGGCAGGAATTGAAGAAAGTGAACTTGGGTGGTGAAGAGGAGAGTGACTAAGGAAGGGCCTCTCTGAGGAGGTGGCTTGTGTGCTGAGGCCAGAAGGGTCAAAAGAATGGAAAGAGATGGGAACCAGAATTCTAGGGGAGAGGTCAGCAAGGTCAAAGGCCCCAAGGTGGGGACAAACTTGGCTTCCTCCAGCGTAGCTGACATGTGGCACTCTTATGGGGAGAAGTGAGGTTCTGCAGGGTGCTAGAGGCCATGGTGAGGGGAGGGGGCTTGTCCTGGAGGCAGCAGGGAGTTACTGGAGGGCTTCTGTACCAAGGACAAGGGACTGTGCATTTCAGCCTTTGGACAGCTCCCTGCGCTGTGGACACAGCGGTGGCCTTGAGCCTGAAGCCGGCACTGGGTGAGTGGCGTGTTGCCGCATGGGGGCAGGTTGGGGTTTCTGGGCTGAGGGCGGAGCCTTGTCAGGGGAGGGCCTAGGGCCCCAGTGGGTATGTGGTGACGGATGCCAAGGAGCTTGTTCTTGGAGGACTTACAGTCTGAGAGAGACATACAAGTCAAGATGAGGAGCGAGGGAGCTCAGCAAAGCAGTTAGCCAGTGCCTAATAGGCTTTGATGTGAGAGACTCTGGGTCCATGCCAGCCTAGCTATATGACCATGGGCCTCAGTTTCCTCATCTTTAAAATGGGGATGATAGCTCTGGCCAGTGTGGCTCAGTTGGTTGGAGCATCATCCTGTACACAAAAGGTTGGGGGTTTGATTCCTGGTCAGGGCACATACCTAGGATGCCGGTTCAATCCTTGGTCGTGGTGTGTATGAGAATCGATCTTTTTCCCTCACATCAATGTTTCTCTCTCTTTCTCTCTTCCCCTCTCTCTAAAATCAATAAACATTTTCAAAAATTAAAAAAATAAAATTGGGATAATACAAGTCCCTAATAAAAAATGAGGAGTCAGTGGACCCTGAGTATACTCAGCCAGGCCCTCTGTAGACTAAGCCCACAATACATTCTCTCTTTCTGTTATTCGTCCTACAGCGAGTTGATCCATCAATCCATCTTGCCTGTTCTTGTTTCTTTTTGTTTTTTAAAAGATTTTATTTATTTATTTTTTAGAGAGAGGGAAGGGAAAAAGAAAGAAAGGGAGAGGGAGGGAAACATTGATGTGTGAGACATACATCAGTCAGTTGCCTTTCTCATGCCCCAAACTGGGGACCTGGCCCACAACCCAGGCATGTGCCCTGACTGGGAATCGAATCAGCAGCCCTTCGGTTCACAGGCTGGCACTCAATCCACTGAGCCACACCAGCCTGGACTGTTCTTGTTTCTTTCAAGCTCTAGAATGTTAGAGCTGGAAATCTTGGAGTGCTTCTCCAACCCCACCTCCCACTTATGGGTGAGGAAACCGAGACCCAGAGAGCACAGGGAGCTGGCCCTAGGTCACAAGATGGCCACTTTCAGAATGGCAGCCTGGTTGGTCTTCTGACTTTTATCTTCTTTGAGTCACATTACAATGCTTCTCAATTTCTTCTTATTTGAAGAGAACTCCTGGAAATTCTAGTGGGTTTGGGAAATTGGTATGGGGGGGATACAAGAAGGAATGTTTGTGTCAATGCATTTATTAAGCATCTACTGGCTTCCTGGTGTGTAGACTTTGCAACGTCTGAAATGCCTCTTCCTGATCTTCTCCTTGGCACAGACCCAAGCCTCTTCCTCAACTGCTCTTCTCCCCACTGTCCATTGATGACAGCCTCAGGGTCCACCCAGCCGCCCACTTACAGACCCACTGGAATCCTGCAGACTCTCACGGGAATTTGTAGCCACATCTGCATCCTCATGGCCCCTTCCTCCTCTGATGTCTGAGCCATTGTCTCCTCTGGTGGTCCTGCCTGCAGCTCGCACCCACCAGCCTGTCCTCACGCCCCTCTCCCACGGATCTCCCTTATGCAGACTCTCCCTCCTCCAAAGGCTTCCACCTACAGTGTCAGGTCCAGCCTCAGGGCGCCGATGGAGTCCTGCCTTGATCCTTCACATCTGAGCCTGATCCCTCCTCCCCCAATCTTTCTATGGCAGGAAAGGCACTTCTGCGTACCTGACCCTCATTCTTTGCTTGTCCCTCTCCCCCGCACCCCGCCTTCAGCCAGTCACCAGTCCTGTTGGGTCTACTCTCAAAATTGCTTCTGGAGACACCTGCTCCTTTTCTGCCCCCGCTGCCACCACCATGGTCTCGCCATCACCAGCTCTCATGACACCCCCATTTCTTTACAGCGGACCCATCTCATGTTCTGTCCCCTTTGGACTAGCCTCTCACAGCAGCCAGAATCGTCCAGGAAAACGTTCACAGAACCATGTCACTCCCCGGCTTAAAACCCTCTCAGTGGTATCCCACTGTACTTACAGCAAAGTCCAAAAGGCTTACCCTAGCCTGCAAGGCCCTGTGGTTTGTCCGCCTTCCTCTCCATCTCATTTCCCACATCCCCCTTGTACGCTTTGCTCCATCCAGCCAGACGTGCTTCCTTTTTGCTACTGGAATTGCCGTGTCACTTGCTGCCTCAGGGCCATCACCTCCTCTGTTCCTGTGGCCTGTGTGCTCTTCCCGACACTCTTTGCCTTATGAATGGTCCAACTGCTGAGTAAGTGCTACTCTTCAGCTTACATCAGGTATTTTTTTCCTGAAAGCACTTTTCCCAACTTGGAATTACATATGTACTTGATGGCTTTAAAATTGTTACTCCCAAAAGACTGTAAGCCAAATTGAGGGTGGGGGAGAGAGAAAGCATATCTTTGTTTGTTTTGCTATTTTTTTTAAAAATCAGCTTTACTAAGGTATATTTGATTGTTTTGACTTTTAACCCCTGTATTCTCTGAGCTTAACAATGGCCCAGCACATAATAGTGTTTACTAGATACTCACTCACTCAATGATGGAATATCAGGGTATTTCATCAACTTGAGTCACTCCCCTTGGACCATGAGCTCCTGAGTCAGGTTCAAGCTCAACTCTGGGTCCTCAGCTCCAGCCCAGAGCTTGTTACTAAGGGACAAGTAGGAAATGTTTGAATGGAAGGAAATGGGGAACTGATGGGTTCCTTCAATAGAAGGAGTCTAGTGCATTACTGAGTATAAAAAATAAACTCTCAGGGCTGTGTGTGTGTTGGGGGGGGTTGGGCTGTGGACCATGAGGAGACTCCAGTGTTCCTGAGTGGGCAGGGAATGGATTCGCTGTCCACTGGAGGATGGGGAGCATTTCAGAGCTCTGAGGAGGCCCATGGCAGAGTATAAAAGGAGCAAGCTGTGAAGACAGGTCTGGTTTGAATCCTGCTCTACCACTCACATGCTGTGTGACATGTGGCAAGTGACTTCGCCTCTCTGAGCTCCAGTCCATCAAAAGGGATGATGACAGACCTTACCTCCTGAGATTGTCGTGAAGATTAGAAACAATGTATTGGCTCAATTAGCAGAGAATAGGCAGTGATGCTGTTATTGCTGCTGCTGCTGAAATATTTTAAGTCCCTGGATGCTGGCTGCTCCTAAGCAGAACGTGGGGTAGATAGAGCTTTACCTTGGCTTAGGGCCACTGGAGAAGCAGTTCTGAGGACAGACCCAAGGGTGAAGCAGGTGTGTAAACAGAAAATGAAGGCGTGAGCCCAGAAGCCAGCAAAGTGGGAGAGAGGTAGGCAAGTAATGCCCTGGGCAGACCAGACTGGGTTTCATCTGACTGGAGGCCCGTTGGAGGACTGCATGGCCACATAGCTGGGCCAGCTAGACATCCTTTTGTCTGTGTGTCTGTCTGCCACCCCCAACCTGTTTTCCCATCTGTTTGGGAGCCTGACTCCACTTCTCCTGTCTCCCCCTCCCCAGGGGCTGCCCTGGCCTGGGCCAATATGCTGAGATGCAAAGGGAGGTTGGTGTCGATGAATCTTAGGCCTGAGTTCATCTTCTGGCTTAGGTGTTGACTCGGAGCGTGGCCTGCAACCCAGTCTCTCTATCTCCTGCCAAGCTGGGGGGTTCTAAGGGGCCTCTGAGCTCCCACATTCTACCACCCTGCAGATTAGGCAGCACTTACTGGGAAAGACCCCTTGGGTCCCCACACAGCATAGGGACACAGCCAGGGGCTCAGTGGAGATGTCGCCAGACACAGCAGGATCCAGAAAGAGGCTGGGGAACCAAGCCGCAGACAGGGTCCCCGGGGGCGGCGGCTGAGAGGAAGAGGCCATGGCTGGGGGCCTTGAGGGGTGAAGAATCCTGCTCTGCTGTCCCCGGTGGGCTGGCTGCTCCCCCCAGCACTCCCCGCCGGGCCCCCGGGGGACCTCGCTCTAATAATGTATTTGATCGACTCGCCGGCCGCGTACAAGCGATTATTGTCTTGTCGGGAGTCAAACGTATCGATCCGGTGAGAAATATGAGCGGAGCAATGGGGCCCGCGTGTCAGTTACCAGCCCCGCTGGCCCTGGGGAGCCCCCTGCGTCTCCTTTAATTACCGCTCAGCCCTGAGCCCAGCCTGGCCTCCCCGCGCCGCTTCCCGCTCAAGCTCCCTGCACCCCGAGGGCCCCCAGTGCTCCCCAGCTCCCATGCCCTACCTGTCTTGCTCTACACAGCTTGATCTTTCTTCTCCAGCTGAGAGGCCACCATCTCCCCTGCCTGGGCCACCTCATTCCTGGCTGCCAGGCCTTACCCACCCAGTGTGCCCCAAGCTCTGCTCCTCTCTTCTCTTTCAGGCAGGGGGACAACTCACGCCCATTCTCCTTCAAGGTTCCCTGACTCTGGCTCAGGGACTCAGTCCTGGTCTGCCTGAGGCCATAATAGTGGAGCCAACAGGGGAGGCAGTAAGGGTGGGGTGGTTTCATCCCATGGGGGAGCACGGAAGGCTTTCCTCTGCTCCCCTGCTCAGCTGCAGGCCTGGGAGGGCAGCTCGGGAGTGTGGTGCTTCTCTTTGCTCACCAGTGGGGACTGACACCTGGTCATGTCCAAAAGTACTCATCATACATAGGCTATGGTGACTACCTCCGGGGCAGAGCATGAGGGTGGCTTGGTGGGTTTTGGCGCCCCCCCCATAGTGTCCTTATGACACTCATTTCCAAATCATCCAAAACATAAATCCTAAATCAAAACAGAATATACTGGGCAAATGAAGCTTTAAGACAAGGCTCCAGTACCCCACTGCCACCAGACAGCTGTCTGGAAGGCTCTCATGTATAGAAATCCTTCATGAGAGATAGAGACAAAGATAGAGTTGAGAGATAGAAATAGGGATAGAGATAGAGATAGATGGAGGGAGGGAGGGAGAGAGCGAGAGAGAGAAAAAGGAGAGGGAAAGTGAGATGCAGAGACAGGAGGAAGGAAGTCTGAGTTGGAGCCAGGTTGATGCTGGGTAGCATTTACAATGTGGGATGTTGTGGAGTGTAGACAGCTGGGAACCGTCCCCCTCTGTGTGCAGATGTAAGGACTGCTGGCCATTCCCGTGGAGTGGGCCTGCTGGCCTGCCTGGGCGTGTCTGGGTGCACGGGGCCCACGCAGACGAAGGGCACTTGTGAAGCTCTGTCTGTATTATACCCTGCGTGAGTGTGCATGGGTGTGAGGGTGGGCACACATGGCAGGAGGCCTGCTTGGGCACATGTGTCTAGGTGTGCCCTTGTGCCCATGTGTCCACGTGAGGGAGCAGGGGGGGTGTCTGAAAGGCGAGTCATCAGGGAGGGTTGGTGTTGGGGCCTGTGCACAGGGGAGTGTGCCTGTGTGTCTGCGTGTGCACACGTGTGCGTGAAGTGCTGGGGTCTGTGTGTAGAAGTACTTCAGTGTATGTGTGTGCCAGGGGAGGGTGAGTGTCCGGGCGTCAGTGTGCGCGCATGTGGTTTGGGGGTCCCCCAAAGTGGGACGCAGTAGGTATTGCAGGGCCCCGGGAGGGCAGGTGAACCGTTTGGAGAAGCCAGGCAGCCTGGCGGCCTCGGACCTGGCACCTGGAGCAGGAAGAGGACAGCCGCCTGGCCGCGCCTTTGTCTGCGCCGCGGTGCGCCGGGAGTCCTGCGCCTTTGTGTGACCCTCGCAGGTGTGCGCGCGGGGCGCGGAAGAGGGGTGGGCGGAGAGGGGAGCCGAGGAA
Source organism: Pteronotus mesoamericanus (assembly GCF_021234165.1). Taxonomy (NCBI): domain Eukaryota; kingdom Metazoa; phylum Chordata; class Mammalia; order Chiroptera; family Mormoopidae; genus Pteronotus; species Pteronotus mesoamericanus. Next base: position 110,284 of record NW_026555197.1, read on the forward strand.
GGGGCTCCCTTCCCCGCAGCCGGCCCCGCCCTCCCGCCCATTGGCTGGGCGCTGCCGCCCTCTGGCGGGCGCGGAGGGAAGCGCGGGGCCGGGAGCGGAGCGGCGCGAAGGGCCAGCCGGCGGCCAGGGGACCCCGTGCTCCCCTTCACGTGAACCTCCTCAGGCGCCGGTATTTGCCCCCCGGAAGACTTCTTGCTGCTCCAGGGCCAGGTCCCGACCTGCCGCCTGTACTCCCATTGCCCACAGGCGCCGCTTCCGCCCGGTGGTGGTCCCGGATGCCTCACCTGCGGACAGGTGCACGGCAGGGCCCTCTCCCCGCCTGCCCCCTCCCAGAACCGTGTAGAAACCCACCGCGGACGCCGCCTCCTGCTGTGCTTTCTGGCTCTGGGCTCCTGTGAAGACTACCTCCCCTCTCTGCCTCAGTCTTTTCTTTTGTATAATGGAGCAAACAGTGATTGCCTCAGGATGACGCTTGTCAAGTGCGTGGCGCAGAGCCTGGCACTGGGAAAGACTCCCGCTTCCTCCAAACACTTCTAGCTGATGTTTTAATGTCGTTATGATGGGTCCACATTCTCTCCCAGCCCACATATCCTGTTCCAGATCTGCTCTGGAGGCAGCAGGGGCTGGGGCAAGTGTTGCGGGCACCTCCTGGAGGCACCTCGGTAGGAGTCAGCTCTTCCAGCCTGCTTGCGCTCTGCTTCACTACTCCCACTTCCCCACCACGCACGATTTGGGGTCGCTGCCTGCTGGGGTGGGCCTTCCAGCCAGGGTATTTTCCCTTCCGAAGGGGGCGGACCTGTGGTTTCCTCTCAGGGTGACTTCCGGCAGAGAGGGCTTGGCCCCCAGAGAGGGCGGGGAGATGACACAGTTGTTCCCCCAGCCCTGCGGGGCGGGCAGCACGGTTCACTCCAGCATGGGGGCTCCAGGTAAGGGGCCGGCGCCCCGGCCCGGGAATAGGGGCCGCTCCTCCGGGTTGGTCCTGTTGTGCACATCGCTGGCCTGCCCTGCCCTGCCCTTCCTCCTTAGCTGTCTCCTCTGTCCTTCTACTCTGTACCTCAGCAGCTCCCCACTTCCCATCCTGGGTCCCCACTCGCAGCTCCTTTTTCTTCTCTCCTTTCACATCAGACACCTGGGGGCTCCCAATCTCTTCACCCCAGCTCTGCTGCCCTGTTCTGAAGGCTCTGGGGGAGGGATGCAACCTGAGGTCCATAGCGGACTCTTATGCGGAGGACAGGTGGGTGGGGGGCAACCTGAGTAGGGGCTGCAAATCGGTGGGAAGGCAGAGTGAGTGGCTGGACTTCTGAGTGTGCGTGCCTCCGTGCACCCTACGCGAGAGGCAGTCCTGAGTCCCACTGAGTCTGAGTGTGACTGTCTTGTGGCTGTGTGTGAGGGAGCGCGGGGGGCTGTTGTGTGTGACACTGTAGGGGTAGCCTGGGCAGTGATCTCACAGCTTACTTCCTTACTTCATTCGCCTCAGCTGTCACCTCAGGGAGGCCTTACCTGACCTTCCCATCTAAACTGGCACTGATCTCGCCATTCTCAGTACCCTTGCCCTGTTTGTCTTTCCTTCATGGCACTTACCATCGTCTGAAAATCTATTATATGGGAGATGGCTGAGTGAACATTGTGTTCCAGGCACCATGCAAGGCAATTTGGGTTTGTTGTCTCATTTGGTATAAGGTGTCTATCTCTGCATAGTGATAGTTATCTCTCAGCGGTGCTGAAGGGACAGTTAAATGAGGTAATGTATGTCAACGCGTAACACAGTGCCTGGAACACGGCTAGCGTCAATACTTCATGATTGTTTTATTTGTGGCCATATAGGCACGACTGTGGGTATGTGTCACATTTGTGGTTGTCTTTGGGGATGAGTTCTCCTTTGGTGTATGCCATCCTGTGTGATCAGTGTATGTGATCCTTCACCAACGTGTATTTATTTATTCAGCAGTTCTGTGTCAGGTGTTGGACATACAACTGACAGGCAACTTTAGTTCTGTATTCTTTGAGTCCTGAGTCCAGTAGGGGAGACAGATCTGTCACCAGAGAGAGGCGCAGGCAGGGGGTCAGAGCTGGGATGCCAAGGACTGGGGACTGTGGGAGCCCAGAAGATTTGCCCAATTCAGCCTGTGGGCTGTCAGGGAGGGCTTCCTGGAGGAGGGGATGTCTCTGTTGATATGTGAAGGAAAAGTGGGTGTAAGCGAGGCAAGAAGGTGAGGAAAGAATTGAAATGGAAGGAAGACACCTTTTGGCATGTGATTATTTATTGAAGTGATCGTATGTGCAACCATACATATGTGTGTGTGCATACATTGTGGACACGGAGATCCAGAGGGTCTACACGCACATGCTGTTTGCTCCACCACTGACTCATCCCTGGCTGGAGTCGAATGGGGGTCTCATACGTGCCAGGCACTGGGTTAGACCATTTACTTGGGATTTCTCACTGAATTGCCCTGCCCAGGAGGCTTGACCTGGGTCTCCCTGCCTGGACAGGAATTAATACATTGTGTCGCCTTGGGCAGATCACTCTTTCTACCTGGTCTTCGGCTGCACACCTATGAACTAGGTTCAGGGGCCTGCCTGGCCGTGTCCCAGGATGAGGTGGCTCTGGGCGTGTGAGAGTGTGTGTCTAGGTGAGTGACCTGGGTGTGTCTGTGATGCACATCTGTCAGTGAGTATGTATCTGCCTGTGAGTGACTCTGGATGTGTGAGTGTGTGCATGTCTGTATGTCTGTTTGAGAGTGACTCTGGGGTGTGAGTATGCGCACATCTGCATGTGCGTCTGAGTGACCTGAGTGCGTATGTGCACGTCTGTATCTGTCTGTATTTCCATCTGTGAGTGACCCTGAATGTGTGAGCGTGTGACTCTCTCAGTGTGACTCGGTGTGTGAGTATGCTCAGGTGTGCACACTCACATCTGGGTGTGTTTTGCATGTCTGCCCGTGTCATTGTGTCTGGGCCTATATCTTCGTCTGCCCACATTCCTGTCTGGGATCAGTGCACACCTGCCCCTGTGTGTGTTTGCAGGTCTCTGTCCATGTCTGGGGACCCGACCTGGCTGTGACTCTGGGTATGTGTGCGGCAGCAGCTCTTGCCTATTGTCAGCACAGCTGTGGAGCCACATCTCTTGTTGTGTCTGCCCTGTATCTCCATCCCCTCCTCCTGACAGCTCAGAAGTGCTCACTCCCTTGAGGCTGCCCAGGGACAGCTGTGGGGCTGTGGGGGTGTGAGGTGCAGTTCCTCAGGAGGCCAGGACTAGGCCAGCTGGGCCCACAGAGGTTCCCGGCAGTGCAGACCCAGCCCAAAGGGGCTCCCAGGCCTAGCTCTGATTGAAGCAGGCTGTGGAGGCAGGGGACCCAGGGGACAGGCCAAGCGGGGCCAGGAGGGGTGAGGGGCAGCCCTTGGGCCCTCTATATTTAGCCCCGTTTTCGGTAAGTGCTAACGAGAAGCTGACCCAAGTCTGCTAAAACCGGCTGGGGGAAATGCAGAGGAGAAGTGAAAGTCGGGGAGGGAGGGGCAGGGAGGGATGAGGAGAGGAGGGCAGCCAGAGCCCCTGGCCTGGGGTAGGCGGGCAAGCGGGCGTGAGGCCAGGGGTGTGGACAGCCCTGGGTGGGTCTGACTCGAGGATGGTGGGAACCAGGGGGCCCGCAGGGTTCTGCATCGTGTTTCCCTGCCTGTTCCGCTGTAGAGTTACCCACTGCCTGGGGTGGGAGAAGGGCCGGTTGGCCAGAAAGAACCAATGAACCTTTCTGTGTGAATGAGGCTTTAAGAGGAGCTTTGGAAATTTCCAAGGGGCAGGAGCCCATTGGAGTCCTGGCGGTGGGGTACGGGGAGCGGGGAAGCTTTTAAAAAATCTGATACTCAGGTCAAAAGTTGTCATGTCTGGGGTGGGAATAGCATTAGTATTTCTGTTGTCGAGAAAGAGGGGTGTGGGGTAGCCCTGCCTGGGCCCAGGCGCAGACGGCCTGCTGGTGGGCGGCTCAGGGGTCTCCGGTCCCCAGGAAGTCATCTTTTGGCTTTGGGTTCATGGGGGAAATGGAGTCCCCTATTTGTCCTTGGTGGGGATGATCAGATGAGAGCTCTGGTGGAGGAGGAGAAGGGCCAGCGAGGCCTGGGCAAAGGGCAGCTCCGGCCATTTTGCCATCAGCCAGGCAGTGTGAGTAAGCAGGGGATTAGGGAGAACAAAGGAAACAGTGGCAGAAATGTCCCCTCAGACCACTTTGCCCCTTCAGCCACTATCTTTGCAGAGGGGCTATTACCTTAAAGGGGTAGGTTGAAGTTAACTGGGGGTTGGGCTGATGGTTGAGTCGTCGGGTGAGAGCAGGGAGAGGGGTTTGTTTGGGACAGGACTGGGTCTTGGTCCCTCGGAAATTCTTTCATGCATCAATTCATTCCAAAGACACAGTCCCAGCCTGTGCAGCAATGACTCCAGCCTGGGCCCACAGTCTGGGCCTGGCGGTCACTGCCCAGGTGGTCAGGGTGTGTTAGGGAGAGGGGCAGGGGGATCCCAGACGAGAGAGACACTGACCACCCGGGGGGTTGGGGAAGACCTCACAGAGGAGGGGACATGTGAACTGGGGCCTTAAAAAGGAGCAGGCGTTTTCTGCTAAAGAAGGACAAGGTGGCCCCAGGTGGGAGAAGAGCAAAGGCCCAGAGGAGGGAGATCGGGGCTCGGGGCCACCCTTTTTCGTTGGACCCACACACCCTGTGCTGGGCAGTGTCAGGCACCCCAGCATGAGTCAGCCCTGCCCTTGAGGGGGTCCTCGTGTGATGGGGGAGACATCCTGGGACCTAGATGGCCTGCAGCACAGTGACAAGGGGAGATGCCGGGTCAGAGAAGAGTGAGCAAGGGAGAGACATCTGGAGGCATCGGGGCAGGGCTGACTTCACAGAGGAGAAGTCTGTGCTGGGTCCTGAAGGGTGAGTAGGAGGTCGCCAGGTGGACAGCACGGAGAGCAGCACTCCAGCGGAGGGACCAGCTCACGGCAAGGTCTCAGGAAGCATTTGTTAAACGGCAGAGAGACAGCAGGCCAGCAGCAGGGACAAGTAAGAGACGGGGCTGCAGCGAGGGACAGTCATTAGTAACCTATTCTTCTGAGCTGTGTGATGCCAGAGACCCAGGGATGAGTCAGACCCAGCTTTGCATCCTGGCCTGGTAGGAACGGACCGGGACACACGCAGCCCTGTGGGGTCGGGGCTGGCGCAGAGGGAGGCACAGCTGTGGGAGGCTGTGTCAGTCTGCTAGGGCTGCTGTAACGAGTAGCACAGTGGGGTGGTTTAAACAACAGAAATTAATTTTTCTCGAGATTCTGAACGCTGGAAGTCCAGGGTCAGGGTGTCAGCAGACTGGTGTCTTCTGAGGCCTCTCTCCTAGGCTTGGGACGGTCATCTTTTCCCTGTGCCTTCACTTTGTGCGTGTCTGTGTCCCAACCTCCTCTTCTTATAAGGACAGCAGTCATATTGGATGAAGGCCCACCCCGATGACCTTATTTTAGCTTTATTACCTCTTTAAAGACCTTATCTCCAAATACAGTCGCATTCTGTGGTACCAGGGGTTAAGGCTTCCATGCGAACATTGGGCCATAGCACAGCCCGTAACAGAGGCAGGGGACGAGCACAAACTCTCTGGGTTGGAGGTGAGGTCAGAGGCTGCCCTGGCCTGTGGCAGGAGAGGAATTCCCTAACTAGGTGGGGAGTAGAGAACCTGCAAGGCCTGGGCTCTCCATGAAGCAGAACCCCCAAGCCGAAGGAGCTGCCTGGTGTGGTTGAAGACCATGATGCAAGAGTGGTTAGAGATGCAGTGGAGGGTGGCAGAGGCCACACCCTGAAGGGAGGCCAAGGACCCTGGGCTTTTCTCGGAGACATGGCTAGCCAGGGAAGGGTTTAGGGCCAGGGAGTGCTGGGTGTGTGAAGGATCTTCCTGGGGCACTGTGGACACTGGCTGGAGGGAGAGGACAGGGCTGGGGCAGGGGTTTCAGGGATGCTAGGAAGGAGGGATTTAGGGCTGCCTTTGGGTTAGCTGTTGCCTGGAGCAGGGCGAAGAGCTGGGTGATTTTGAGCCAAGATTAGGCAGGATTCCTGCCTTTGATGCCCCAGTGTCAGGAGCGGAGCCTCATCGCAGCTCCCTTTGGGCCCTCCTGTGTCTCTCAAGATCGTTGGCCACTCGGTGCCCCATCCTCAGTGCCCAGGAACAGGGCCTGAGCTCCTGTACCATCCTGGGCTCCTGCTCCCTACCTCACCCCCATCTGCCTATTCCTCCATAGGACCACATGCTGAGCATTCTTTTCTTTTTGTGAAAACAATGTACATATAGTCAAGTGCCCAGTTTTAAGTGTACAGTCTGATGAATTTTTACATCAGTTTGTACACATTTTTAACATGTGTACAAATTCACATAACCACCGAACAGATCAAGATGCAGAACATTTCCAGCCCCTGTAGCTTTTCTCATGCCCTTTCTTGGTCAGCACCCCCAGAGCACCCACTTGTCCAACGTTGATCATCTGATGTCATCTTGCCTCTTTCTGAGCTTTGAGTAATTGGAGCCCTACTGTCTGTCTGCTTTTGTGTCTGATGTCTTTCCCTCAGCGTCAAGTCTGTGGGATTGATTGGTCTGCGATGCAGGAGTTTGTTCTTTTCCTTGCTGCGGAGTACTTCACTGTGTGGGCATACCATGTTTTGTTGATCCATTCCCCATTGATGGGCCTTTGAGCTATTTCAGAGTCTTTACTGAAGGGCTGCTGGGAACGCATGCGCCCGTGGGCGTTGGTGGGCAGGACACCGGGGAGTGGACATAGGGCGTCATAGGAAGGGGGCACCTCTTGGCTTTCTTGACTTGTGCTTGTATTAGTCTACACTCCCACCAGCAGTATGTGACCTGGCTTGTTAATAAGAAATTTTAAACCCGAGCAGTGTTTTGTGTCAAGTAATCCTCAGTTGCAAAATTCCTGGACTTTTTTTTCTTCAGCTGCTGAGGATGTCCAGCTCTCTCTTTCGCTGGCCTTCTAGAGATACTGGGTGCAGAGCACACTAGAGTTGGACAGCTCCTTTGATAGGGTGGGGTCACGGTGCGGGTGGGGATTTATAATGACTTGTGGGAGACACATTTGGGTCTGAGTCAGGGTCACAAGTAAGGTCGGTCTGAGGCCAAGTTGGGAATTGAGCCCCAGAAAAGATCTTAGACTATCTGGATGGGATTTGGGATCCAGGGTGAGTAAAGGGATTGAGAAGGGGCCAGGCAGAAGCCCAGATTTGTGTGGGGGTGCAGGACCAGGAAGGACTGGGCTCGAGTCGACGTCGGGGTGACCGTTGGAGAGGAGGTGGGTGGAAGTCACGACTGGGGTCACTGGCCCATGGCAGCCCTGATCAAATGCAGGAGCCCCGGAGTCACGGTGACGGGGGTCCGATCAGGGGAGCTCTGCTGTCTCATGGTGTCCTCAGGGAGGTGGTACCCCCTCAGAGCCTCAGGTCCCTTCTCTGTGAAATGGGGGTAATATTAGCACCAACTGCTAACGTGATTTTAAGCTCATCCTTAGCGCTGTGCTTGGCCCTGGGAAGCACTCAGCTTCCCATTGTCAGCATGAGAGCACTAAGAAGACAGAGCCCTCTCCATCGCTTTGTGTCCCCTGGGGCCAGCTACCTGCTCACCACCTCCCCCTGGCCACCTCCTTTTGTTTCCGGGGTCTACAGAACTATAGAAAGGGATTGCGTTTTAGGGGCCACGTATCTTGCTGGGATTTGGGTGTGCAGTTAGAACTCAGGGCTGAAGGCCCAGGTAAGGTCAGGGGCAGAGCCGGAAGAGGTTGCGGCTGCTAGGCGCTGAAGACAAGAAGGGAGGCCAGTGGGAGTGAGGTGTGGACGGGAAAGTGGTGGGCCGGGGGAGGGCCAGCGGGCGGCTGAATCACACCCCGAGATCTGAAGACTTGCTCCTTTGGGGATGCTGCAGTCCTGCCACATCCCCTGGCCCCGCGCAGAGTGGAAAACATGTCTCAGCTGAAACTTGGTGAGGCAGGACGGGTGCCTGGGCGGCACGCCTCAGCAGGAGGCCCAGGCTGACTCTCTCCTTTGGAACATCACCAGCCCCCCCTCCCAGGCAGCCGGGCAGCCGAGGCCTTCTCACGACCCCTGCCCCAGGGCCTCCCAGGGCCGAGCCGCCCAGTGCACCTTCTGGGGGGTGAAAAGGATCAGGCACGAGCCTCAAGGCCTGAAAGCCCCTCCCTTATGTCCCCAGAGAAGGGCAGAGGCCCAGGACCAAGGGCATGTCTTCCGGAAGGAGACACTTCCAAGGTGGCAGGGTGTGAGGGGGAGCTGGGGTGGCGCTGCAGCAACGTCCGAGAGCCCTCCTGGCATCCCCTCACTGCGCTTCCATCCCTTCTGTGTCCCCAGAAATAAGAATGTCTAAGCCCCTGGAGGCCGAGAAGCAAGGTCTGGACTCCCCGTCAGAGCACACAGGTGTGTGGGAAGGCAGAGGGCAGGCAGGGGGCAGGTGTGGTGGGGAGCTGCAGGGGCACCTGGTGACACTCACCTTTTCCCTCTCGTTGCAGACACCGAAAGAAATGGACCAGACACTAACCACCAGGTCAGGGGGGAGTGGATGGGCAGGGTGTGGGGTCGGAGAGAAGGGGGCAGAACGGGGCTCTGCGGGGGAAGCTGGGAAGTGTCAGCAGCTGCCTCATTTCACTAGTCCCATCCCCACCCCAACTTCTCTTCACAGAACCCCCAGAGTAAGACCTCCCCGTTCTCCGTGTCCCCAACTGGCCCCGGCACCAAGGTAAGCACCTGTCAGAACAGCCAGGGCAGGGGAGGGGGAGGGGTGTCCTGTGATGGGTGGCAGTTGCTTTTGGGAGAGGGTCCCACAGGCCTGCCACTGACCCAGGGCCTGAGGGGGCACCTAGCCCTGGCATCTTAGTGACAAGGCTCCTCCCACCCCTTCTCACCCTCGGGCTCCCGCCCCAGGCCTGTGACTCACGCGGGCTCCTTCCCCTTCCCTGGGGGGTGGGGGTGGCCAGGGAAATCCCCCCCGGAGCCCCAGGGCGATGAACAACAGGAAGCCAAGGGCCCGCCCCCATCCCAACTTCCCTGACCGAAGAGGGGCCTGCCCTACCCCACCCTCTGCCCCCCATCACACCCTCAGGGAGAAGAGAGGGGTTCTGGGGTCAGGGGAGGCAGACTCAGTGAGGTTGGCTGGGGGACTGAGGAGATGCTGGAGGAGAGGGCGGTAAGGAGGCCGGAAGTGGCCAAACAGAGTGAATCCCAAATCCAGAGGGGGCCCCCCCACTGCTGGGCAGCGGGACTTCCTGGGCCGCCTGGGCCCAGGTCTCCATCCTCCAGCCCGGCGGTGGGGCAGCCGCAGCGAGAGGCCTGCAGGCAGCCCTGGGGCAGGGCAGCTGGGGCGTGGGTGGGCTCCTGACCCTGACCGATGGCAGCAGAGGGATGGGGCGAGGGGGCTGGGACCTGCTCTGGGACCATGGGAAAATCACTTCCCCGCCCTGTGCTTTTCAGTTTCCTCTTCTCTAACATGGGGGGGGGGGGGGGAGTCAGATTAGATGGCCTCTGAGGACCGCTCCACAGCTAGTGTGCCCTGATGCCACTTGGTGGGCGGGTGTCTTGTCTTGAGCAAGTTGGCCAGGGCCCAGGGGAGAAGGTCCCCAGCTTGGACCTCTCTCCCTCTGATTTCAGTTTTGGCTCTGACCTTTGCCCTCAGAGCGTCCATCTATCTTCTCCACACCACCCTCCTCAGCTGAGTCTCTGCAGTCTCCCCTGGCCTCACAGCAGCCCCGTTTCTCCGCGGGGACACCCATGGTGCCCAGGGAAGGAAGGGTCCTCATTTCCCTTCTCGAGCCTGGACCTGGTTCCCAGAGGAAGCGCGAGGCGGCTGCCAGCCTTGACCTGTCCGTCCCCCGCCCTCCTGTGTCAGTCTTTCCCCTGCTGCAGGGCTCACGTGCTCCCATCGTGATTTCACAGAAATCCACACACCACCGTGTGCAATTGTTTATGTAGTAACTTTGTTAATTGGCTCAATTTTTTAAAAAGCATTTTATTTTGCAGAAGATACTAAAGTAGAAAGGAGAGCATAATAAAAAGAACCCTCAAGTACCAGCCCCCCCGCCCCCCCAGCCAGCTTCAATAATTACCGACTCACGAACCAGCTTGCTCTTTTAACAGCTGAAATAAATGTTTTGTTTTATTTTTTTTAATGGAAATTTCATGAATGGAAAACCAAAATCACTTGCCATGGAAATAAATACGACTATTAAAATGTACCTAGAGAAGCTTGCCTGTCGCCCGGTTTAGCCTGAGGCCCGCTCTCTGTTAACAGGGCCGTCGGCTGGTTGGGAGGCGTTAGAGACATCCTAGCCCCTGAGAGAGACGTTCTGAGACCCAGGAAGAATGAAAGAGCTCTGAAGGAGGAATAGTGTCCTCACCATGGCTGCCAATTTTTAAAAAAATTTTAATTAAAATATGACACGCACATGGGTCCTCAGCATACGGTTCTGTGGATTTTCACACACTGAGCAGCTGTGTCTCCAGCACCAAATCGAGAAGCAGAGCATGACCAGACTTCCAGAAGGTCCTTAATTCCCTGCCACTGCCCCTGCCTTCTAATACTCACTGTCGTTTCGTGCTGCACCCTGTACCCTTAAAACTTTCTGACATTTGTATCCCATACTTAGGGGCACGTCACTCGCCCTCTGGTCTGTGACCTTTTCCGGGCCTCTGTCTGACTGTCCTTCAGTCTGCATTCCAAATGCCATGCCCCTGCCAGCTGCCGTGTCACCTTGCACGACTGCCTTTACTACGGACTTTTTTTTTTTTTTTTTTAAGCAAAATGATGCTGGGACATTGGGCTGCAAGATGATCCCAAATGTCCCCTCTGGGCTTCCTCTCATTCCCATGTGCCCTTTGCCAACAGACCCCCCCCTGCCCCCGCCCTGCCCCGTGAGACCACCGTTGTCTGGCTTTTTGTGTAGGAGAGGAAGGAGGTCAGGGCTGCTTTATGCTGGTCTGTCCTGTGTTTTCGGTGCAAGATGCCGTCACACCTGACAGAGAGATGAGGAGGAGCCAGGGGTGGCAGCCATGCAGGCTGACATCTGGCAGCACTTGGGCCACATTGGGCCTGCAGATGCGCTTTCCTTGTTCTGCAGAGTTTTTGCTTTAGATTTTAAAACCTGTGGCTGGCAGGAGCAGCAGGAGCTGGGCAGGCCTCTCCTGCAGGCGGGCAGGTGGGCAGCATCTTCGGCCCACCCGTGGTCCTCTGCCCAGGTCACCCGTCTGCGTTGTCTGCCTGTTTCTGTCTGCATTGGAATTTGTGACCCAAAGCAGTGTGTGTGTGTGTGTGTGTGAGTGTGTGTGTGTGTGTGTGTGTGTGTGTGTGTGTGTGTTTAATATCCTAAGACCTTTCTTCCAATAAAATTTTACTGCATGGGACAGATAAGAGCTGCACCTCTGGCTGAAGCAGATGATGGCTCTGGGACCCAGACCCCCTTATTTGAGGTCCCAGGGCCCCATGGCATCATTTCCCATTTTACAAATGGGGAACCTGACTCCCGAGAAGGGAAAAGTGCTCTCCAAAGGTGGCCCTGACCCATAGGGAGTTTGGGTGCAGGGGGGTGTGGGAGCCTATCCGACTGCTGAGGAGACAGGCGAGAGGGGTGGCCGAGGCCCCAGCTAGTCAGCGCAGGGTCTGGCCTCCGTACCCCTGTCCACATCTCCTGTGCCGGCTGGAGGCTGCTGTTGCCACACAAGTGCCCTCTCTTTGGTTCGCAGGTGGGCATTCTCTCTGGCCTCCACTTAACATTCTGGGGTCCCGGACCCTGCCTCTCTCCCCCCCAGATCAAGGCTGAAGACCCCAGTGGCGACTCAGCCCCAGCAGCGCCCCCGCCCCCCCAGCCGGCTCAACCACATCTGCCCCAGGCCCAGCTCATGCTGACGGGCAGCCAGCTTGCCGGGGTAAGTACTTGGGGAGGACAGGGACAGGGGCACAGGCCTGCTGCCTCCATCAGTTACGGGGCCGGTGGCCTGGGTGTCCTTCCAGGGCCACAGCTGCTCTCTGTCGTCTGCCTCTTGCCCTCCTCTGCCTCCTGGAAGGCCTGCTTCCTTACCTGTTTGGCTCAGGCACTAACCCCTCTCTGCCTTCTCTGCTCTCCATGCCCCCCGCACCCCGCCGCCCCCCCCCCCGCCCCCCACAGCTCACGGCGCTGATGCCAGCACAGCAGCAGCTCCTCCTGCAGCAAGCACAGGCCCAGCTCCTGGCCGCCGCCGTGCAACAGTCCAATGCCGCCGCCGCCGCTGCCGCCTCCTCCAGCTCCTCCTCCTCCTCCTCTTCCTCCTCCTCCTCTGCCTCCTCCTCAACCTCTCAGCCCCCATCCTCCTCTGGGGGAGGCGACCTGCCACAACCACAGCCTGCCAGCCAGTCCCCCGGGACCCCACAGCTCACCCTGTCCCAGCCCATCCAGCTCACAGCACAGGTAAGGGTGGCCCAGGGCACGGCCCCCCCAGTGGAGGACCCACAGGGGCACGCAGGACTGACTCGTCCTTGCGGACTCTTCCCACCAGCAGCGCACATGCAGGCAGTTCCCAGAAACCTTAGGAAGCCTTGGGAGATGCTGTCCCCATCTCTCAGTCAGGCAGAGGGAGGCTCAGAGAAGGGACATCCTCCACAGGACCGACCGCTTCCCACAATGACTGCTCTGCAGATGGCTTTCTCTCTCTCTCCATGGAACCCTGGGTTGAGTGCGCTCTGTGCACCTGGCTGAGGGATCACAGCCAGCTGGGAGGCTGGCACATTATCCTCAATTTACAGCTGAGCAAACCAGGGGTCACCCCATGAATGGTACCTGTGTGGGTGCAAAATGAAAGGCTGAGAATCAGAATTAGGGCTTCAGAATTGTGTCCCCGGCTCTTTCAGAAAAGGGGGTTGTGCTCTCTGAGTTAGGGAATCCTGCATCATTTCTCCCCATTCTGGCAACTTCTGGGCATCAGATGCTGAGTTAGGGATTTTGCCTTAGTTTCCTGGGGCTGCCATAACAATGTTCCGCAAACTGGGTGGCTTAACACAACAGAAATTTATTATTGCAGACCCGATTCCAACATCAAGGCGTGCTCCCTCTGGAGGCCCTAGGGGAGAATCTCTCTTTGCTTCTTTTAGGTTCCGGGGGTGCAGAAATCCTTGGTGTCTTGTAGATGGATTGTTCCAATTTCTCCCTCTGCCATCTTCTGTCTGTGGGTATCTCTCTGTGTCCAAATTTCTCCTTTTTATAAGAACACCAATCATTAGATTAGGGACCACCCCAATGACCTCATTTTAACTTGGTTACATCTGCAAAGACCCTATTTCAAATAAGGTCATATTTATAGGTACCAGGGATTAGGACTTCCAACACATCTTTTTTGGGGACAATTCAACCCATGACTGTGGCCGACAGATTCCCCTTAAGGGAATAACTGAAGGGAGCAGAGTGGGAGCTGGGCAGTTTCTCCTTCCACTGGGTCTGCTCCCTCCAACCCATCCCGCCTGTACCTGCCCACGTCACCCATTTGTGCTACCTGCTTGGTTACCGTAAGCACCTGTTTGTGGCCCATGTTCCAAGACGGTGAAGGTCCTGAGAAGTCCAGCAGCAAGGAATCCTGTTTCACTTCCCTTAGCCCCGTGCTTCCCACAATGACGCTAGGCAAGTAGCTTTGTCTCTCTCTCCACCCCTTTCTGTGGGATGCCTGGGCAGACGCTGCTACTCCAGGGTGCTGTCCAGCGCCCGCGAGGCTGTTCCCTGGACAGAGTCCTGCCTCCGAAGGGCCTTTTCATACTGACAAGCGTGCTCGTTTGGGACTGTCCTTCACACTGAGCTGGTATCTGCCTCGTGAGAGCTTCCCACCTCTGGGCCTGGTTCTGCAGGAACCCACAGGGCCATCCGTGCCCACAGCTCTGTAACGTATCCTCTAGATGTGCCCTCCCAATGCCGGGCTCACCATGGTAACCATAACTAGAGCCTGTTTGGTACCACCTTGGCACCAAGCACTGTGTTAATGTGACCACCTGGAATCCACAAATCACCACGGCCAAGCCTCTGAGGGGCAAAGTGACTTGCCTGCTCCAGGTCACACCGTGACATGAGTGGCAGAGCAAGCAGCCTGGGAGTCCAGGGCTCTAATCACAAGATCTGGGGCTGCTGTTTTAGCTGTCCTTCAAGGCGCGTGTGTCCTGCCTCCCCACCCCGGCACCAGAGATCCCAGCAGCAGGTGTTCTGGTTGCCTCGTGGCACACACGGCTCCTCATAGAGCAACACCAAGGCTCAGGGCTCCGCACTAGATCTTGAATCTTGGTGTCTCTGCTCTTGTACTTCTTTCTACCTGGAAGTCAGCTCCCTCCCTTTCCCTGGACAGCTCCTCTTCACCCTTCAAACCCCAGCTGGGGAGTCCACACCTGCAGAACGCCTTGATGACGTGCCTCCCTCCAGCTGGCTTGCTTTCCTGCCTCCTCTGGGGGCCACAAGCCCAGGCCTCTCCTTCCGATCACCCAGGGCTGTGTCCCACTATGCTCGGGGAAATATCTGTTGAAAGAACAAAGATGACAGGGTGGAGGAAAGACAGGGCAGCCTACTGCAGACCCAGCCCGGCCATCATCCCCTGTGTGCAGGAGACACCCCTCGTGTTCGTACACCCCTAGAATTAAGTGCCCCAGGCTCCCCGCGGATCGCAGCAGCAGGCTGACCCCTGCCACCCGCCACCCCACCAGGCCTGATACTCAAGGTCTCCTGGACCCCTCACTGCCAAGCCCTCCCCTCTCGCTTGGCCTGCGCCAGGTTCCCCCAGCTCCCCCCAGCTCATCTTCCCTGTCCGTCCTCTGCAAGTGCAAAGCTGGGCCAAGTTTGTTTCCTGGGAGTTCTGTCACCCGTGGCCTCTTTCTTTGACAGACAAACGTGTATTCTGTTCTGCCGGTGTGCAGGCACCACGCTGGGCCCAGGTTGTGGCAGGGACCACGCTTCTCCTGCCCTGGCTGCCCACTGAGGCATGGCAGGCCCCAGCCTGCATCCCATGCCCGCCGATTCTGCTCTCCGTGCCTGCTCAGCTCTGTCCTGCGGTCATTTCACAGACATCTCCCGGCTTCCTGTGTGTCAGGCCCTGGAGTGACTCAGACTCATCCTTGCCCCTGAGGTCTCCCAATCTTATAGGGAAACAAATACACCAAAGAACCACTAAGAAATGTTTCCGTTGAAAACTACTAGAAAAGCCAAAAGCACCCCAACCTTACCAATTTATTTTAAATTTTATTTATTGATATGAGAGAGAGAGAGAGAGAGAGAGAGAGGAAGTGGGGGAGAGAGAGTCGATTTGTTGTTCCACTTAATTGTGCATTCATCGATTGCTTCTTATATGTGCCCTGATCAGAGACCGAACCCGCAACCTTGCAACGTCAGAGTATCAGGACAACACTCTAACCAGCTGAGCAGCCTGGCCAGAGCCACTAACCCTCCTGCTTTAAAATTATAAAAAGTCCAAGGGGAAAGCCCCCTTCCTGTCCCTCTAATGCCAGCTTCCAAAGTAATGTTGGTTAAACCGTTTGGCAGGAACCCTCCTGCATTTTCCTAGCTTGTACAAATAAAGGGATGATTAGCATACGATTTCATAATTTGTGTGTTCAGCCCTTGGCACAATGCTTTCCACTGAGGGGGCTACACGGGTGTTTACTGAATCAATGAGAGATGTTTTGCTGCAGCTTTTCAATCAAGAGTAGGGAAGACGTCTCTCCAGAGGAGTCATTCAGAATGTTTTGGCTAGGGGTAGGTATTGATTGAAAATTTACATTAACTGTTAAAACATCATTTTGTATTTGGAGACCGAAAAAAAAATCTCTATTTTTGTAATATAACCATGGCAAATAGAGCTTGGCTGGTAGGATCTAGTGGATAAAGGTTTCCCAGAGAAACCTACTGGAGGTGGTGGGAAAAGAAAGGTGACCTAGGGCTGAGAGGGTCAGGGAAGGCTTCTGGGAGGAGGCAGTATCTGAACCAATGTAGGACAAATCAGAGCTTACCAGGTGGGCCCTGGCCAGGTAGCTCAGTTGGTTAGAGCATTGTCCCGATAGGCCAAGGTTGTAGGTTTGATCCCCGGTCAGGGCACATACAATGGGCAACCCATGAACACATAAATAAGTGGAACAACAGAAATTGATGCTTCTCTCTCTCAAATCAATAAATCAATTTAAATAAGAGTTTCCCAGGTGGATATGCTGGAGAAAGGGCAGTGGGACCAGGGAATTCTAACTGAGAGAGCAGGGTGGGCTCAGGGAGTTGGGGGTGGGAGCCGTGTTGGAAGACAATGAAGGATGAGATGGGAGAGGGTGTCAGCTGGGCCACTCCAGGCGGCTGGAAAGAAAAGGGAATATTTGGCTCATGGCACTGAAAGGCCCTGGGAAGGCCTGACCTGGAACATCAGGGACCTCTCTTTTCATTCTGGGACAGGCAAGATGGGTGCCAGAACTTGTAAACTTGTAGCCACCCTGCTCAGGGAGGTAAAACACATCCCAGGGCCAGGCTTGGCCAGGTTTGAGTCTGTTCCCCTGACCAAGAGAAGGTGGGATATGTCTCACTTGGACTGTGTGAAAGTGAAGGAGGGCAAGTCCCTAAAAGGGAGATGGGTCCTATTGGTTGAAGAACAGGCAGTGGGTGCCAGGCCAATCAAACCAGTCACCTGGAGGGTGGGGGCATGTACGCACACAGGGCCAGGGGGCCAGGAGTCCAGCCGAGGCACGCCGGTCATCCCACAGTTCCTGGGTTGGGATTTGCTATGGCTCATTTGTCCTGGACTTTAAGCATGAGGTAGCATGACTGTAGCCCATAACCCATGTGCAGGCAGTTTTTCCCCCTGTTGAATGGCTCTCTGTGGTGTTCTGTCCCAGTCACTGGGACTTCCTGGGCTCCATGTGGCAGGGCCAGCCTCTGGGGGACATTGATGCATAGAAGGCACAGAAGAGCCCACACTAGAGACAGACCATCTCTGTTCATGCGCCGGCACCCCCCGTCCTGCCCCCCCCCCCCCCGCACCTACTTTTAGAGTTTCTCCTAGCAGAGTGACTGGAAAGTCATAGTCACTCATTCATTCAGCTAACACTGAGGACCGTGTGCATGCTGGGCGCCCACTCATGGCCCAGAGGGACAGCTGTGAACAAGGCAGAGGACCTTCTGTTCTAGTGGGGAGATGGACAGTAAACAAGTAAACAGCCCAGCAAAACAAGGCTGTTTTAGAGTAAGTGTAATGAAGAAAATGAAACTGGGCGGTGCCATCGAGGAAGGAAGCCACTTTTAATAGGGTAGGCAAGAAAAGCTTCCCTGGGAAGGCGGCCTCTGAGAGCTGAGGCCTGAGCGAGTCAGTCATGAAGAAGCCAGAGGGAGAGCTTAGAAACAGGCAACAGCACGTGCAAAGGCCCTGAGGCAGAAAGCAGCGTGACCTGTCCCGGACACAGAGGAAGGGGGTGTGGCTGGTGCAAAGCTAGTGAGTAGGAGACAAGTAAGGTGAGGGGGAGGCAGACAGGACCAGGTTGTACAGGGCCGTGTAGGGCTCGATCAAGGAATTGGGAATGTATGATAAGTGTGATGAGAAACTATTGAGGTTTTTAAAACAGGCCCTTGACACCCCGATTGACCCTTGACAAAGCTCCCTCCAGATGCCGCGGGGAGAATGGACGGGGTGGGGGGCAGGAATAGAAGCGAGGATCCCAGTCTCTGCAGTCATCAGGTGGGAGATGGGGGTGATGGCGGGGGCCCGGGGCGCTGCTTGGTATCGCCGGATAGGTTGAGGCTGACTCCTACGACTTTGGCATCAGCATCTGTGTGGTGGTCAGGTGGTTTTCTGAGATGGGCGAGATGGGGAGGAACAGGAACGCTGGGGTAGGGAACCAGGAGTTTCACTTTGGACGGTATGATGTGAAGAGTCTTAATCATCCAAGTAGAGACGTCAGACAGACAGATGGATATGCGAGGCTGGAGCTCAGCAAAGAGCCTGGGCGGGGACTGGAAGTTGTGAGTTGTCAGGAAGAGGATGGCATTAATGGCCAGATGGGGCTTCTGCGTGGCCATTAATGCCATCCAGGCTCCAGGTCGAGTGGAGGGATGTGAGGGGTGACATGAAGGTGCAGGGGTAGCAAATGGTTGTGTTGGAAGAGTATGTTGAGATTTCCAAAATGCTTTGTGGATCATATTTCTCAGGCCTCAGAACCATCCAGTGGAGAATTAGATATTATTACCCCCACTGTGTAGATGAGAAAACTGAGTCCCTGAGAGAGAAATGACTTTGTAACAATGACTGCCATTTAGGGAGGACCATGTAAGTGAATATAAGTCAGCCTAAACTTTCTACACATGTTGTCTCATTAATTTCTTTAATGGCCCCTTTAGGTCAGAATTATTGAGGTGACACCTGAGGAAGGTGAGGCTTAAAGAGGGCGAGGTGCCTGCAGTCCCATGATGTGTGAGGAACGAAGTTAAGTTTCTGGCTATCTACAGGGCCTGGGTCTTTCCAGGACACTGTGCATTATCACCCTACAGAGTTAGGGAGAACGAGGCTGGAGGGAGTTGGCTTTCCCCAAGTCACAGAGCAAGAAGCAGGCAAGAGGGCCAAGGTCAAGCCCCCAAGGTTCTCAGCTGGAAGGGGCCGTGGCCCTCCTCTGGTCTACCCTGTGCACTGTTCTGGGCAGGTGGGGGTGCAATTTTACCCAGATTGCCCTCAGGACAGGCGCTCACTGCCTTCCCGGGGGGCTTATTCCTCCACTGGGCAAACTGACACAATCGTGTCCTCGTTTTGAACACTGTCGGTCACAACATAATTCACGTGGTCTCCAGACCCCATCCCTTCCTGTCCTCCCCACTCTGGACTGAACTCTAGGCTGTCCATGTCTTAGAACTGGTCATAGGTTGTCAGATCAGGGATGGCCAGTGGGTGTCGACGTACACGCCGACACCATTCCAGTCGTGGTGGCTGTCAGAGCAGGTGTGGGGGCCTATGCCGGGGGCCAGGGGAGTCTTCTTGGTACGCAGGGGTGAGGCGCTGCACCTGGGCTGGGTACACTGCTGCTCTGGCCTCAGGCCTCCTCTAGTTCCTTCCCCCGAGCTGGCACCAAGCCAGATGGGAAAACGAACATGTATACTCCAGGTCACCTGTGTGTCGTATAAACCATGCATCTCAGCCTTTCTGCCCCCATCTGTGGCCAAGATCCAAGCTGCAGCAAAGGACAGCCTGCCTCAAACACCACGAGTCCTAGATATTACCTCATTCATTCGCTGAGAACTCGGTGGCCTGTTAGGTGCTTGCACTGGTGTGGGGGTGATCTGAGCACAGCAATGAGCAAGAATGAGTCTCTTCGCTTCTTGGCTTCGGTGGGGTGTGCTAGCCCTCGTGCTAATCTTTCTCACAGGTTAGAGACTGAGCAGATGATACACTGAATATTCTGGCAGGGGCCCTTTCCACCACTAGCATTTCTGCACTCTCAACTTCTCTGCTGTCTGACTTGGTAGTAATGCGCCCCCAAGTGGCTTCAGATGGTACCCTGACTTTAGATTGTGGAGAAATGGGGCCACCTACTGGCCAATCCAGTCCTGAGCCAGCTCACTGGTCACCAGAGTCTTCTCTCTCTCTCATTCTTTAATTCCCCTAGTCAACAAACATTTAGTGAATGTCTTCCATGTCCAGGCACCTTTCTACATGGGGGATACAGTGAGGAATAAGGCAGACAAGTGTGTGCCCTCTGCAGCCGGCACCCACTCTCTCTGGGGAGATAGACAGGAAGCTGACAACTGCTGTGACGGAAAGAAAAGAATGCAATGGGCTAGAGAGTGACTGAGGGAAAGGGAGGCAGGCTCCTTATAAGAGTGAGCAGCCAGAGGAGGCCTCTCTGAGGAGGAGGCGTTTGATAGAGACTTGAATGATGAGGAGGGGGCAGTCATGTGCAGAGGAAAAAGAGGAGGAAGGCCCTGGCCTGGTGGTTCAGTTGGCTGGAGCATCACACTGTACACCAAAAGGTCACAGGTTCGATTCCTGGTCAGGGTACATAACTGGGACCCTGCAGGGTCAATCCCTAGGTGGGGCGCATGCTGGAGGGAACCGATCAATGTTTCTCTCTGATATCAATGTTTCTCTCTCTCTCCTTCCCCCTTCGTCTCTCTCTAAAATTAATAAGCATGTTTTGGGGTGAGGATTTAAAAGGGGGGTAGGTACAAAGCAACAGCATGTACAGAGGACCTGAGGTGGGGAGTTCTTTTTGCGGTTCAGTAACAGGAAGGAAACCAGTGTGGCTGGATTAGAGTCAAGGAGTGACAAAGTGATGGGGGGTGAGGAAGCAGAGGCGAGCAGGGGTCTGGCTCAGTCAGGGCCACGACAAGGAGTTCGATTATATTACAAATGTGATGAAACCCAAAGGACATTTTCTGGTTCGATTAATATTTTAGAGCAGGAACTACAGTTCCACAGAACGCCCTGCCTTGGGGTCTGTGGGAAGAATTCAGCGGGTCCATGAACTCAGATGGGAAAACAATGATGTCTTGATGTTTACTGTCCTCTCATGAGGAGCGCAGTATTTCCTTCTATTATGAATATGGACAATAGCCGGCAGTGATGCAGCCGTACTTGGGCTTTGTCACCAATGGGACACACAACTACTTCCATATTCCGTATAGTTGTTGCAAGTCTCTTAAAATACTGTTTTCACTCATTATTGCTTTGAGATTACAGTCATTTCCCCTATTGCTTGATCTTAAGTAATGTGCTGATTAAAGGAGCCCATCGATTACCATGATCACAATTCAAAATACTTCTGATGACAATATATTTTATTTTATACATTTTCTAAAGAGATTTTATTTATTTATATTTAGAGAGAAGGAAAGAGAGGGAGAGGGAGAGAAGCATTAATGTGCAAGAGAAACATCAATGGGTTGCCTCTCGCATGCTCCCAACTGAAGACCTGAGCTGCAACCCAGGCAGGTGCCCAGACTGGGAATTAAACTGGTAACCCTTCGGTTTGCTGTACAATTATCCCACTGAGCCACACCAATCAGGACTATCCTTTTTTTTTTTTTAATTTTGATAAGAGACAGTAGGTTTTATGAGACACCAAAGAATTCAGAGGGAGCACAAAACCTTTATAACTTTTTTGGGTGAGATGTGTGGTGGATTGGATGAATTGGGGAGAGGATGGGGATGAGGGAACCGAGTTTATGGTCTGAGTAATGGTGGATGGGCTGTGGTTAAATTCTTTACTTGGACTCCTCACTGTGCGACCCCACTGCAAACTGAGCTTCATCTTCTCCACTCTTTTCCTCCTCCTGCTGATTCAGAGAGAAATCTGCAGACACCACTCTTTCAGGCTTTTGGGGGGAAAGAGGGTGTTTCACTGAGTGTCAAGCTTGGGAAAGACAGTAGTTAAATATTTTAATTAACAAGCTAAGGGTTATAGAAAATCAGGAAAACACTAGTAATACAACCTTATTTCTGTTCTTATTTGATTCAACTCAATGGGCTTTTAGTGGAAGCTTACCAGGCCCTGTTAAGTTTTAGTGATGCAAGAAGAATGAGACATGGGCCTTGGGAGGGTACCTCAATTGGTTAGAACATCGTCCTAATACACCAAAATTGTGCGTTCCATTCCCAGTCAGGGCACATACAAGAATCGACCAATGAGCCCTGGCTGCTGTGGCTCAGTGGGTTGAGTGCTGGCCTGCAAACCGAAAGGTCACCGGTTCTATTCCCAGTCGGGCACAAGCCTGGGTTGCAGGCAAGGTCTCCAGTAGGAGGAGCGCGAGAGGCAGCCAGTTGATGTATGTCTCGCACATCAATGTTTCTCTCCCTTTCTCCCTCTCTTTCTCGCTCTCTAAAAATAAACAAATACAATTTTTAAAAAAAGAAAAGAATCAACCAATAAGCCGTGACCAGCATGACTCAGTGGGTTGGGTGTCGTACTGCAAACCAAAGTGTCGCCAGTTCAATTCCTGGTCAGGGCACATGCCTGGGATGCGGGCCAGGTCCCTGGTTGAGGGAATGCAAGAGGTAACCAATCGATGTTTTTCTCCTTCTCTTTCTCCTTCCCCTCCCCTCTCTCTAAAAATAAATAAATATAATCTTAAAGAAAAAGAGAATCAACCACTGGATGCATAAATAAGTGGTACAACAAATCGATGTCTCCCTCTCCCTCCTTTCCTTCCCTTCTTCTGTCTCTAAAACCAATCAATCAATCAATTGATCAATAAAGAAGAACAAGACTTGGCCTCTGCCTTCTAGAGTTTCAGTCTAGCAGAGGAAAGTATAGGTAAGCAAACACAATGCATTGTGAGAAATGCAGAGTGGAGCAGGTGGGTACCGTTTTGTGGGACGTGAATTTTATACAATTTTCAGGGCCTTTTAGAGAAAAGGAAGACAAAATTATGAGACCAAAATTAGGTATGGGTTCTTGGGAGGGCCCATCGCGGTGGGGCGGAAGCCCAAGCTTCCCTCGCTTCAGGGCCAGTCCGCATGCAGGAGGGAGACAGCCATGCAGTTTTTATTGATGAGTAGGTAGGGGGTTGTGAAAGGGAAGGCACCATGGACACAGTTTCTAAGGATAGAGCATTAGGACTTCGAATCCCTTAAACTGTAATCTTGGATGATTAGCAGTAAGAGTGAGAAAGGTGAAAGGTCAGGAGCATCCGGGTACCCCATCCACTCTCCAAAGCACACAGAGACCTTCACAGGCAGACAGGGAACAGCCTTGGAATGTGGCAAGATGAGTGGTTTCAAGCAGGAGCCTAAAGGAATGTCTTCCTATGGCCTGTTGGCCATTTCAGAACTTAGGGAATTTAATGGTCAATTCATTAGAAAGAAACATCTGAGTCATTGGGGGGAAAAAATGTGGCAAAACGAATGGTTGGGAAAGCAGAACTGCTGGGCAGAAGTGACTGTTCAATATTTCTTTCTTTATTTGGACTAACTAAATGATGAAAATTCAAGAGATACAGAAGGTTTACAGTGTTGCCAGTTTCTGGTATAGTTTTCTAGGTCTAATCCATGTATACCCAAGCAGATACCTAGATATAATTTTTTAAAAACACAAAGAGTAGCACACATCATACCCACTCTTCTGCCTTTTGAGCTTTCTACTCAACAGAACTTCTTGGAGGTTGCTCCGTATCAGGGCACAAAGATCATCCCTGTTATTTTTCACGAGTGCCTAATATTTCATTGTAAAGATCTGCCCTGATGCACTCACTTGTCCCCTGCTGCTGCATGCTCAGCTGTTTCCACTCTTGCTAACACGCAGCTTGCAGTTGGGGCTATCCTTTTAGAGAGGCTACTTTGCGCAAGTATGAGTATATCCTTAAGATAAATCCCTAGACGTGGAATGGCTGAGTCAAAAGGTATGTGCATTTGTAACTTTGATAGACATTGCCAAATTACTCTCCCACCAGCAAAGTGCAAGAGTATTTCCCCTCACACCCTAACATAGCATGTTATTCACTGTTATCTTTGCTGATCTGATAGGTAAAAATAGTGTCTCGGTGCTGTTGTAGGTGTGTTTATCTTATTGTGAGTAACTCTGAATATTTTTTCATTCAGAGCTGTTTTTTTTCTTTTGCTGGGCAGTCATCAGACCTATCTGTTGACCAGATTACTATTGGGTCATTAGGTTTTTTCTTACTGATTTTAAACCGCTGTTCATATATTGGAGAAATAAGCACTTAGTGTTGAGTTCCTTTTATTTTCCCCCAGTGGTTCACCTCCTGGGACATTAAATTGGTCTTTGGAATAATAATAGCATTGGGAGGAATTGAGGAGCATGTGTCATCTTTCCAAGTTCTCAGAAGCAAAAAGTATTTTAACTGTAGGTAATATGCAGGGTAGGGCAAAACTAGGTTTACAGTTGTTCGTATGGAAGATACTACAATAATTAATAAGTAGTAATACAAGAATTAATTGTTTGGCGTACTCACAAGTGTAAACTTCTTTTGAGCCACTTGTGGTGGCTCAAACCCAGGTATGGAATCGGCTTTAGTAAACAGTGCCTGTATTCATTTGCTAGAGCTGCTGCAACAAAGAACAATAGATTGAGTGTCTTAAAAAACAGAAATTTATTCTCTTGCAGTTCTGGAGGCTAAGAGTCCACAATCAAGGTATCAACAGGGTTGGTTCCTCCTGGGGGCTGTGAAGGAAGGGTCTGTTTCAGCCTTTCTCCCTGGCTTGTAGGGGGCCATTTTCTCCTTGTGTCTTCACATCATCTTACTTCTGTGCGTGTCTGTCTGTGTCCAAATTCCCCCTTTTCGTATGGAAACCAGTCATAGTGGATCAGGCCCCAGCCTAGTGACCTCATGTTAACTTGATCATCTGCAAAGACCCCATATCTCAGTAAGGGCACACACTAGGGGTCAAGAGGTGGGGATTCTAACATATGCATTTTGGGGGAAACACAGTTCAACTGTAACAGTGCCGAAGTTTTCCAAAGTGGTTGTTCAATCTTCTGACTCACTATGTGCTGCAATACTCTGAAGTTCAGTCCAGACATGATACCATTTGTCTCGGGAGTATTTTAAAAGGAGAGAAGACTTGGTCTGATTTACATTTTTTAACAATTCTCTTTATTCTATGGGGATGTAAGACAAGGCAAATACTTCATCAAGAAAGAAAAGGTAAATAAAGAGTGAGCCCTCCTGGGATGGCCCAGGTAGGACACCCTGGAAGCCTAAGGTTGGGACAAACCTCCCAGGTGCCCTTAGCTCAGGTGTGCTGTTCAGAGACCCCCTGCTCTGTCCCTCCCCATCTGCTGCCTGGCCACCCTGTGCAGCACCCCTGATGGTTCAGGTGAGGCAGAGGGGCTCAGGCTGTCTTTCTGTCCATCCCCCTCCCTGCCAGGACATACAGCAGCTCCTCCAGCTCCAACAGCTGGTGCTCGTGCCGGGTCATCACCTCCAGCCACCTGCTCAGTTCCTGCTGCCGCAGGCCCAGCAGAGTCAGCCAGGTAAGGCCTTCACCTGGTGGCCTCCCTGATGCCCCCACAGAACTCCCCTCCCCCTCACCCTGGCTGTCCCCCTTGTCTTCCCAGGCCTGCTACCGACGCCAAATCTATTCCAGCTACCTCAGCAAACCCAGGGAGCTCTCCTGACCTCCCAGCCCCGGGCCGGGCTGCCCACGCAGGTGAGTGTCCCCCGAGCGCACCAGGCTGGGCCGGCAGCAGGGCTGTGGAGGGCTGGGTGAATGAGGGTGGGGCTGAGGGTGAGGGTCTCCTCTCCCTTTGGCCCACTCCACAACCACGGGGCCAGGACGGGTGTTGGGAAACCTGGAACCCAGCCCTGTTCTACCACTAAGTTGCTGTGGGACCTTAGGGAAGCCATTTCCTCTGTCTGCATCTTCCTCCGCAGCAGCGATTTTCCACAGGTGTGCTGCAAGGATTTTTAAAACATGCAATACTTGACTACTTAGGAGCACTGATCTTTTTTCTTAGATTGTCAATTTTAAAAAGATGACAACAGCCAACACAACGATAGCTGTCTGGTGTGAATGAATCAAAATTATACCAATTTTTTTTTATCAGATTGGCAAAAAAGTTTTTTTGATGTGCTGCAGATTTTTCGTAGTTTATGTGTGCCACAAGATGAAAAAGGTTGAAAATCACTGCTCTGCAGAATGAGGGAAGTCAACCAAACCAGTGGCTCTTAATCTTTCAGGCACATGGACTCCTTTGAGAATTTGATGGAAGGTTTGGATCTGACCCCAAGTACCCCTGACTGCACATGTGCACAAACACAGGAAATTTGGGGGGTTAGAAAGCCTTTAGATTCAAGTGCCTTGGGTCTCTTCCAGGACTCCAAATGGAGGGTCTCTGAGGAAGGCCCTGTTGGGTACTAGTTTGCACCCTCTTCCTAGACCACACACTGAAAACAAGGGCCCACAGATATGTTTTATTCAGCCTCTACCATATTATTTATTTATTTATTTATTTTTAGAGAGAGGGGAAGGGTGAAAGAGAGGGAGAGAAACATGGATGTGTGAGAGATACAGCAATGGGTTGCCTCTCGCACACCCCCAACTGGGGACCTGGCCTGCAACCCAGGCATGTGCCCTGACTGGGAATCTAACTGGTGACCTTTTGGTTTGTGGGCAGTGCTCAATCCACTGAGCCACATCAGCCAGGGTTAGCCCACACCATATTTTTAAAGTTGAATTAGTTGACAGAATTCCCAGAAAATGCCAGATTCGCACCTTTTCTTGACAAACCAGCAACCCTGGCAAAACTGATCTGTGTCCACATGGTGTGACGGCAGTTGGCAGCTGGCCACTGGCCGGAGCAGAGGTCCCCTCGAACAGGGTGTGAACTCTGCAGGCCACCTCGGCCTCCTCCTGCCCGGCCTCCGTGGTCTTTCCTGGTTTGCTGCCCAGGCTCTAGACTTTCGTAGTAATCTTTCACAATCCTTTACAGATTTCAAAGCTCCCTCCTACCCATTTTTGTAACAGCCCTTTCAAAAAAAAATATGAACTATTTAGAAAGCCCTAAAAGTTTATAGACCAATAGAGGGCTTAGCTGCAATTCCGAAATCGAAAAATGTTTTGAAATCAAGCCGTTCTTGTAATGTGGACACCAGAAGTCATTTGGCTGCAAAACCTGTCCTGACCTGATGCAGGGTGGCCAGTGACTTTTCTTTCTCTCTCGTGTGATTCAGGCTTTACTGAGAACTGTTAATGTGCCCAGTTACAGGGTGATGGTTTGACCCTGATGGTGGGGGGGGGAGGGGGTCACACCATCTATGATATATGCCCCATGTAGGCTTTCTACAATCTGAACACTTCTGAATTCCGAAACAGATCTGGCCCAGGTTTTAGATAACAGATCAAGGACTTGTGTGACCAACTTCTCTGCACCTACCATCTGCTTCAGATCCCTTGTTTTTAGGGAGATGAAGCATTTCAGGAAGAGCTATTGCTTCTTTGTAAATCCCCCAGTTGCCCTTTCCATCTGCTTTTTAATACTTTTACTTTATTTGCAACCTACCATTTTATTTTTTTAAAGATTTTATTATTATTTTTATTTGTTTTTAGAGAAGGGAAGGGAGGGAGAAAGAGAGGGAGAGAAACATCAATGTGTGGTTGCCTCTCACACGCCCCCCTACTGGCCCTGGCCCGCAACCCAGGCATGTGCCCTGAATGGGAATCAAACTGGTGACCCTTTGGTTCACAGGCTGGCACTCAATCCACTGAGCCACACCAACTAGGGAACAGTGTACCATTTTAAACCAAGTTCCCTCAACAACCCCATGGGGTAGGCAGAACAGGGGGAAACTGAGGCCCTGGGAAGTTGAGGCTGATGAGTACCCTCAGTTCTGTAGCAGAGACAGTCCTTGTTTCCTGTCTGAGAGGACTCACTGTCCCAGCTCCAGGAAAAGAGCTCGTGGTGCAAGAACCCTCCTTCTGGGGGTTTGCAGCCTGGGAGGGAATCTGCAGAGAGTTCTAGCAGTGAGAGGCCACACGTAGGGCAGCAGAGTGTAACTTTAAAAAAAAAAAAATTTATATATATATATATATATATATATATATATATATATATATATATATATATATTAGAGAGAGGGAAAGGGACAGAGAAAGAAGGGGAGAGAAATATTAATGTGTGAGGGAAACATTGATCAGTTGCCTCTCTCATGCTCCAAACTGGGGATCTGGCCTGCAATCCAGGCGCGTGCCCGGACCAGGAATCGAACTGGCAATGTTTTGCTTCTTGTGATGATACCCAACCCACTGAGCCACGCCAGTCAGGGCACAGAGTGTAACCTTGATGGAACTGGCAGCCCGGTGTCGGGGAAGGGGGTCTTTTGGGGGCCAGTGAAGCAGAATCTGCAGGAAGAGGCTGGAAGGCAGGGAGGGATGGAGGGGAGGGGGACTGCGCAGCCATTGCTGAGCCCCGTCCTGGTTCCCCCGTCCTGCTTCCTGCCCACCTGCCCTCCTCACCAGGCCGTGACCCGCCCCATGCTGCCCGACCCGCACCTCTCACACCCGCAGCCCCCCAAATGCTTGGAGCCACCATCCCACCCCGAGGAGCCCAGTGACCTGGAGGAGCTGGAGCAGTTCGCCCGCACCTTCAAGCAACGCCGCATCAAGTTGGGCTTCACGCAGGTCTGGGGCCACCTGGCTGAACCGGCAGTGGGCGAGGGGGTGAGGGGACAGGACAAGCTGATGGGTGGAGTGAGTCCAGTACCCAAAAACCCTGCCCTGACCACCACCCTCTCCCTGCCACACTGGCCCAGGGTGACGTGGGCCTGGCCATGGGCAAGCTCTACGGCAATGACTTCAGCCAGACGACTATCTCCCGCTTCGAGGCCCTCAACCTGAGCTTCAAGAACATGTGCAAACTTAAGCCCCTCCTGGAGAAGTGGCTCAACGATGCAGGTGGGACTGGGGCTCCCAGGTGGGTGGCAGGCACAGGGTCGGGGGAGGCGCCCTCTCATGCCCCCCTTCCTTTCTCCTCCTGGGCACAGAGACTATGTCTGTGGACTCCAGCCTGCCCAGCCCCAACCAGCTGAGCAGCCCCAGCCTGGGTTTCGACGGGCTCCCTGGCCGGAGACGCAAGAAGAGGACCAGCATCGAGACAAACGTCCGCTTCGCCTTAGAGAAGAGTTTTCTAGCGGTGAGGCCCCGGTCCTGGGCAGCCCTGAGGGCTGGTGGGAGAGTGGGCCTGGGCTAATGAGCCCTCTGCCCGCAGAACCAGAAGCCTACCTCAGAGGAGATCCTGATGATCGCAGAGCAGCTGCACATGGAGAAGGAAGTGATCCGCGTCTGGTTCTGCAACAGGCGCCAGAAGGAGAAACGCATCAACCCCTGCAGTGCGGCCCCCATGCTGCCCAGCCCGGGAAAGCCAGCCAGCTACAGCCCCCATCTGGTACCAGAACCCCTCGGGGCGGGGCGGGGGCACAAAACTCTGCCGCCTCCTTGTCCCTCAGCAGGCACCGTGCATGAAGCACAATCTGCATGTTTGTTCACAGTGCCTAGAACAGAACCAAGGAGAGTCACCCTTGCGGACAGTCTGTCACGTGGGTGGAGCACTGTCTCACACGGACACAGAGCTCCCAGGGAGCTGTGGTCTCATGTGGGGAATACAAGCACCCACACACACTGACACAGCCAAACAGTTATCACAGGACATAGTCACACAGGGATGGATACCAGCTAGGGGATGCAGGCATCCCCCCCACGGTGCACAGCCATACAGACAGAGGCAGGGACATTAGTTCATCCCTCAGTGTGCACTCGGGTCTACAGCTGCACACAGACCTGCTTGGGATCAGACACACCAGGACATCCCTTTGTTCCATCTAGCGTGGAGAGGGCTGTGACAACAGAGAGGAGCACCCTCCATTCCGTGATGCTGGGTAGCGAAGGACCATCTGAGCTGAGTCATAAAGGGCAAGAGAGAGCTAGCCAGCCCCGTGAAAGACAGGCAAAGGGACGGGGGCACACAAAGGCCTGGAAGCCAGAGTGTGTCCAGCCCAATTTGAGGAACTCCGGTACAGTTTAGTGTGGTTGGAGCTGGAATGTATTGAATTGAATGGGGGTGAGGGGGTGGGGAGGGACCAAATATCCAAGTTATATACTGAGGAGCTTGAACTTGATCTTGTGCAGTGAGGAGCTAAGGAGGAGTTTTGAGCTGGGCAGGGACAGGATCACATTTAGAGTGAAGCTTCTGGGGCCGATGGAAGGATGAGACTGGAGGCAGGGAGGCCAAGAAGAAGCCTGGTGGGTGTTCCCAGAAAACCAAGCCGCCGGACATCCTAACACTCTGAAGCAGAGACACAACTAACCCTTAACCCTCCGACACACCCTTGAGACCTCTGAAGCAGAGACACAACTAACCCTTAACCCTCCGACACACCCTTGAGACCAACAAGTGTATAGTGTCAGAGGAGAGGTGGGGAGCCCCTCAGTTGGGAATTATTCCCTCTTGTTGGTGGCTCGGGATCACCTGTGCTTCTCGTGAAGAAAGATGGTGGGAAGCACCTGGCACAACATGGAGTGTTGTCCCCAGAGCCCCCCTTCTCCATCCTGGGAGCAGAGGAGTAGGGGTCATACCCACACGGAGCACCACAGGGGCTGCTGGGAGACAGCGGCCTAACCATGTCTTCTCTCCTCTCTCCCCAGGTCACACCCCAAGGGGGTGCTGGGACCTTGCCGATGTCCCAAGCTTCCAGCAGCCTGAGCACAACAGGTCAGGGAGGGCAGAAGATGGTGGGGGAGGACACAATGCAGGCCTGAGCCCAAGGGTCTCAAGTGGCTCAGGGTGTCCATAGGCCTCAAGGCTGAGCCTGGGGAGGAGGGGGCAGGAAGGACAGAGGGGAGAGGACAGACTCACTCCTTCAGGCCAGCAAAAAGCATGGGGTTGCTTAAAGGCGATGTGCTTGGGTTCTGTTCCTGGCATTTATAAACTGTGACCTTTACCAGAAGTGACTTTACCTCTCTGGGCCTCAGTTTTTATAAAATTACTGTGAATGTATAATACATGCAGAAGCTATATGCATGCATATATACATATACATACAAGCGTCACACACATGTACACACTTTTGTACAAAGCCCTCCTTTACTGGGGACAGGGCATCATACACCACGCATAAGAATACTATCTTTAAAAGCCCACAATATTGCCCTTCCCCAGGTTAGTAAATAATAAGTGGAGATTTAAAAAACAGTAAGGGTGTGCCTGGCACTGTTCTAAATGCTTTACAAAGAATATTGACTCATTTAATCTTCACACCCATTTTATTATCCCCATTTTCCTGATGAGGGAACTGAAGGCCAGAGAGGTGAAGGTGCTTGCCCAAGGGCACAGGTAGGATGTGACAGAGCCAGGAAAGGCTGTCCTGGCTGTCTGGCCTGAGTCTGGGCTCTGAGCCCTCTCAACCGGCCAATTCCTGAGCCAAAAGCCAATCACAGCTGCACTCCCCGACCTGGCCCCTAGAGGGAGCCATGGGGCTTTGTCTTCTGGGTGCCCCCACTTCTTCCTCCCTCATTTCTTATCTGTATAAAAGGAGCCCTGGGTGAGGTTCAGGGCAGCGTACAAGATGTGCTAGGGTGGTGGCACACGCTGGGCGCAGCGCACTGGCTCAGTGAGTGACAGCTGCTCTTGTTTGATGACTGTGACTGCCGTTATCATGGCAGTGGCACAAAGAAACGGCCCTGGGAGGAGAGGGAGGGAGGCCTAAGTAGGCTCTGAATGAGGAGATCTTGGCAGACTGGGGGGTGGAGGAGGCAGGCAGGAGTTGACCCCAGGTTCCTGAGTGGAGGGCAAGTGGAAGCTGAAGTCTCCCTTTCTCTGTCTCTCTCTGGCAGTTACTACCTTATCCTCAGCTGTGGGGACGCTCCACCCCAGCCGGACAGCTGGAGGGGGCGGGGGCGGGGGCGGGGCCGCGCCCCCCCTCAATTCCATCCCTTCTGTCACTCCCCCACCCCCGGCCACCACCAACAGCACAAATCCCAGCCCTCAAGGCAGCCACTCGGCTATCGGCTTGTCGGGTCTGAACCCCAGCGCGGGGTAAGTGGGCAGCTGCAGGTGGGGAGACTGCGGGGAGAAGCAGGATCGCTGCTGCTTCCAGGGCGGGTAGCCGAGCCCCAGTTCTGCCGGTGGCCCTGCCCTTGCTAATGCCTCTGCTTTGCCTCTTGCAGAAGCACAATGGTGGGGTTGAGCTCCGGGCTGAGTCCAGCCCTCATGAGCAACAACCCTTTGGCCACTATCCAAGGTGCGTGCTGCCTCATGTCACTCCCATGGTCACCAGCCCCACCCCTGGGGGCCTCGAGCCCCTCCATTGCTGCTCCAGCCATGCCACCCTGCCCCTGCTCACTGCATTGCTCGCCTCTTCATACCCATCTCACCTTTGGGGAAAGTGTGAAGGCTGCTCACGGGGGTCAGTGGGGCTGATGGAAAGACAGGGCGCCGCAGGCAGGATGCTGAAAGGCGCCCCCAGCCCAGCCTCTCTCTCTCCCTGCCAGCCCTGGCCTCTGGTGGAACCCTGCCCCT
This sequence comes from Pteronotus mesoamericanus, assembly GCF_021234165.1. NCBI lineage: Eukaryota > Metazoa > Chordata > Mammalia > Chiroptera > Mormoopidae > Pteronotus > Pteronotus mesoamericanus. The sequence continues at coordinate 142,292 of NW_026555197.1, forward strand.
TACCAGCCTTGACGGCAGCGGGAACCTGGTGCTGGGGGCAGCTGGTGCAGCCCCGGGGAGCCCTGGCCTGGTGACCTCGCCGCTCTTCTTGAACCACGCTGGGCTGCCCCTGCTCAGTGCCCCGCCTGGCGTGGGCCTGGTCTCAGCAGCTGCTGCAGCTGTGGCGGCCTCCATCTCCAGCAAGTCTCCTGGCCTCTCCTCATCCTCCTCGTCCTCGTCCTCGTCCTCGTCCTCCTCCTCCACTTGCAGTGAGGCTGCAGCACAGACCCCTGGAGGTCCAGGGGGGCCAGAGTCAGGGTCCAAGCCCGAGTGAAGGCCCGCCACGCCTCCCCTCCTACTCCTCTGACCCCCGCCTTGGTCCCTCGCCTAGAAGAGGGCGAGGAGGCCAGTGGTGGGGGCGTAGAGGGTCCTCGGAGCAGAAGTGACAAGGGAGGAAAGACCAAAAAAAAAAAAATCAACCAACCAAAAAAAGAAAGAAAGAAAGAAACCAACAAAAAGAAAACCAAAAATAGTCACAACAGAAACCAGCTGCCCCAAAGGAACCAGAGGTGAAAAACAAACAAAAAACCAAAAACAGACCAAAAAATCCCTCACAAAACTAAACAAACCAAAAACCAGTTGCAAGCCAGACCTCAGTGTGCTCACCCTCACCGCTATGACACCAAATAAGAACCCCCAGCCAGGGGCCGAGAAGCCTTGCAGGGCGGACCTCACCCGGAAACCCTGGCCGTGGGGCCAACCCACAACCTTGACTCCCCCAGTGGGGGCCAAAGAAGGAAAAAGAGAACGTGCCAGCCTCCTAGCCTCAGACCCCAGCCCTGGGCCAGTGAAGACAGGCCACAGCCTGGGGCAGAAGGGTGGGCTCAGAACCACCCACCAAATGTTCCTTTCCAGAAGGTGAAAGAGAAAGGGCCTAAACAACCTTACACCAAATATTCAGTAGCTTCATCCAAAGGATGTACAGAATTTTTAGCGTTGCGCTCAACAGAATGTGTCCCTACCATGTGTCCCTCTCTCCCCTGACCCCTGGTTCTCCTCACCCAGACAGGGGGGTCTCGCTTTAACCTTCTCCCTAACTCAGCCAGGGGAAAGTACAGGGGAAGGCCTGGGATGACTTATCATCCCCGTACCTCCCCCGTTTTCCTTTGAAGGTTGGGCTAGGCCATTTTGCCAAGTTCTAGCTCTCACTTGTCCATCCCCCTCACCAGGTCACCCTCCTCTGCTCTGGGATCTCCCCCCTCCCCAGCCCATGGGAAGGTGGAAGTTCCAGGCAAGGGGGGAACGAGGTGAGGGCATTCAAGTTGTCTTTTTTTCCATCCTTGTCTGTCAGTTTCCCTGAAAAAAAAAATTCATATTCCAGTGCCTATCCGTGGAATCCTTCACGTTCTTTGACATTGACCAGAAACCAAAAAGAGAACTCATTCACTCCCCCCCTATCCCGTGCCCCTCTGATACTGGCAGATGCCTCTTCCTCTCCCCCAACACACATGCAGACACGCACGCACCCCAGTGGTGGGGTTCCTCGAGATGGCACCCCCATCAGGGTCCATGTGGCGGGGACAGTGCCATGACCTGTGGTCCCCATCCAAGAGGGCACTGCGGTAACCAGTGCTCCCATGAGACTTCCCCAGAGTCTTGGCTGGATCCTGTGTTTGCTCAGCCCTAGACACATCTTGACGACGACGACAGACAGAGGGGAGACGCTGCTGGGAGCCACTTTGCCCTCCTGCTATTGTGGAGGCCAACAAAGTTTTGAACCAAAAACAAAAACAGAAAACCAAACAAACAATAAATTAAAACTAGAAAAAAAGAATTTATATATATATATATATATTTAAGGGAAAGAAGATGAGGACTCTTAAAGTACAAGAAGGAGCCGCGAGGCGGAGCCAAGCCCTGCCCCAATGGTCCAGGCCCTTGGTCCCCAAGGCATGGATGGAAGGACGGATGCTTCTTTCTCTTCACAAATACCTCATGGACGTCGTCTTCGGGAAAGCCGGAGGGGGGCGGCTGGGGCAGGGCCTGTCCCTCAGCCAGGGCGGATGGAAGTGGGTGGGCAGGGCTGAGAGAGGGTGTCAGGGACTGGGGTAAAGAGCTCCACACTCCCTGCCCCACCCCAATCAACTGAAAAAGCTTTAAAAAAGGAAAAAAGGAATAAGAAGACAAAACGAGTGGACGAAGGAAAACTAACAAACTTTCGGGTGGTTTGATTTCTCCTTTGATTTCTTTTTCTATTCTCTTCTGTCTGTCCTCTCTCCTCTGTGTCCTTTCTCTCTGCTCGCCTCTGTCTCTGTCTCCCTCTCCTTCTTCTCTCACTTTTCTCAATCTCGTTCTTTCTGTGTCTCTCCTCAAACCAAAGTGTTGCTGTGAAGGACACGAGCCATGAAGTCAGAGTGGCCCCGCCCCTCACTGGGCAGAGTGTAGCAAAGGGAGGGGAGCGCCCTGGGAGACAGTGCTGCTGGACACTCCGAGGAGAGGCAGGCAGAGCCTCGGGGGCCGCCCTGGGTCTCAAGGCCTCAGCGTTCTTTTTCTCTTGTCTCCTTCCACCTGGGAAATGAAACTGTTGGGCTGGGCCGCGGAAGCAGCAGAGACTCGGCTGTTGCGGGGGTCTGGGGTGCCTTGTCTGGGCAGCAATGGGGTGGTCACCCCTACGACCCTGGCACCCATGATGGGGCCTGGCCTGCCATTGGCCCGTCCTCACCGGAATGTAAGCATCTCCGACTCCCTGCCCTCACCCTACCTCTGAGTTTGTCCATTTTTATTTCCTGAAGAGAAGAGACTGTTGAGAGGGCCTGGGCCCCAGCCCAAGGGTGGAGAGGGGGGCCAAGGGCTCCTGAACAGACAGTAAGGACATTTGAGCAAAGTTGAAAGAATTACAACCAAAAACCCCTCCGAGAAGACAGGCAGCATGGAAGGCATGGTGGAGATGACTCAAACAAAAACTATGATTCTAGACCAAAACAAAAAAAACCAAAAACAAACAAAAAAAAAAAACACAAAAAAAAAAGAAAAGAAAAAAAAAGAAAAAATGGAAAAAAAAAAGGAAAAAAAATCCAGGACTCACCACCACCCACTTCATCCTGCTTTCTCCCCATCAAGTCCTGCCACCTGGGACCTCTCCCCAACCCCAGTGTGGGGGGAGTGGGGCAGACAGCAGAGGAGGAAGTAGGGGCAGGGATGGGCTGATGCCCTGACACTGGTGGAGGGACCCCCAATGCAGCTGGGGGTGGTGGGGACCCTCCCCATACAACCCCCATGACTGGGAAAAGAAAAACAAGAATAAAAGAAAATTCCTGGGTGGGGGAAAAAATAACCAAATCCCAAGCTTTAACTACAGCTGTGAAACCAAATATTGGGAAGGGGGTGGGAGGGAGGGAGGGGCAAGTGTGCCCCAGGTCTCCCCCCTGGGCCCCCTCCCCCGAGGACTCGAGATAAGGCACCAAATACCTCATAGAACTTTAATGTTAAAAAAGGAAACCAAATATCGTTGGCTGGGGGCCAGCCAGGGCAAGGGGCTGGGGGGCAGGAGGGAACCAGGGTTGGGAAGGTGATGGGGGAATTCATGCCTCCCACCCTCCTCTTGCCCCTTCCACTCCAGTCCCCCGTCTCGACTCCGGGAAACAAAACTATCTCATCGTTTTTATTTTGTGGTCTGTGCAGAGCCTGTGTCCGTGTGTCTGTGTGTGAGCGAGAGTTGGGGGGTTGAGGAATATTATGTTGGGGCTGGGGAGGGAGACTCCAGGCCAGGCTCTGGGCTAGGTGAGATGTCTGAGGTGAGGGGCCGGGGCCTGGGCTAGAAAAAGAGGAAGATGAATAGATTGGAGAAAAGGGGTGGTGAATTTCTCTTTTCCCCAACTGTGACCTCCTGCTGAGGGAGGGACAGAGACTGGGTCTACCCTAATGGTGGGCCTTTTAATTGTGCCAAAAAAAAAAAAAAAAAAAGCCAGTAACTAAAACATCTGTCTCTGTTCTCTTCTGGGAGAGAGGAGCTGAGTTGTAAGTGGGGGTGGGTGAAGATGGGTTAACCAGGCCTCTGTATGAGTTGGCGCTGAGATCAGGAGAAAGGAGAAAGATATGAGTGTCCCACACTTCTCCCTGGAGAGGGCCAAGAGAAAGGGTCTCTGAGCTTCACACCCAAGCCAAATAGGGGGCGACCTCCTGACATGACTAGATTTCCTCATCCACCCAGATTCCAGACTGCCTCTCTCCCTTTTAGCCCAGGGTAGGGGGAACTGAGTGAGAGAGTGAGACAGACTGAGCAAGACTGAGACACGCGGGCCCCCACTGGTCTCTGAGTGGGAAAGGCAAGTGCGAGAGATAAAGGCCTCCAAGACAAAAAAGAAACAAACCAAAGATTTAACCATTAAAAAAAAAAAAAAACCCACAGACAACTCCGCTACCTTTTTATACGTTGGGAAAAAAAGTGAAAAAAATTTAAAAATAAAAATTTTAAAAAAATACACAAAACAAGCCGCAGTTCCTTTGTGCGGTTTGAACTTTGACCTCAGCAGTCTCCAAAGCAAGATGACGATGACAAAGGCGAAACAAAAAAAAAGGAAAAAATAATGTATATTTTTGAGTATTTGTCCTTGAGATGTTAGCTCCTTGTTAAACACAAAAAGGAGAGAAAAATCCAGACAGAAGTGTTGCTAGGACGGAGACAACTATTTACTATGTCTGTGACCCCTCCCCTCTGCCTCCCTTTCTCTCCCCTCCCCTTTCCTCATCCCTGCTGCCTCTCCCCCAGCCTGTCCTCCAAGCCCAGGGGCTCAGTATTTATTTATTTATATAATTGCAGGGTGACTGGGGGCCTCTCTCAACAACTTGTAGAGAAGGCCTTTGGATCATGTGGGGAAGGGGAAAGGAGTCTTTGGGGAAAAGCAGGGCCCTGATCTTTGATCAGCTCCTCTCTGCTGGCTCCTTACTGGCTTCTTATCCCACTGCTGCCACCATCACCTCCCAAATCCAAGGCTGCACTAGGGCAAGGTGACCCCCCCCCCACGTAAAGATCTGATTGGCTCAGCCCTTGCTGGGTGGGTGTCTCTCACCTACTCATTTGAATGACCAGGTTGGAATGGGGATGGGAGGTGGCAAGTAGTGGGCATGGGAGACCAAGAAGTGGCATCCAAAAATTGATTAGGCCCTGGAGACCTGCCTTTCCTCCATTCTCACCAAGTTAGCCCCCCTTTCAGTTCTGTCTGACCCTGTGTTGGTAGCCCCTCCTTTCCCATCCTGTTCCCCCTTCCTGTCTTTTCTCGTGGTAGCGGGTTAGCGTTTCAGTGTTCTTAACTCCAATCTGCTTGTTCATTGTACAATGTGCTTCTTTTAAGGCCCCATTTTTGTAACTTGAGTGTGTCATTCATCTGAACAACATCAAAAAATAAAAAATTAAAAACTGTACAGAGAGAAATGATGCCTGCTCTCCCTTGGTCTCCTCTCTGTCCTGGGAAGGGTGGTGGGGAAAAGTCAGGGTATGGGAGGTGGGTATGTGTGTGCTGGGGAGGGGACGGCTTTATTTCTGTTCAGCAAATGTTCACTCAGAAGTAAGGCCTGAGCAGGTTTCTTTAGCCAATCAGAAAACCAAGCCTCAGAACTTAGAATGAATTCAAATTCCCAGATTCAAATCTCAGTTCTGCCATTTTATAGATGTGACCTTTGATGTGTGAGCTTCAGTGACCTCATTTGTAATAGGGACAATACCAACCCTGAGGTTATAAATATTAAATGATATTAACTGCTTAGGACAGACCTCCAGCACAATGAGAACCACAAAAAAGAAAGAGCGAGCCAGGAAACCAGTTATTTCCCCACTTCCATCCCCAGAGGACTAACAAAGCCCTTTCAAAACTGAGTTGACTTTGAAGTTGTCTGGTGAAACAAGGTACACACCTTTCTTTTTCAGACTGACATTCATCAAATTTTTGTGCCTGTGCAAGTCACTTGAAAGGAACAACAGCTTCACAGGGTAGGCCATGGGCTGATCACCAAGACCTCAGCACTGAAAACCAGAACTGGTATCACAACTGAGTTTTTTCACTGCCATCAGGTCTCCTATCCCTGTTCTATCCTCTGATGTATGGTACTCAGGTGTGATTCTGTAAATTTAATAGTGAGGGGTGGGGGAAGAGGAGGAATGATGAGCGGGAGGGTTTTGATCATTTAAAAAGAGTATTAGCACTGCCTCATTTTGGCAAGATTGAAAGACAAGTCAGTAGGGATGGGCGAATGGGGTGTTGGAACGGAGGTTGAGAAAACTCTGAGGAGTCATTTGGTGCAGCCCTTGCTCACAGGGTTGTCAGTCAGAACCATAGACCCAAAAGCTTTGTCACTCAGGCCATCCCTTGGTAAGCACAGACGCCCCACCCAAGAGCACCCTGGAGCTGAACTAGGCATCTACCTGTAGCCCTGTAATGTGCCCAACCACTGTACATACCCTCTCCTGGACAGTCATACTTGGAAACTACAGGACCACTGTTCTGACCCCGTGACAGTTCTGGTCATGCCACTTTCATATCCAACTATAAATTGGCAATGCAAGGCTCTTCGAGGGGTCTGCCAAGTGACCTGCATCAGAACTAGTGTGTTGAAGAGAGGTTTCAGGGTCTCACCCTCTCATGCTTGCCTGATCTAAATCTGAGGGAATTGCCTAACACATGTTCGAGAACCTTTGCCTGTGCAACTCAAACCCCGGCATCCAACAAGGATCTTTGTTGACAGTGGTTAAACTGAAGACTGCAGAGATTTTAGCAGGGTGATGGTGAATGAGTCTTGTCCATAAACTTGTTCGGACACATAAATTTTTCTCTGGGTGGGAGCCCAAAATTTCCTTTAGAGGCTCAGAAAAGGAACCACAATAAAGGAAGGGTGGTTACCCCACTAATGCAAGGCCTTCCTTCTCTGCTGAAAGCATCTTTATCTTGGGGTCAACCAGCACCTGAGGTTTTGTTCTCCATTCTCATCTCTTTTCTTGATTCAGCCTGATTTTTGGCTGGTTTTGCAAGCACAAATCCTCCAACTATTCTAAGTACTGATTTGATACCACTGTCAGAATGTTATAGCTCTTTTTGAGAGGAAGCAGTTTGAGAAATCTTTACCTGAAGATTGAGGGAGGGAGGGGTGGGTCTAATATGCTGGGCTAATTTGGCTGCAGGGTATGAGATTACTGAAAGATGGTGTCTGGGATCAACACAGTATGCTAGAAAACTGCCTAACAGGTAACTGCTCTTCATTAGGAGCTGTCAAGGTACCAAATGAGTGCGTGCTTTTTTTTTTTTTAAAAGACAACTAAAATAAGCAAAATGTAGCAAAATCTCTATTAGTGGTGCTCAAGACACCTGGTTTCTAGCCATGCCCCACAACTTGGGTGTCCATGGTCAGTCTCTTCCCTCTCACCCAAGCCACGAGATAACCCCCTATCTTAAGAGCCTTGGTGCCCAGAAGGCAAAAGGATTGCTGAAGGGCTCTCCAGGAACACACAGGCCCAAGGGGCAGCAGAGGCTAAGTGGAGAGCTCTTGAGCCTCCTTTTCCCCTGGTTTCAATAGTTTCCCTTTTACCTCTCACTTCATTAGTGTTCCAAATAAGAAATCTAACAGAAAGACAGGAGTAATCATGGGGGAGCTTGTTTTCCTTGGGGTATGCCTCTTACAAACAAGACTAACATAGCAACTGAGCTTTCCTGCCAGTCACATACACTGTCTCCTTTCCCCATCATCTTCCAAGTATGTAGAAGGCAGCAAGTGTAGAGGAAAGCATATGGACAATTAAACAAAATGAAATTAGGCTTAAATTCAAGCTCTGCCCTCTCTGGGTTAAATGACCTTGGACAAGTCCCGTTTTTGACTTCGGATTTCTTCCCTGCAAAATGTTGTTCTCACAGCATGTCTGAAAATTATTCCAAAAAATGCAGGGAAGTACTTGAGACAAATTAGACATTCAAACATCAGCCAGCCACACCAACCACCCCTCTCCCAACGTATGTCAGCTGAGCCAGAGACCAACTCCAGGTTAGTATCAAGGCACCCCCCACTCCACCCACAGCCAACCATTAGAATCTTCACCTCTATAGCTGGGTCTGGTCCCAAGAGCCACCATCCTCTACTGCTGCAAGATCATGCCTTTTCTAGATGTAATGTGCCCTGAGGGATCCATAGTGAGAAAAGCAGATGTCCCTGAGGAAAAGACTCTTATCACACCAGGAAGTGGGGGACAGCTCTGGTGAGAACCTCATTTCCCCAAATGTTCCCACCACCAGGAAAACAGCTTCAGTTTTCTGGGAAACTGTGGGGACCTCTAGTGGCAAGAGAGCCATACTGCCTTTATTTAGAATTGAATGAAGTCCCAGCTCCCCAGGAGTCTTAACCTTGCAATTCAGGTCCTCTTCAATTCAGCAGTTATTTACTGAACTACTACTACTTGCCAGACCCTGTTCTAGATGCTTGGAACACGGCCACTGAAAGTCCCTGGGCTCATGGCTCCCAAATTACACCCCACACAGCCAAGCTAGTCAAAAGCACATAAATGTCCAACTCAGTCTTTATTGACTATTTGACCTTGGGGCCACCAGTGCTAACAGGTGGAAGGGTGAGGGGTACCTTTATATCTACCAAGGATCCCAGCACGCCCCTCAGAAGGGTATAAATCATTACAGAACTTATACAGCGGCTAGGAGGGATGGAGAAAGAGGCACTATATGTACAGAAATTTAAGGGGGTGTTGGAGGTTCTTCAGGAACAGGGCATGGTGCTGCTAAACAGAATGGGGAGGGTCAGCCACTAATCTGGACACCCTCTGCCTCAGCCAGAGGGTAGATCTCAATGGCCTCCACCAGGGGCAGCGCCTCCACTGCAGTCTCCATCACTGCCAGGCCAACAGCAGCCTCTGCCTCTGCCAACTGCTGTCGCACAGCTGCTTGATGCTGCTGCTGATGGGTCTTGCGGTGTTTCCAGAGGTTGGAGAAGGAACGGTAGCTCTTGCCACAGTCAGGGCAGGAGTAGGGACGTTCGCCAGTGTGAATGCGGCGATGCTCTGCCAGACGCATGGAGATGGCAAAGGCCTTGCCGCATACTTCACAGGCAAAAGGCCTCTCACCTGTGTGCAGACGACGGTGGTCTTTCAGGTGGGTACTCTGACGGAAGGCCTTGCCACAGTCTGGACAAGGGTATGGCCGCTCACCTGTGTGGATGCGTCGATGCACCTGCAGGGATGTCTCTGTGCTAAACAACTTCTTGCACTCACTGCACTCCAGGCCCCGGCGTCGGGTAGGGGCTGCAGGGGTTGCAGTAGCAGTGCCTGCAAGGGCTGCTGGGGGGACAACTGGTGTGCGAGTTGCTCGCGGGGCTCGGGGGGCTGGGGGCTCCTTCGCCAGGACCTCTCCAGGCCCGGCAGCTGCATGGGCTGCCTCATGCGCCTGCAGCCGAGCAGCTGAACCCACTTTTTTGCCACAGGTGCCACACTCAAAGCGCCGCGGCCCCTGGGCAGCAGCAGCAGCACAGCGGTGCTCGCGGAGCCGAAGTGAGGAAGGGAACGCAGCCCCACAGGATGTGCAGCGGTGAGGCTGGCGCCCAGCATGGGCCACAAGCTGGTGCACCTCCAGGAGTCGGCGCAGCAAAAAGGAGCGGGGACACTCGCGACACTTGTAGGGGTACTCGCCAGTGTGGTGGTAGCGGTGCATAAGAAGGCGGTAAGGGCGGTGAAAACGCACTCCACACTCCTGGCAGCGGTAGGGGAAGTGCTGGGCATGCACCAGGCGGTGCTGCCTCAGTGTGGAGCTTTGGGTGAAAGCCTTCCCACAGTCCCCACATCGGTAGGGCCGCTCTCCCGTGTGCGTCAGCCGGTGACGGGCCAGGTTGGCAGGTGAGTTGAAGGGCTTAGAGCAGTCTGGGCAGGGGAAAGGCCGCTCGCCTGTGTGTGTGCGCAGGTGGTTTCGCACATGAGACTTCTTCTTAAACATTTTGCCGCAAATGCCACACTTATGACGCCGTTCTAGACGGTGCACAAAACGCTGGTGCCGGGTGAGCTGTAATGCCTTGCCAAATTCACGGCTGCATAGGAGGCAGCGGTAGGTGCCTGGGGCAGCAGGCTCTGCTGAGCTCTCTTCGGACACAGGGGGCTCTGGGGCCTCTGTCTCTCCAGTCTCTGCTGGAGCTGGCTCAGCAACACCAATGACAGGATCCTCTGGTGGGACTGGTGTTGTGGGTAGAGGGACTCCTCCCACCCCGTGGGTACGCCGGTGATAAAGGAACTTGGTGAGGTTGACAAAGTTCTTTCCACATGGACATGAATGCAGTGGATTTGGGGTGTGCGCTCGCCGGTGAGCCAGGAGGAGGGCCTCTGTGCCAAAGGCCAGGCCGCAGTCCACACACAGGAAGTGAGACTCGCTGCTGTGGTCTCCAAGGTGCTGGTCCAGACTGGAAGGGCTGGGGAAGACACGACTGCACAGAGGGCACTTAAAAACACCCTCCCGGTGACTCCGCAGGTGCTGCTGTAGCTGATGAGGTGAGAGAAAGAGCTGATCACAGGCTGAGCAAAAGAGCTCCTGGGTGGCTGCCCCACCTGGCTCTCCACTGTTGTTCCTCCGGGCCTTGCGCCCCCGGCGATCGCGCCCAATGGCTTCGCCATTACGCAGCTCGTAGCTGTGGTCAGATGGCAGGGGATCAGGCTGAGTCACAGGCACCTCTGCTGGTGATGGGATCAGCGCCTCCTGCTGTGACACAGGCTCCTCAGACTCTGGGGCAGCAGCAGGGAAATGGGTGGCCTGGTGCTCCAGAAAGTCTGCTGGCAGCTGGAAGAGCTGGGAGCACTCAGAGCACTTGTAGAGGAGCAGCTCCACCTCAGTTACCACCTCAGTGGTGGTGGCAGCAGCAGAGGGAACAGCTGCCCCTTCCCCACCCTCTTCTGCTTTGCGATATGAATGTTCCACGGCCACACGGGCCTGACCCATGGGGGACCCCAGGACAACTGGGGACCCCAGGACAACGGGGGCCAGAGACTTCGTGGGAGTGGCCCGAAGGTGCGTCTGCCGATGGTTCAGCCACAGCTCCTGGCTGGCGAAGAGAGCCTTGCAATCAACACACTCATAGTGGATGGTACTGGAGCTCAGGGGGGGCACCTTGGGTGGTGGCTCAGCTGGCACTGCCTCCTGGGGCGCCATCATTTTCAGGTGTAGTTCCTGGTGCTCCAGGAGCTGGCTGGGTGACATCAGTAGCTGCCCACACTCCAGGCACTGGTACTGGCTCTCCTGCACTACAGTCTGATAGAGGCCTGTGCCAGAAGCTGCCTCTGTGGCCACTGTGACTCCAGGGTCAGCCACGCCCACCAGCTCAAAGTGCTGCTGGGGCACGTGGGAGTTCTGGTGCAAGAGCACCTCCTCCAAGGAACCATAGAGCTGGTTACACTCAGAGCAGACAAAGCGATGCTCGATGTACAGGACCGTCTCCTCTGACTCCTCAGTCATGGTGGCAGGAAGGCCCTGGGCTGGGAAAGAGGAGATTTGGGGATATATCACAACTAAGCCATTGCTTCCTCAGTTCTTCCCAGGATTCTTTCCCTTTACCATCCTCCAACCTAAATCTGTATCTACCTCTAACTTACTGCTTCCATTTTTCCACTCCTACCTGCCTCCCTAACACACAAGAGCACTAAGCACAAAATCTTCCCAGCAGTCCCTTCCTGGTGATTTTACCCAATTCTCACCTCTAAATCAAATGGAATCAAACTCCACCCACCAGATTCTTATAACCTATCCAATCCTTCACTCTCCCATGCCTCAGAGCTAACCCAAGGCCCCATCTATCACACAGGAACCTGTGTCCTCTCCACTCAAACCTCCTTCCAGCAACTCCACTCCTTACCAACTCACTACCCCATTCCCACTCCTAGGTACCCAGGGGAGTCCACAAAGGCTCTAACCACTTGCTTTATCCAACCTAGCTCTTCCTTTGCACCACCTCCCACTCTGCTTCAACCTTTTTATACCCAGACCACTCAAACTGCCCAATGCCCACACCTTTCAGCACCCTCACGTTGTACAATGATTCTCCTTTAAATACAATCCCTTCTACCCACACTAACTCTCTCCCTCTGGTGCCCAGAATCTTTACATCAAACTATCCCTTTCTCCAATCAACATTTCTCACATTGGTCTAACCCATCTCCATTCCCAGACTTTCCCACTTAACCACTCTTCCATGATACCCCCATCCTCCTCTTCAAATAAAGGTTCTCTCTCACAACACTAACCCCCTTCCAGAATATCCCAGACTCATCTTCACAGAAACCTAACTTTTCCTCATACCTAGACCCTTCCCCACCACCTTAACTTGTTTCTCCAGAGTACCCAGACACTCTTCACATTGATCACCTTTTCTTTGCACTAAGACCTCATCTACAATTCTTATCTCCCTCTGGGATACCCAGATCCCTTCTTCTTGTTGATTTAAATCCCTTGCCTTTACTTACAACTACTCTGACCCATTTCAGTGATACTTACACCCTCTTCATACCAACCCCAGCCCCTCTTCTTTACAAAAAGACCTACCCTAAACCATTCTGGGACTCCCAGATGCCCCCCCCCCCCGCATTATTAACCTAACGTTTTCTTCTTCTCAAAAGAACCCCCTCCCACCCTAACCCATTCCAGGGATGCTCAGACCCCCTTTGTATCATCTTAATTCCCCTTCTTTGCAAAAAGATCCCGAACATACACTAACCTAATTCAGGGATATCCAGACTACCCTTTGCAATAGTTAGAGTTCTTTTCACACACAGACCCTCCCCCTGCCCAAATTCTCTTTAGGGATATCCAGATCCTTCCTTCTGAGACAGAACCTCCCCACCCCCACTCTAACCCAGATAGAATGCAGCCAGTTCCCTCTTCCTCACATCTGGACCCTCTCACCAACCACTCTATTACATACTCTGGGTTACTCAAATCCCCAACTTCTTATTAATCTAACAGTTCATTCTTATCCCAGTGATACCCAGGCACCCTCCGCTGTCCCCTGCACATAGATCTTTCTCACCACCCCAACCCCCATTCAAGAAGCCCAATTCCTACTCTTCACCTTGACCTAATTCGCTGTACTTTTCATAAAGGACTACCTCCACTCAACCTATTCTAGGGACACCCAGACACCCTTTTCGTGTAATCCTTTTTGCACAGAGACCCCTCTCTCAATCCAACCCCCTTCACTTTGGTTTAACTCCTCTTCACTTTAATGCAACACCATTCTTCACACTTGGACCTCTCCCTCAGCTCTAAATTTGCCCTCTAGGGATGTCCATTTCCTGTTATCTTTCACATTAAGACCCTTTTCACTGGCTTAATTCTCTCCAGGTATAACTCGATCTCCTCTTTACATTAACTTAATTATCTCTTTCCTCACGCCCTAAAACTCCCGGGGCACCCAAATGACCGCCAACCGTCCACCCCCTTTCAGTCCTGGACTGTCCCATGGCCAAACCCTGTGCTCCCAATACCCATGGAGCCCCTCCTGAGGACAGCTCTAACACCTCCCTTCCCACCCAGGCCTCAGCCCCATAACTCGACTACAGACTCCTTCCCCACCCACCGCCCTGGCCCGGCCCCGGCCCGGCCCCCGCCCGGCTGCCCGCCCGCCCTGCCGGCGGTTGGTGCTGCTCCGCACTCACGGCCGGCGCGCACCCCCTCCGGCCCTCAGTGCGCAGGCGGGGTGGCGAAAGCAGGCCGCACGGGAGGGTGAACGGCTAGACCGGCCTTCCGCACGCGCGCCCGCCCGCACTCACCCACCTCCGCCGTCTCGCACGCCCCGGGCCCGGGCCCGGGCAGCCGCTCCCCTCGCGCGGCCACCCTAGCGTTGCGCCCTCTCTAGCTCCCGCCGTCGCCTCTCGCCTGCTCCGCAGCCTCGCTTTCGCCCCCAATTGCCCTCAGCAACGCCCCTCCCACCTTCCTCCCCGAGCGCCGCGCTACGTCCAAACGCGCCCAATCATTGCCCGCCTGGCCACTGCCGTTTGGCTAATCGGAGCTTACGTCTCCGAGCCTTCGGCCAATGGTATGGAGCGTCTGGAACCTCTTTAGCTCCCAACCAATCTCCTAGCGACGTTTTCTCTTCGGCTGGCCTTCGGATTGATAGTGCCTGCCCCTTAAGTCCTCTAGAGAATGGTCCTCCTTCACCTCCCTGTCGACTGCGCCTGACGGCTATCGAGGGGGAGGGCAGCGTGATGACGTCGGGCAGCGACGTGAGGCTTCGGGCGCCATCTTGGGGACGCGTAGTCGCGTAGGGGTCGCGGGGAAGTCGGGGTGATTGAGGTGTACGATACCCAGAGGGCGAGGGCGGGAGAATTGAGGCGCAGGAACCCCTGAGGAGCGTTGGGAGCGAGGGAAGCGCCAGTCAGCGCGCAGAGGAAACTACCGAAGCAATCACAGGGAGGGAGGAAAAGGGGAACTTAAGTTTCCAGGTTCCCTTGTTAGGAAGCGAGGAATAAAGGCAGCGTGAAGGAAGGGGAGAAAAACAGAGGGACCCTCGAGGAAAGGGAGAGGAGAAATGGTAGAAGAAAAGCAAAAAGAGAGGATCCGAGGAAACCCTGAAGGAGAAAGGAGAAAATGGAAAATGTAGTAAAAGGAAAAGAAGAGATAGGCAGTTTCATTTGAAAAAACAGGGAGTGTGTGTGGGGGCTGAGTGGGGAGTGGTTAGGTAACCTAAAGCACAACCAGTTTGAGAACCTGAAGGAAATGACCCTGTAGTAGATGGACTCTGCTTCCTTCCTATTGACCCCCTGCAGCTTAGGGAAGACAGAGTCCCTTGTATCTAAGGGGCTGTGTCTGTCCCTATTCACCGTTCCCTTCTGGCCTTCAGGCTTTGCCCCAGCCAGAACTGTTATAAATGTTCCTAGAGCTACTGCTGAAACCCAAGGATAGGGGAGCCGTAAGAGATTGACTTGGTCTACCTGCCCTCACCTCCATTCCTCAGATGAGTAAGTGAGTCTCAGAGGAGTTGGTCATTTACCTTCCTGACGCTAAAAAGCTACTAGGGGACTTGGAAACCCAGCGTAAGGCCTAGGTGTGACTTTTCAGTCATAAATTTGTGACGTCATTCAATTGGTCTACCTGGTTGTCCTGATTTTCCACTAGATTAAACTCTCTAATACAGGAACCATGTAATTAAAAACAGGCTGCTTGGAGCCCTCGCTGGGTAGCTCAGTTGGTTAGAGCGTTGTCCCCATAGCCAAGGTTGCAAGTTGGATCCCTAGTCAGGGTACAGACAGCAATCAATGAATACATATGTAAGTGGAACAACAAATCGATGTTTCTCTGTCTCTCTAAAGTTAATAAACAAAAATTAAAGAATAAGACATAAAGCAGGCTGTTTGGATTGGATTGGAATCTTGATCCTGCTACTTCCCAGCTGTTGCTTTGGGCAAGTCAACTCCCTGGTACCTCAGTTTCCCTATCTGAGGACAATGGTCCCTGTGCTATGTGATTGTTGTGAGGCACAGGGCAAAAGCTATGTAAAAGTTGTTTTTGTTAGGACTGCAAGTAATAACAGCAAGCATGTTCTGAGTGTATTAAGTGTTCAATTTTGTGCTAAGTGTTTTCCATGTGTTACTCAGTTTAATCCTCTCAACAACCCTAGAAGAGAGGAACTATTCTCACTTTACAAAAAAACCTCAAGGCCCAGAGAAGTTGAGTAACTTGTCCATTAATTAGGAAGAGACAGACAGGATCCCAACTCAAGAGTTGACTCCAAAGTTTACACTCATGACCCCTAGGCTCTACTGCCTGGCAGGGGGGACACAGTAGCATGTCAAATGGATAAATGCAAGAAGGAGAGAAAAGAAGTTGGTGGGAATCAGTGAGCTCTAAAGCTAGTTAATCTGTGTTTTCCTTCAGGGTGAAATTGCCTGGGGTGGGAGCCAGAGAACCTGGAAGCTAGGCTCAGTCTTTGACAGGTTCTGTGTCCTTGGGCAGATCCTGAATCCTGCTGAGGCTTCCTCTCCACTTCAAAATGCCAGCCAGCTGGGACCTCCCAACTTACTGGGTTGGCTAGACCCTTCTCTTCAGATGATACAGGAGTAAGCTGAGGCCTGGATCAGTTTTCCCTGAGGTAGTGGTACAGTATTAGGATTTATGGCTCAATTTAGGGAGGACAGGCATTCTATGCTGGAGTCCCTGCATAGGCAAGGGCCTAAAGGCAGGTGTGAATCTGGGCTTTCAGGCCTAGCTGAAGCTGAGAATGGGTGTTGGGGAGCCATAGGTATTGCTCAGGTAAGGTGAAGAAGTGTGTGCAAAGTTGGCAGTCCTTCAGGATCAGATGTGTGTGTCAGATGTATGTCAGGGATGTCCCACATGCCAGCTGCAGAGGACTTCCCATTATCAGGCCAGTGTGAGAGTTGCCACATGCCATATGTGTGCTCGAGGCATGCAGTCATGTGTGCTGGAATGCTGCACGTGAGTGTGTCAGTGTCTCCTCCCCGTCACGAGAAGTTGGGGGTGGTGGTGAGTCATGGACTCAGCCTTCAACGCCAACTGTCATGTTCCTTCCTCCCAAACTTCACCCCCCTCCCCAGCCGTGAACCACCCACCCCCACTCCAAGATCTGTACTGCTGCTTCTCTCTTCCATCCCCATGCCCTGCTCAGCTCCCTCCTGAGGGGGAGGAAGTCTCCCACTTGGGTTGGCTCTACCCTCCAGTTCCCTGCCCTTTCTCACTGCCTCTCTTCAGGTGACTACAGAACTTAGGGCCTCTGTTCCCACCCACTCATGCCCACAGGTCCAAGGATTTCTCCATGCGTTATGGAGAATTCCCACACTCAACACCCATCCCTTCACCTCTGTGGGGGCTATTTCTATTTCTGGGGGCTTTTCCCTTATCTCCATGGGCTGGCTGTTCCTGCCTCAATGGGCCTCATGTATCTACATCCTTATCTTTGTGAGTCTCCCCTAATTTCTGTGACCTCCTCTCACTCTCCTTGGCCCTCCCCCCATCTCTGTGATGTGCTTTCTTGGTCCCATTTCTGTGGGCCTTCCCCCATCACCATGGACCACTCCTCATCCCTGAGAAGGGCTTTCTGTTCCCATAGGCCTTTCTCCATCTTCACAGGGGCTCTCTGGGTCCTCAGCTGCCCTGTCTCCAAGGTCCTTTTCTTGTCAGTATGGCTTGCTTTCTTGTCTCCATGGGCCTTTTTCTCTTTTCTCTGGGCCTGCCCCTGTCCTTGTCCTTGTGGGGTTTGTGGACCTTGGTCCAACTCCGTGGGTCTTGATGGCTGTCTTTCTCTTTCTTTGCATGTTTCTTCATCCCTGTAAACCCACTCCCCCAGCAGCATAGCCTTCTCTTCAGGTCTCCCAGCCGCTCATCTTCTCTGCTCCCCTGCCCAAGGGCTGCCTGGGCAGGGCGGTGGCATGCTGTGATGGAGGGGGTGGCCTGGGGGTGGGCCCTCTGTCCAATGCAGGGCCTTCTCCTCATCAGCATTCTTCTCGCGGGCCCCCCAGCCCCGACCAATACGGGCTCCCCCTCCTCTGACTCCCCTCCCTCCTCTCTTTCTGCCTGCCTCCCTCCCTGCCTTCAGCCCGCCCTCCTCCCTGCCTCCCTCATCTCTCCGCCCCCCCTGGCTCCAGGACCCAGCGCGGGTGGCAGGCGGGCAGACGGGCAGGCAGGCAGCGGCTTGGGCCTCGGAGGGGAGGCGAGGTGGCAGTGGCGGTGGCGGCAGCAGGCAGCAGTGGCGGCCAGCAGGGAGGCAGGCCCAGCTGGGGACCAGAAGCCGGAGGCTGATCCTCGCAGGGGACCAGGAGTCGGTGGCCAGGCCCTCCCACCCAAGCCCTGGGCTGGACACCCCCCAGGACACCCCACCCTCCTCTGCCTTCCTCTCCCACCTGCTTCCTTCCATCCTCCCCCACCCTTGTTCTCTCCCTCCTCCCCATCTCTCCATCTCGCCTGCCCCCTTTTTGGCTCTCTGGGTCTCTCAGCACCCCATCTTCTCCAGCCCCTCCGCTCCTCGGCCTCTTCCTGCCCCCAGCATGCTTTTCCCTTGGGGGCTGAGGGCTTGAGGACTCCAGGCCCTTGCTTCATCCAGGACAGGGCCAAAAGGCTGGGGGGAGGGGGGAAGGGGTGACCCCCTCCCCCCCATCAAACCCTCCCCTCCCCCACTTCTCCTGATGGCTGGCTTCCTTGTCTCCACCCAGTCGTCACCCCCAGTGGCCCCCCCAGGCCGGCCTGGCTAGGGGAGGGGGCAGGGGCCCTTTCCTGGGCCAGCTTCCCCCTCCCCCGGCTTTGCTTGTGCCCCATCCTTCCCGTTTTCACCTTCCTCTCCTCTTTTCCTCCCTCCTTCCCCTCCATTTGCTCCTTCGCCCTCTCCTCTCTCCCCATCTTTCCTCCATTTTCTCCTTTCCCTTTCCTCCCTTCCCCAGCCCACTCTCTCCTCTTCCACCTGTCCTTCCACCTCTCCTTCCTCCTTGCTTCCTGAGAGCCTCCGTTTTGGATTAGTTGGGGGCCACCGCTGGAGGCGGGGGAGGGGGCCCTGTGGACTGCCCTCTCCCCCCGCCCCAGCCACACCGCCATCCAGTGCCAGAGCATCTCCCCGCTGTCTTTTCTCGGGCCTCGAGGGAGCCCAGCTCTCCGTCCCACCAAGATCCGTAAGTGTCTGCAGAGCAGGGGTTGGGCTGGGGCCGGCCTGAGTCCTGGAAGGCTGGGCTCACTGCTGCCTGGCAGGGGCCCCCTACATTTCCCTGCTTCCAGGGTAGCAAATACCCTCCCCCACCAGGGACCTGCCATCTCCCCAGCCTCCATTCCCCTGGGCCCTTTCTTACCCCTTCTTCTGGGTATACAGCTCACCCTTGCCCCTCAGCTTCTGGGGCCCTGAGGAGCTGACTGGCTCTTCCTTGTGGTCTCACTCCTTCTCCGGACTGCTGGCACGTCTCCGCCCCTGCTCTATCCAGCCTGGGTCTGCGATGACCGATTGCTCACTCTCATTCTGTTTCTGTCTCCCTCTTTCTGCTGAGCCTCATCCTCACTGCTTGCCATGAACCCCTCCCCATCCCATCCGGTCTCTATCTCATGGAAATGTCTGTCCATATTTGAATCCCCATTTCATGTGGCTCTTGGGCCTCTCTCTGACTCTGCTCAACTTCTCTCTTCTTTGCCATTAGCCTCATCATTGCCTGGTATGTCTGTGTGGATCTCTCTCCATCTGTCTCCAAACTCCCCATCTCTTGTCTCTTTTGGAGGCTCTCATGCCTAGTCTAGTCCTCCTGCCACTTTTCTCTGTCTACTCTGTGCTCTGCCTGGGCCTCTGCTCACCTGGCCTCCTCCCTCTTTAACCTTGGGCTTGGAGGCCCTCTCCCTTCTCTCGCTTTTCTCCTTTCTTCCCCGGATTCACTATGGGTCCACTCCCTCCATCCCTTACTCCTTAGCCGCTGCCCTGCTCCATGGTCCACTTTGTGACTTTGTCTTTTCTTTTCCTTTGTGATCTTGCCAACCACTGCTCATTCTCTTCCCTCTTCTGTCCCCTCTCCCCGCAATGCCTCACACTTCCCACAGTGCCCGGCAACCTGAGTGGATGCACCTCTGTGCGGACTTGCTCCCCTGTAGGGGTGCTTTGCCCTGCCCCTGCCTGTGTCCCTCCAGCTTACTCAGTCTTCCTTTCCACCTCAGTTTTCCTCCCTTTCACTCTCCCTCTATGCTAGTTTGTGAGTCTGTATCAGTCCCTTTCTCTCAATCTTGTGTCTTCCCGCTCACCCCTTCTTCTATAGATCTGCTGTGTGGCTCTGACATACGTTTTCTGTCTGTCTCCTTCTGATAAGCCAGCTTTCTTTTCAGAGTTTTGTGATTTCTTTCCTCCCCACACTCGTTTTACCTGTTGTCATTTTTCTTTTTGTGCTCTCACCCCATTTGCCTTCTCTAACCCAATTTGCCTTCTCACCTTTGATATCAATATCAGTATCTCACCTGCCCACTTGTCTGTCTCCCTCCCATGGCAGGGCTCCTAACTCAGCCCGTTCCGCTCAGTTGGCAGCTGTGTTTCAGCCTAAGTCCATGAGCCTGTGGGGCTCAGGCCTGCCTGATTTTCTTGCCCGTCCTCTCTCACACCCTCCCTCTGGTTACTGTCTCCTTTGGTGTCTTCTAGGCGATGCCTGTGTGTCTTTCTCTCTCATTTAGTCCCATTTACTTCCTTCAGGTCTTTTTGTTTTTATGTCTGTGCCTTCCTGTGCATCTGTGTCCATCTGCTGCCTCCACCCCTGGCCCTGCACTCTGTCTCTGTCTTTCTGCTCCTGCCTGTGTCTGCCATCTGTGGGAACCTGCCCTTTTGGCCCCTATCTCTTCCTCAGTCTTCCATCTTCTAGTTTCTGCTCCCTGATTTGCCCCAGAATCCCCTGATGTGTCAGGATGACCCTCCACTCCTGCCTCTCTCCCAGGCCCAGCCTCCACTCCCCTCCCCTGTGAGTTGTGGGTGTCCCAGCGTTCCTTGCTGCTCCACCTTTGACAAGCCTTCACCTTAGATCCAAATTGCACTCTGCAGCCCCCAGCCTGTCCAGTATGCCCTTTCACCCCCACAGCCTGTCTTCCCCAGCAGCCCCCAGAGAGAGACAGACAGATTTGCTCAAGGTCACGTGGAAGTCGGGGTAGAGCAGGGACTGCCGGGGTCTCCTGCTGCCCTGGCCTCGATTTTCTTGGACAGAAAGGACAGTCTGAAGTGTTGCATTGTGTCTCTGCCCTCCCCTAGCAGGTTTCATTTTGCCATCTCACCAGCTCAAGCTCTCCTTCCCTGGGGATTGGGTGGGGTGCAGGAGACCCCAAGGCTCACCTCCCAGCACTCTGGACCTCATAGTAACTCTCTCCCATGGAACCCAGTGTCCTCCCTTTGGGGCATCACTGTCCGGAGGAATCACACATCTGGCCCAACTCTTTTCTGCCCAGTAGTCCCCTTTCAGAAGGCTGGGGCACCCTCAGGAATCTCTTAACTCGTTGGAAGTGGGGAGCAAGTATGGGAAGCAAAGGTGCACTGTCTCACCCCATTCTTTAACTCCCCAGAGCAGGGGGGATGCGTGGCTTGGCACCTTCTTCAGCAGGCAGTACACTCCCTGCCTTACTTTTCCTTTCCGGTTCTCTTTGGTGGCATCTTCTGTGGTTTGTGTCTCCATTCTCTGTCCTCCTGTTCTGTTCTCTCTCTCTTGTGTCTTGTCTCTTCTGCCTGCCCTTTCTCCACCTCTGTGTCTCCCTACCCTCCTGTCTCTTGCCTCCTCTCTCCTATTTCTTTCCATATCTCCCTGTAACTCTCCTCCTCTGTTCCTCTCCATTTCTAGCCCCAGTTCACTGTCTTCTTACCAACTTTCTGGGCCCTTATATTTCTGCTTGTATTTCCCCTTCTCCCTTCCTGAGTCTCCTTGTATTTTCCCCTCTTAGCCTTTCCCTTTCTGTCTCTCTCTTTCCTCCCTTTTCTCTCTTTACTCTTTCTAGTCCCTTAGCTGCCTTGGGTACCTCTGTGTGTCTCCATGTGTGTCTCTCTTCATCTTTCCCTCTCTCTCTAAGTTTCCTAACTCCTGGATACTCTACCCTCCAGAACCCGATGTCCAGGCCTCTCTCCCTGTGGGATTGTGGGAGCCAGGGACGTCAGGAAGGTAGCAAGTGAGGCCAGGGAGGGGTTGCCTAGCAACCATTGCATCCTCTCCAGCTCGTTTCTGTTGCCTAGTAACAGCTGCCTGCCCAGAGACAAGGGCGGGACTGGGTTGGGGGTGGCACTTCTTGATTTCCTATTGGGGTGGGGATGGTCCCTGGAATTCGCTCTTACCTGAGATCCATATCATGCCTCCCTCCTGTTGGTAGCTGTGAATATTCTCTAGTGGTTGCTCTCCCCCTCGGGCCTGAGTGCTGTGAACGCCTCCCTGGCAGTGCTCCTTGGGCCTGAGCTTCGTTCCTAGCAATGCCCTCAGTACTGTCTCGTCAGCTTCTAATGAGGGCGTGGCCCTTCAGAGTTCACTCACAATGTCCCAGGGTCTGTGCTCAGCACACTGTCCAGCAGTCCTCCAAAGGGGCTCTGAGACCCCCCCCATCAGCAATCTGCCTATGGTCGATCCCTGCAGGTGGCGAGTGGGGGCCGCGGCAGCTGCGTCCCCATGAGGAGGGGAGGAAGATGCCGGCTGAGCTGCTGCTGCTGATGATCGTCGCCTTTGCCAGCCCCAGCTGCCAGGTGCTGTCATCACTGCGCATGGGTGAGGCCCTGCAGCCCTGCCCCTGCCTCCTCAGAGACCCTCCCGTCAGACCCGGGGCTCCTCTTTGGGAACCTAAGGAGGACATTCCTCAGGACCCAAGGATCTGGGCCTCCAGTCTCCGCTCTCCTCAGCAACAAGGAGCAGCAGCTCCCCGCTACTTCTTCCCTGGACCCAGGAGTCTAGACTTCCAGCTCTCTGCAGCCTCAGACCCAGGAGTCTAGACCCCAGTCCCCATCCCCATTCCTACCTCAGGATCTTGGCATCTGGTCCCCAACCCATGTGTCCCCTCAGCTGCAATCCTGGATGACCAGACAGTGTGTGGCCGTGGCGAGCGTCTAGCCCTGGCCCTGGCTCGGGAGCAGATCAACGGGATCATCGAGGTCCCAGCCAAGGCCCGAGTGGAAGTAGACATCTTTGAGCTGCAGCGGGACAGCCAGTACGAGACAACGGACACCAGTGAGCAGGGCCACAGGGGTGTGGGGTGAGGCTGGGCAGGCTGGTAGCCCTCAGTGCATCTGTCAGCCCCCACCTCCTCAGCGTGCCTTTTCCTCCTCTAACTCTGTCTGCTCCTTCCTTCATGTCAGCTCTGCCTTCCTCTCAGAGTTTGTGCTGCTGGGTATGGGGAGGAGAGATAGCACCAGGCTCAGTCCTATCCTGGAGGAGCTGAGGCCCTCATTTGAAATTTAAGCTTCATATCTGGCCAGGAGCACCTGGCCCCCCGAGCTGAGTAATGAGGGGCCCAGGCAGTAAGGCAGGAACCTCAGGGGCAGGGGTAGCGAAGGCTTTTTGGAGAAGGCTAAACTGAAGCTGAGCTCTGTAGGGTGAGCAAGATATATAGAAAGAGTGGTGGTGTTCAAAGTAAGCTACAAAGTAGGGGTGCATAAATATTTGTGGAATACTGTGGACTGGGTGAATGTTAGTAGATGTCCAGTGAACAGACATGCTGAGGTTGTCGACCTTTGGGAGGGCTGCATTCAAAGGTATTTTAGACAGACTTCTTTCCTGCAGAACTTATCAGAGTCTTTTTTATGTTCATGTGTATTTCAAATCACTGAGAGGGAGAATGAGGTATAATGTTTCCTGGACCTTTTGACTGGTGCAGCACAGAATGCAAAATGGGAGAAGCCAGGATAGAGGGTGAGGTAGCAGATGGTGTTCCAGGCATGTGCTCGTAGTCTGGAGCTGGGGTGGGAGGGAGGGGGAAGTATTTGAAGCCAAGGAATAGGGTGTGGTGTTATAGCCATCCTGACCACTTGGACTCAGGACATGTTTAGTGGGGTCATGGGAGACGTCTGGGCTAGAGTGTGACTGGGCAGTGGGAGGTGAGGTTGGATAGACTGGCAGGCCCAGCTCCTGGAGGCCTGCGATGGAGGCTGAACGATGCTGCCTTCAGCGATGGGCAGTGGGGAGTTGTTGATGGATTAGACCAGGGGGCTGGTGAAAGTGAATCTGGAGGCTAGATTCAGGTGATCAATGAGGAGGCTGGTACACACCTGAGTTGAGAGTCCTGAAATAGAGTAGGGGAGAAGGGGTCAAAGAGAAGGGAACAGATGTGAGGAAATTTGAGGACAAAAAAAGAAACAGGACTGGTGTCTAACTGGCTGTTGAGAGGAAGATTGAAGGCAAGAGTCATTTCCAGGTATTTGGTCTCGGTAAATGGCAGGGCCCTCACCAATGTAGAAGGCATAGAAGGAGCAAGTTTGGAGGGAGATAAGGCATTTAGTTATGATACTTTTCTCTGAATGTGGCAGAAACCTACCTCCGGCTGCCTGAAGAAAGAAAGAGAACTTATCAGCTCATGTCACTCACTAAAAGGCTTAAGAATTAATTTCAGGCAAGGATGGATCCAGGTACTCAAATGACGTCTCAGGATTGTTTCAGGCATGGCTATATCCAGGTGCTCAAATGATGTTCCAGGAATCTCTCTGTCTTCACCTCTGGGTCCTGCTTTCCTCTAAGTTGGCTTCATTTTCAGGGACATGCTCCCCAGTTGATAGCAATATGGCCCCGGCAGCTCAGAACTTACATCTCACCAGTTTAGCAAACCTAGCAGTAATTGTAGCAGACCTGGGGAAGGCTCTCCAGGGCCTGGTTTGAGCCCGTTTCGGTCTCTGAACCAATACCTGTGGCCAGGAAGATATAATTCTGTGACCTTGGGTCGGATGACAATCAATCCTGGGAACCATGTGGTTCCCTGAAGAAAAGTTAGGTATCTGCCATGAGAATGAGCGCTGGGCAGACAAAGCAACAGCTTCTACTTTCCAGTCTTGAGACACACACATGTTTAAGGGGAAGAAAGGAGAAAGTAAATGCAACAGAAAAATGGGTTCAGGTTGGAGGGTGTTGGATGCACCCTAGATGGTGGCATGGTTAGAAAGGCTGAGGAAGATGAAGGCCAAGGAACCTGGCACTGTATCTGCAGCCAGAAGGAGGCCCCTGGTGTTTCTTCTTCATCCCTTCCTTTGTTTTCTCTGGTTTGACCAGTCCCTCTGTTGCCATTTCTCCCCGTCTCTCTCTGCCTTGTGCCCCATCCTTATGTCCATAGGGTGGCAGGGTTTGGGCCTTTGGGTCCGCATGGTGGAGGAGTTGTCCGTTCCACTCCTGGGTGGCGGGGGGTGGGAGTGGGGTTTCCCTGAGGGGCGGGGACGGAGAGAAGGGAAAGGGTCCTTGACTCTGCAGTTTCTTCCTACCCCTCGCAGTGTGTCAGATCCTGCCCAAGGGGGTCGTGTCTGTGCTGGGGCCCTCCTCTAGCCCTGCATCTGCTTCCACCGTGAGCCATATCTGTGGAGAGAAGGAGGTGAGGTGGGGTGGAGCAGGGTTGGGGGTCCCTGGGAGGTGAGGGTGGGGAGGAGGGAGCAGGGCAGAAGCAAAGGCTCCTTCTCTGTCCAGATCCCCCACATCAAGGTGGGTCCCGAGGAGACGCCTCGCCTTCAGTACCTTCGTTTTGCGTCTGTCAGCCTGTACCCCAGTAACGAGGACGTCAGCCTGGCGGTCTCCCGAATCCTCAAGTCCTTCAACTACCCCTCGGCCAGCCTCATCTGTGCCAAGGCCGAGTGTGAGGGAGGAAACTGGATGTTTTGTTTTCTGTTCCCCAAGCTCCTTTCTCAAGTGGTCTGGTCTCCTACGCAGTCATCAGTGCCTCCTGGTTGGAACGCCTGGGGGACCCTGGCACAGCTCTCTTAGACCCCACTGTTCCTTCCCCTTTAGGAAGGCAGAGCTCTGTTTCCACAGACACCCCTCCCCCCCGACTTCCCAAAGGGACCATTTAGCTCACAGATAGTGCTAAGCACCTGCCAGATCCAGGTCCCTGCTAGACCTCAGTGTGGTCCCTGACTTCAGGGAGCTCCAGGGCCAGTGGAAGACATAGTTGTTGAGTAGCAATGATGTGGAGTGATATGTGCTCTGTTAGAGGCTGAGCAGGGGCTGTCGGAGCACAAAGGTCTGGGAGGTTTGGAGCCTGCATCCCCAAGAAAGGGACATCTCAGCTGGATCTGCAGGGTGGGGAGGTGGGGAGAAGGGTGGGAGCATGTTCTGAGCAGAGGGCATGGCAGGGCAGAGTTGTGACCCAGGAAGTGTGGCCTCTTTAAGAGGCTCAAAGATGTTCCCTGCAGCAGGAACATGAGAACATGAAGCAGGACACTCAAGTGGGGCATGATCACACAGGGCCTTGCGTTTGTTTCATCCTGAAGACAGTGACGGTTTCCACATAGGGTCAGGCGAGTGTATTGTGGGAAGCTGTCTCTGGCTGCAATGCAGTGAATGGACTGGAAAGTGATGTGAGATGTAGTGGGGAGACCAGCGAGAGATGGAGGTAGATGGGGCTGGTTAGGGCTCAGGTGGTGGCAGTGGGATGAAGAGACCACTGGACTGGAGAAGAGCCGAGAGGGAGGGGCGAGGGCAGGGTCATGAATAATGACCAGGTTCGGCCTGAGGTGGACAGTTAGTTCAGAGGCACACGTTGGGTTGGAGGTGTCTTTGAGATTCGGGTGGAGCTGTCTGAGGAGCTGGAGGGTCTATGGGTGTGCAGCTGGAGAGAAAGAGAGAGTTTTTGCTCAGTAACCTCCAGGAAGAATTCCTATTTCAAAAGGTGTTTACTGAACACCTGCCCTGTGCCAGGCATTATTCTTGGTGTTAGGGTTATGGCAGTGTGCAAGCCAGACTGGAATCCCTGCCCTTGTCAAATTACATTCTAACTGGGGGAGCTAGGCAATGAACATAAATGAGGACGTTGTTTAGTTAGAAGGAATAAGTCCTGTGGACAAGTAGATGAGGGTAACGGGGGGACATTGCCCCCCCAGGAGATGAGGGGAGCAATTTGAAATGTAATGGTGGATTTGGGTGTCATCAGGAGGGGGTGATTTTTGAGCAAAAATCTGAAGGTGTTAAGGGCGGGAGCTGTGTGGTATCTGGGAGAAGAGTGTTCCAGGCAGAGGGACTAGCCTGCGCAAAGGCCACAGGACAGTGTGTGAGGCTGGAAAGAGTGAGTGACAGAGGGAGACAAGATCAGGAGATAATGAGATCAGGCGGGGCCTTGCAGGCTTTGGCCTTCACTCTGAGCGAGCAAGAAGCTGTTAGTGGGTTTGGGGCTGAGAAGGGACACATCTGCTTTACCTGGTTCTGGCTGTAGTGTAAGGGACAGACTCTGTGGAGGGCAACCGTGGCTGTTTAGTTTCAGGCAAGAGATGGCAAGGGCTTGGGCTAGGGCGGTGACGGTGGTGTGCTGCAGTTCGATGGGGTCTGATGAGTTTTGAAGGTAGAGCTCAGAGGGACTGGGCATGAGTGTGAGAGAGAGAGGGAGTCAGGCTGCCGTCTAGACCTGGGAGACATGCTGGTTTGGGCGAGAACAGCAGCACTTGGCTTTGCGTGTGTGAAGTGTGAGATGCCTGTTACACATATCGGTGGAGGCACTGAAAGGTGACAGGAAGCAGGCAGCTGGAGGTCAGGAGGAACAGTAGGTTGGGATTTTAATTTGGGAAGCCCCAGGTGTCAGGTCCCTGGGTCCGGACCCCAAGACAGCCAGCTACACTCTGGACAGGCAGCTGCCACCCCCCACCCCCGTCTCTTGAGTGTATTTATCCTCTTCCCAGCTGCCGCATGGTGGTGAGGAGGAGGGAGCATTTGCCCCAAGTCAGGCACACAGAGGGGCTCTAATTTGGGACAACCCCACCCCTAGGCCTGCTGCGATTGGAGGAGCTGGTACGAGGCTTCCTCATCTCCAAGGAGACGCTGTCAGTGAGGATGCTGGATGATAGCCGGGACCCCACGCCGCTGCTCAAGGAGATCCGTGATGACAAGGTGTCCACCATTATCATCGATGCCAATGCCTCCATCTCCCACCTCATCCTCCGTAAGGTGGGTCCCCTGTCTCTACAGGGGCAGGGACAGAAACATGGGGAACAAACAGAGCACATTGCCCAGTGCCCACAGGCCTGGGTGATCACAGGGTTTGTGGAAACCTGCTTCCTACATGTTGATGATACTCACGAAATTTGTGTCTCAGCTCAGCTGCGCCCTGGTTACACCCTGGACAGTCACCTCCCCTCTCTGAATAGCTGCTGCCCCTGTGTGTTGCTGTGAGGGTTAGGGGAGTGCATGGGACAGCATCTGGCCCACACTAGAGGGAGCCCCCTGCTATCTTTATTAAGCACCCGTCCTGCCTTCTGTTGAAGCACTTCGCATGTGTTCTTTAGTTTGGGTCTCACCTACCCTGCGGATAGGTATGATGATGATTTGTGGGTGAAGAAGCTGGGGTTCCAGGGGGAATGAATCAACTCAAGGGCACCCAGGAGGGGCCAGCACCAGAACTTTCTGCCGTGGGCTCACCATTTGCCATCCACCAGTGACCTGCATTTATTCATCATTCATTGCTTCCCTGCTCTTAATTTTTCTCATAATCTAACCTGTATTATTTATTTTTCTCCAGTTTTTAAAAAATTCAAACCATATGTCACAGCTGATTCTAGCTTATAGGAAGAAGTATGGACAGACTTCACAGGGCTCTGAAGGCAGGAAGGCTGGGAGAAAAGATTTTGGGAGAAGGCAGCTGGCAGTCCTGGGCCAGAGTCCTGGCCCTGCTTCCTGTGTGGGCCAAGGGGCCAGTGGTCACTTTCCTCTCAAGCCTGCATGTTCTTGTCATGAAATGGGCTGTAACCTGTGTGGTAACAGCTCCTAACACTCAAGCAGTGCAAGCTGATTCCAGTTAGTGTTCTAATGACCATTGTGGGGACAGGATTGGGCACTCCTGGCCTGGAGAGGTCTTCTAGCTCTGTCCTCCTTGGAGACTGTGAGAAGGGGGACTCAAAACAAGAATCTTGAGAGAAATTAGCTGCTTTTTGCTGCAAAGTGCATTTAAAGATTGTGGGGACAGTGTATCTGACCTGTGACCAGGCTGATCCCTACATGTTAGCAGCCAAACCTGGCTTTGGGGCAGCAGGGTGTTAAGGTTAAGGTTATCCTCCCCACATGCGCTCTTTCTCAGGTGTCCCTTTGCCTGTCTCCAGAGGGCAGTCTTTTAAATGACCTAAAGAGCATTGCAGGCATTCAAGGGCATCATTCTCTCCTCCAATGAAACCTGCATCCCACCTGGGGCAATAGCGCGGTTGGACATGAGGGATCAAGGTCTCCTTCTGACCACATGTATCTTCACCTTGTCGTTCTCTGTCTCTGGGTTTCTTACTGTATTTCCCATGGGATGCCTTCTCACCAGGCTTGTCTCTAAATATCTCTTCCTCTCCCGATTTCTCCCCATCTCTTCCTCTGTCTGTCTGGTCGCCTCTTTTCCTGCCCATGTTCTCCAGGCCTCAGAGCTGGGAATGACGTCTGCGTTTTACAAGTATATCCTCACCACCATGGTGCGTACCCCCAGCAACCCCTCTGGCCCCCATTCCCTCCATAATGTTTGCACCAGTGGGGCCCAGCCTCAGGCCTCACCCCTCTTCCCTGGCCCAGGACTTCCCCATCCTGCACCTGGACGGGATTGTGGAGGACTCCTCCAATATCCTGGGCTTCTCCATGTTCAACACCTCGCACCCCTTCTACCCCGAGTTCGTGCGCAGCCTCAACATGTCCTGGAGGGAGAACTGTGAAGCCAGCACCTACCCAGGCCCTGCGGTGAGCGTGCGCCCTTGCCCCCACACGCAGGCACTCTGCACACAGGCGCTCCGGGGCCCCTTCAGATCTCTGCCAGTTCGTGCTCAGACCCTCTGGTGCTCCCAGTCACTGCTTTGCGTGGACTTCCCCAGAGAACTAGTGACTTGCTTCCTCATCACCACATTGTTACTCAAATGTCCCTTCAAGTTTAAGACTTTCCTTGGTCCCCCTATTTAAAATATTGGAAAGTCCCCACTATAAAGTCCCTTTCTCTGCTGTATTTTCCTCCATAGCACCTATCTTTGCTTATCTAATCACCATGTGGCTTGCTCTATATTTCGCTTAGATATAGATACAGACATAGAGACTGAAAGTTCACAAGGGCAGGGGTTTCTGTCTGTTCACCATTGTATCCCCAGCACCTAAAACAGCCTGGCTCAGAGTAGGCATCCAATAATACATGCTGAATAAATGCAAACACAAAAGATGTACATTCATGTGTTTGTTCACAGATATCTAGTCATACACCAAAATACTGAAACATTCCTATGTGCACAGAAACTCACATGGACACTGAGCCATGCAGTCACTGTGCACGCGCAAGGACATGGCATGTGTACACAGACTGAGGCGCCTTCACACACACCCCTGTACCTACCTGCACGGCACAAAGATTCATACCTGCACATCGACCCAGCTAAGGCACACTCACACACACATACAAACAGATGCCTGATGCTGTCAGTCACAGCTCAGTGGTTGGCTTGTAACTGTGCCAGGCCCTGTTTTGAGTTCTTTACATGTGTTACCTTCCTTGATCCCCATCTGCATACTCAGAGGCAGAGATGACAATTATCCCCACTTTACAGGGGAGGAAACCGAGGTTCAGAGAGGGGTGGAGACTTGGCCCACCAAAGGGAATAGTAGAGCTGGGCCTCTAGCTCAGATCTGCCTGACTCCCAGGCCCGGGCTCACAACCATTATGCTCTCCCGCTTCCTAGATGTCATACCCTACCCTGTGTATAGACGAACAGGTGTGTTTGCCCAGCCCCACCCACACAAATGCCTCTAGACACTCAGAGAGGAGCTGTGACCATTGTCTACTGCCTGCCCCAGCCACACAGACACACAGGTTCCCAGGCACACCCTCAGGCCTACGAACATCCCCATGGGGGGTGACACAGCTGGCCATCCAGGCAAACCCTCTCAGACGTGCCCTCCCCCAGGGACACAAGGCCACACGCATTCAGGAAGAGATGCTCCCACAGAGGCCTGGGCAGCATGCACACCTTTCCCTGTCATGCCCATTCCCTGAGAAAGATGCCACAGACTTGTCCTTGGTCCTGACCTGCATGGTTTCACATTCCCTGAGAACGAGGAGTTGTCCAGGGCAGGGGTAGCACCATGGGACTTCAGGGCTCCCCTGGCTAAGCTGCCTCTTCCCTGTCCCACCCCACCTCTTCCTCTGACCCAGCTGTCAGCTGCCCTGATGTTTGACGCTGTGCACGTGGTGGTGAGTGCCGTCCGGGAGCTAAACCGCAGCCAGGAGATCGGTGTGAAGCCACTAGCCTGTACATCAGCCAACATTTGGCCCCACGGGACCAGCCTCATGAACTACCTGCGCATGGTGAGCCGGGAGTGGGGGTGCTAAGGGCGATCAGCCTGCCTCAGGTGGGAGACTCACTGTGTCCACCCTGTGGCCCCTCTGCCCTCTCCCCCCACTTCTGACCCTATCCACCGCCTCTTGCTTTTTCTGGGCCTCTTCCTTGCTCTTCCCTCTGTCCTGTCTCTCCTGGCTTTCCCCTTCCCACCTGTGCTGCTGTTTCCCCATGTCTTTGTTCCATCGCCCCTCATTTGCTGGTCTGTTGTCTTGCTTGTTTAACTGTGGTCCTTCCTGGTCCTTCTCCCTCTCTCTTGTCCCCTCTACCTCTGTCTCTTCCCCTCTGGGCCTCCCCTGCTCATCTCTCTGGGCCCTTGCCACCCCTCCCTCTGGCCGCCTCCCACCCTGCTAGGTAGAGTATGATGGGCTGACCGGGCGGGTTGAATTCAACAGCAAAGGGCAGAGGACCAACTACACCCTACGCATCCTAGAGAAGTCCCGGCAGGGCCACCGTGAGGTGAGCAGGCCCAGGGTTTTGCCAGAGCCCTGACTGGTGGGGATGGATGGAGGTGGAAGGGGGGGAGGGCGGGGTGGGACCCCACTGGTCAGAGTACCACATCCCTCTCCTCCCCAGATCGGGGTGTGGTACTCTAACCGGACCCTGGCCATGAACGCCACCACCCTGGACATCAACCTGTCGCAGACACTGGCCAACAAGACGCTGGTGGTCACAACCATTTTGGTGAGTGGCCCTTGTGGAGAGGCAGTAGGCGAAGAGGCCTTTCCTGAGCAGTGCCCAGCTCGGTCCTAGTCAGCAGGGGGGTGGGTGCGCACAGACCTCCGAGGGCATGACTCATATACTCAGTAACCCCTGACTGGGACCAAGGCACTTCCATCCTAATCCGTGCTGGAGCAGGGGAGGCACAGACTCTGCCATCAGAGCCGGTCCGGCCTGGCTCTGCCCGCCCACTTTGCACAGCGGAGCTGGGAATGCCTGGCCTGTGGGGCAGCACTGTGAGCATCCCATGAGGCTGCACAGGCAGGGTGCCTTCACGTGTCTGGCCCATGGAAGGCCCTGTAAATCACCATCACTAGAGTGGTCGTTTAGTCACACTTGCCAACCAAGTGTGTTGACACATGTCAACTTATTTAATAAGTTGATGTGGAAACTGAGGTTCAGAGAGGTGAAGCGACCAGCCCAGGGTCACACAGCAAGTCAGTGGTGTAGTCAGGAGAGAAGCCAAGCCTCTGAGGCCCCACAGCCTGTGCTCTGAACCTCCAGGCCTCTCATTCCCTCGTTGTCATGCAGCTCTGGGTGTTGCTCCTGAGTCTTACCAGACCACAGTCAGATCTTTGTGGTCAGCGAGTATTTATTGAGCACTGTTCTGCACAGGCACTGTGCTGGGCCCTTTCCAGGCGTCGCTTTGTGAACCTCTCAGCTACCCTAGGAGGTCTGTCTTATTTTCCCCCTTTTGGAGGTATGGAAACAGGTCACACAGCAAGTCTCTCTGCTGGAGCTGAGTGTTGGTCTTCGAGGCCCTGCCGTCCCCCTTGTGCCCTGCTGCCACTTGCCAGGCACAGTGGCCTCCAGGAGGTCAGGGAGGGGTGATGTACAGGACCTGGTGAGCAGGAGGCTGTCCAGAGCAGCTGGGCCTAGAGGCTGGGCATGGCAGGCAGCCATGCCCTCTGTGGCAGCCAAGTCCCTAGCCCGCTGGCAGCCATTGTCTATGGGGGCCCCTCAGTACCTCTGTGAGCTGGGCTGGCTAATGCTGTGGATGCAGAGGTTGAAAGGGTTACCACAGGTTCTGCAGGATGTCAGAGACCCCCTAAAGCAGCCTGTCTCAGGGACATTCCCTCAATCCCTTGGGAACTCCTGCTAAAAGTAGACTTCAAGTCCCTCTGGAGAAGGGCCAGTGAGCCCGCTGGGGAGGGACAGATGGCCTGCAGACAGGAAACCAGACACTTCCTAACAGCCTCACTGAGGGGCCCTGAGGGCCAGGTTGGGCTGGCTGGCAGAAGCCGGGCCTCTGTTGTGGGGGTGGGGGGGCGGTATTGTCAGTCCCAGGGCCTTCCTGAGGTGTGAAAAGGCAGGGCTCTTGGTAGGGAGCCAGGGCAGAGGTAAGGGAGGGGATGTCAGGGAGCAGAGCCATGATCCTAGCGACTTTGAATTTCTTCTCACACTTATCTCTCCTCCCCAAGGCCCATGAGCAAACGTTGTTCTTTCCCTGATGTTCATTCTTCTCCTGATGGATTCGTTCATTCATTCCACAAATATTTTCTGAAGCTATTGTGGGCCAGGCTTTGGGCAAGTTCTGGAGGTACAGGAATGAGTCACACATAGGATGGAGATCCCAGTTTGATGGAGGTGACAGGCATGGACACAGTCATTCCCACACAGAAAGGAGGGATGACTTGGCCTTAGAAGGCCTGAGGAACGCTGCACAGAGGAGGTGACATTAGACCGGGCTTTAGAAGCTGTGCAGGAGTTGAGTGCACAGAGAAGGCAGGGGCAGGTGTCCTGGGCAGCAGGAACCACAGGAGCAGGGGCCTAAGGGAGCGCTTGTCAGATTGGACGTGGAGGCAGCGGGTTCAGTGGGCCCAGCTGGATGTGCCTGTTGATTCCCCAACATTTTCTAACTTGTGTTTCCAGACAGAGCCTGTGTCAGACACTTGGGGATTCAGACTCGAGTCAAGGTGGGTCCCTGGGGCAAGATACAGTCAGGACTTGCCTTGTGCCCTGCCCTGTCCCCAGGGCTTAGACTGGTGCCGCCTCGTACCTAGCAAGCACAGAGGGGTGCTGAGTGCTGTGACAGAGGTGGGGGAATGTGTCTGAGGGACTCAGTTATGCTTACCCTGTACTTGGAGGTATTGAGGGGGACTGGGCAGGGCCAGGTCAGGATGTTAGAATAACGCCTGGGCCCATGAGGGAGGCTGCAGGAGAGGAAGGTGCTCTAGGTGGGGGAGTGCAAGGGCTGAGTTGGGGTGGGCTATAGGCACAGGGGGGATCTGATGTGGGATGTTGAGAAGCAGTGAAGATAGGGCTGGGCTGAAGGAGGGAGCAGAAGGTCCTGGATGGGGTGGAGGGTGGAGGACTCCTTGGGGTAGGGCTCACAGGCCTGGAGCTGAGAGGGGCTGGCAGGTCCCTAGACAGAGAAGCCCTACAGGGAAGGTGGGGATGGAAGAGAAGGCCCAAGGAGATGGGGTCTGTAGGGGCCTTTCCTCAGGCCTCATTTCTCCTGGAGAATTCCCTGGGCACTCAGTTGGTCCCCATGAGCCCCTTCATCAGGCTGTGAAGTCTCATCCTGCTCTTTGGTGACTCTGGGGTCAGACAGACTTCACTCCTTCCTGGCTTTGCTTCCTACCACTCAGGTTGTCCATACTTTCATCTGTAAAATGGGTCTATTAATGCCACTTTGAAGGGCCATGGGGGGATTGCACGAGATCAGAGAGTGCCCCTGGTGGTGTCCAGCACAATTGTGCTGAGTACAGGAGTCCCTTCCCTGTCTCTCTCCTGATCTGGCATCCTTGATAAAAACAGCAATCCTCGTGGCCAGCATCTTTGAGCAGCATGTTACTCAGTCTTCGGGGTAGCCCTGAGGGGGGCACCTTTGTTGTGGCCTCTGATTTTCACATGAGGGTTTAGTGACTTACCCCAGTCACCCAGCTAGAAGGTGGCAGAGCCCACATGCTTGCCTTTTGCAGTACACTGCCTTGATTTGTCTCAATTTCTGCTGTGTGGTTTTTTTTGTTGTTGTTTTTTTGGAGTTTTTTTTTGCCTTTTGTTCTCAATTTTTGCCTTTTTTCTGAGCCCTGAGCGTTGTGTTCTAGGCCTGGCTCTGCCGTCCATGTGCTACATGACTTGGGTGGGTCTCCTCTCTGTCTTTAGTTCCCTCCTTTAAAGTGGTGGTGGGGGGTGTGTGTTAAAATATTCGTAACAGAGTGAAGGGGTTGGACTAGATCAGGGTCATTTAAACAGCACCCAGGAAGTCCTAGATATGGATTTGGGTCCTGGGTTCCCAGAGGGGTCCAGCCAAGCAGCTTGTGAGGAATGTTCTAGAACCCAACCTACTTTAATTTTTTTTAATTTTTAATTTTAAGAGATTTTTATGGAAGTGTTACATGCATATAGAAGCTTACACAAATCCCAAGTGTACTCACTGAATTTTCAAAAACCAAACACAGCTGTGGAACCAGCCTTCCTACCTGAGCCCTCCCTATGCCCCTTGCAAAGTAACTGTCTTCTCAACTTCTAGCACCACAGGTTAGCTTTCCCCACCTTTGAACTTCATGTAAAAGCTCACGTGTTTGTGAGATTCATCCATATTGCGAGTAGTTTAGTTTCATCGTTATATGTTCTGTTATAAGAATGTAGCAAAGTTTATTTAGCCACAAAATGTAGCTGCTCTTTTGAGTTGTTTCTCATGTTTTGCTATTATGAAGAATCCTGCTATGAACATCGTACTACATGACTTCTGGTGAACACATACAGCATTTCTGTCGAGTGTATTTCAGCTGTAAAATTGCTGGGTATTTTCAGTTTTTTTAAAAAATCCTCACCCAAGGATATGTTTATTGATTTGAGAGAGAGAGAAAAGGAGAGAGAGAAACATCAATCAGTTGCCTCCTGTACACACCCCAACTAGGGATCAAACGTGCAACCTTTTGGTTACAGGATGATGCTCCAACCAACTGAACCACCTGGCCAGGGCCTTTCATAGATACTGCCAAAGTGTTGTCCATAGTGACAGTACCATTTTTCACTCCCACCAGCAGTGTGTGAATGAGAATTCCACTTGCTCCTCATTTTTCCCAGTGGTGGCTACATACAGGACCTAATCATACTACAGTTTTCACCTACATTTCCCTAATGAGCAGGGAAGCTGACCACCTTTTTGTGTTTATTGGCTGTTTGGAAATCCTTCTCTTGGGAAGTCTCTGCTCAAGTCTTTATTTTTTAAAAAATTGGGGCATAATGACCTTTTTATTGATTTGTGAGTTATTTATATATGCTGGATACAGTCCTTTGTCAAAATATGTATAACAAAAGTCTTCCCTCACCTTGTGGCTTGCCTTTCCACTCATGGGTATCTTTTTTCCCCTGCAATGGAATCATTTGAAGAAAAGATTTTTAATTTTACTGATGTTCACTTTATCTGTTTTTTTTTCTTTATGGTTAATTCTTTTATAATTTAATAATTCTCTAGGCCAAGGTCATGAAGACAGTCTTTATTTTCTAAAATGAATACATATTCATTTTATATTTAGATCTATAACACACCTGGAATTGATTTTTATGTATCATGTGAGGTAGGGGTCAGAATATATTTTTTTCCATATGGATGTTCAGTTGAACAGCACCATTTATTAAAATCATCATTCTTCACACAGTCTGACCTTTGTCATAACTGAGTATCCACTTACATGTGGGTTTCCGATCCTCTGTCCTATTGTCCACTTGTCCCTCTTTGCTTGCATACCGCATTGTTTTACATACCTTAGCTTTAAATTAAATGTTAATATCTGGTAGGGTGAATCTGTCTGTTCTCATGTTTCTTGGGATTGCTTTGGTTCTTCTTGATCATTTGCATTTCCATCTGCCTTTAAATATCATACCTTGAAATTTTCAAATATTTTACTATTTAATATTAACACATTTAAACTAGGGGAGGGACAGACGTTAATATAAATCTAAATTAAGTGGAATTCAAAGAGGGGGTATGGAGTAAAAAGTCAGTCTCTTTTTCTCTCTAGTTCTCCATTTTTTCCCCCAGAAGCCACATCCTTCCAGAAGTGTCTGTGCAGATGCAAGCACATCCCCACTCTTTCCTTCACACAGAGTAGCATCTTGTACACATTTTGTAGCTTGTCTTCTTCCTCTTAATAGATCTGAGAGGACTTATCCTGGTAGTTGCCTGGGGTACTTTGATGGCATCAGTAATCTTTTAAACCTGTCCCAAGGTAGGTTGCTTCAGACTTGGCTCCCACTCCAGGCATGCTGCTATGACTCTCTGGGACCTATCTTCTGGTGTGCACGTGCACAGATATTTGTAGGATGAATGCTCAACTCAGACTTAGCAACGGCCCACTGTCTATCTGCCAGGCTTCCTCAGAAGATTCTCTTTGAAGAAGCCTGAAAACCTTGGATTAGACCCTCGGTTCTGATGGTCTTGGGCTCTGGATTGAGCCCTAGATCATTGTTTTCTGATGTTGAGTTCCGTTCACAGGCCCAGTCCCTGTTTCTGGCTCTATAAGCTCAGACCCCAGTCCTGAAGCCGTGACCCCAAATCCACAACCCAAGTGCTTCAGTCTGGAATTTGGAGATCAGCTTGGCTTCCTGGAAAGGAGCAAGGACTTTGGACTGCACAGCAACGGGGTTTTGAACCCCAGCTCTTCTCAGTCCCCCCTTCCTTCTGTCCTGCTTCACCTGTGTGGGCTTGGGCAAGGCACGTGACCTCCCAAAGCTCCAGTTTCCTCCTTTTCACGTCAAGAGGGCTGTACTAGAGCCTTCCAGCTCTAACGCTGGGTGCTTATATAGATCATTCTCATTTTTGATTCTCTAGCTTTGATATCCAACCTGAGTCCCTATCTCTATGTCTGGCTTCTCTCATGTCACTCTCAGATTCTGTCCACCTGTGTTCAGTCTGCATGGGGCTTCAGAGCAGAGATCTGGGGTCAGACTGACTTGTCCATCTCAGCTGCTTACCACTTCACTTTTCAGGCCCTCAGTGTCCTCATCACTAAAGCAGAGGTAATAATACCGGCCTCCCACGCTGGCAGAATAGCTGTCACATAGCAAAGCCCACAAGAAACACTGGCTTATGCTGCTATTATTAGTAGTATCTCACATTCCTACACCCAGTTCCACAATTTTGGATTTGAAAAGGCAGCTTGGGGAGGAAGAGAGAGAAAGAGAAGGGAGTGGGGAAAGAAAGCACCGACTTCCCTCCATTTCATTGCCCCTCAGCGGTGGGTCTTTGTGGGGTCCTGGAATTCAGAGCTTATAATAGGACCTGGCCTCATAGTATTTGTCATTGTGTAACCACCTCAAAACCTGGAGGCTCAAAACAATAATGAATATAATTTCTCACAGTTCTATGGGTTGACTGAGCAGCTCTGCCTGTCTCGCTATGGCTGCTGTGTTCTTTGGCAGCCAGGTTGGGCTGGGAGGTCCAGCGTGGCTGTGGGTACTGGCTGCTGGCCAGCACACCTCAGTTCACTCCTCCATCAGCAGGCTGGCCTGGCTTCCTTACATAGGGGTCCCGAAAGGCTGCTCTGAAGGCCCAGGCTCTGGAATTCTCACAGTAGTACTTGTACCACATTCTGCTGGGCAAAGCAAGTCTTGAGGCCAGCTCAGAGCCAAGGGGTGGGGAAATCAGCTCTGCCTCTTAATGGGAAGCGCCTCAAAATATTGCAGCCACGTCTGCCTCAGAGCTCAGTGACACTGTGTTGAATAGCCAAGAGGTGACAGGTCACTTGACCTCCTTGACCCTCAGTTTCCCTGTGTGTAAAATGAGTGTAATAACGCTTCCTTTGTAAGGTCACTGCAAGGAATTAAGGTGACAGACTGCAGAGGACACACGCAGCACAGGGGCTGCACTCAGCAGGTGCTCAGGACCCGGTCACTGTCATAGCTGCTACTGCCAGCGCTTTCCTGACTTTTCCTAAGTCCTGACTCCATTCATTCTTAAGTCCAAAGTGACACTGCACAAACAACCATTTAGACAACAACTATGGCAAGATAAGTTTCCCTTCTGTTACGGGCATCCTCACGCGCCTCGTCGTCCCAGCACTTGGAGTATTCTCTCAGCTTTTGCACTTACTCAGCACCATAGGGGTCAGTAAAATTTGCTTGAATCCCTCAGGAATAAGCATCGTCATAACAAACTAGCTCTAGGCCAGAGATTGCAAGCTGGCAGGTGTTAGTTTAGCCTGCACAGCATTTTAAAAAAGTGGTATTAGGATTTGAACTGTGGCTAAACTTTATAATTAGGAGATTTTATAGAATCACCTGGGTTTCCGAGTTCTCTCAACATGGGCCACCTGGCATCTCATGGCGGGCATTGGGCTGCAGCTGAATCCTGGTGGGGAAGACCCTCTTTGGTCCCTTGCTGCCTCATGAAGTCAGTTCAGTGGCCCACTACTGGTTGTATTAAAATAATGGAGCAGAACAGAAAATATCAGGGTATATCACCATAGGTATCAACGTAAGGACAGTTTTGTGGTGTGTGCGTCCATGCACATATATGTGTATGTGTGTGACTTGGGTTGCAAGGTAAAATGAATCTCTTACTGTGGGTTGTAGTCAGAACTTTCGAAGACTGTGTTCCAGCCTGGCATGAGCTCCATCCAGCCTGATTTGCTCCTAGGTTACCTGCTTCCCTCGTAGGCATGTGAGATGGAGACAAACGAATGCCAGATTGGCCAGTGGGGATGAAAACAGCACCCTGTGGTCTGCTAGGGGCTGGTAGAGTCCATGTGCTTTGCCCCAGCTTTCCAGCCTGCTTCCCACAGAGAAGATTCTGGATGTAGCTGCCGGGCCCGGGCCCCAGGGTCCTGACCCAACCCCCACATGCCTGGACTCTGACCCCACTTCTCCCTGTCTCCCCAGGAAAACCCATATGTCATGCGCCGGCCCAACTTCCAGGCCCTGTCGGGAAATGAGCGCTTCGAGGGCTTCTGCGTGGACATGCTGCGGGAGCTGGCTGAGCTGCTGCGCTTCCGCTACCGCCTGCGGCTGGTGGAAGACGGGCTGTACGGGGCACCTGAGCCCAATGGCTCCTGGACAGGCATGGTCGGCGAGCTCATCAACCGGGTATGACTATGCCAGGCCAGGGCTGGGGAAGGGGTCACAGCCTGTGGGCTGAGGGAGAGCGAGCAGGGGGCAGCTTGGGGAGCCTCAGAAGCAGGCTGGCACATAACAGAAGAGGAATGAGTCACTGAAGGCTCCTCACACCAATGATGTGCTGTGTACCTGTGCCTGGCGAGCACCATGGGGTGGACATGTGGGGAAGAGTGGCAGTGTCACCTCCTGTATCCTAGATGTTTGCCAAATGCTCCCTACACCGCCATGGCTTAGCTGGTGCTCAAAGATTTGAGTGAATGAAAGAGATGTGGAGTGGGAGGCAGGCAGAGGACAAGGAGATCGAGAGAGGCTTCCTGTGAAAGGCAAGGCTCGTGCCCGGAGCGGGACCTGGGCCTCATTTGTGCACTGTGCCCAGTGCCTGCCAGGTGGGCCTGGCACATTGCAGACATCGAGGTTGCCTGCTGACTTCATGAGTCTGCTCCTCAGCATTTGTTGAGCACCTACTCTGCCTTTGCATCATGCTGGCAGCACAGGGTATAGTGGTGAGCACAGGGGACCAGGACCCAGCCCCCAAGAATTTAGTGTCTCCTTAGGATGCAGAAAAGCAAATGACCACAAAACAGAGTCATTGGGGCTGTGACGTCAGTCCTAGGGCAGGCTTCTTACCTAGCCAGGCATGCAGGGAGGGCTTCCCAGAAGAGGTTACACCCAAGCAGATACTCACAGGATGTGGCGTCAGAAAGATGAAAGGGGTATGAGAGAGAGGCGGTGTTTTCAGATCTAAGGAAATGGCCTTTACAAAGGTCGGGGGGCGGGGGGTAAGAGAGAGTGGGGCGCACTAGAAGTTGCCAGCGGGCCCCAAGAGTGGGCAGGATCTGGATGAAGGTGACGAGGGAGAGTCAGGGGCTGGCGAGGTCATAGGTGAGGGTGTGCAGAAAGAATATTTTGGAGTCAGACCAACCTGGGCTGGAGTGTTCCAGTGCATCACTTCTCTAACCCTGAAGCTCAACTCCCCCGCCCTGGGGTGGGGATAATGACACCGGACATTGTCTGTACTGAGGGTTGCAGAAAGTAGGTGGCACTATCAGGGTTGCTTGTTGGGGCAGGGGGAAGGGTGCATATGTAGTTTCTCTTTTTATTACAGGCACTAGAAGCCATGTGGGCAAATGCCCAGAGACAGGACTGTGCCACTAGAGACAAACAAGCCCCAGCCTAGGGCACACCCAGGCAGGAGTGCAGGGCAAGGCCCTATGGCCACGAATGGTCAGGGCAGCCTTGACATTGAACTTGGCTAAGGGCACCAGAGAGTCTCACCCTCCTGCCTCTTCCATCCCAGAATTCACGGCATCCAAGCTCCTGAATGTTACCAGCATAGACTTGAGAAGGCCACCTTACTCAACAAGGACATTTATCCCGTAGGGGACATATTTTCAAAAGTTGCTTTGACTGCAGAACCTCTTTTTCCCATTGAAGGCGCCCTCAGAACCCTGGACAAAGCAGAGCCGCTGTGGTGGAGGTGGAGGTGGGGGTGTCCCTGGGGTCCTGGAGGCTGGGTCTTCCCGCCCCACCCCACAGGCAGGCCCGAGGCACTGCTCTGCAGGCTGCAGGCTGCAGGCTGCAGGCTGGTGAGTTTAAAGGGCCTGAAGCCAGAACCTGAGGACACAGGAGGCAAGGAGTGTGAGAGCTAGCATGTAGCACCCATACAACTGGCCAGTTTCTGCCTGACCTCCATTTCCATAGCTCAGTCATCAGGGTCCCCAGAAATAAGTAGAGTACAGGGGAGCAGACCCCCCAACTGAAGTCACTAAAATAGACGCTATTTCATGTTTCAACAAAGAAGCAGTGGAACGGTCCTGTTTACAGCCACATGACCTTGGACAAGAGTCTTAACCTCCTGTGCCTGGAGCCTGCATCATAGGATTATGGGAAAACCTGGTGCAATGGTGCCTGGGAGAGAGCACAGTGCAGTGGCTGGGAGCTTTTCTGATCAGTTGCTGCAATTCTTGTCCTGAGTCCCTTTTGAATTTTGGCTTTGCTGCACACTAGCTGTGACCTTGGGCAGGTTACTTAAACTTCCTATAATGTCATTTCTTCAATTGTAAAATTGGGGAATGACAGCTGTCAGCACATAGGGGTATTGTGAGCATGAAACAAGTTAATCCACGTAGAACCTTAGAATGGGGCTGGCAGGTAGTAGGTGCTGTGTACAGGTGCCCTGTTCATATTATTGTTAATGTTATTTCTATTAGCACAGCCAGCACATATACATATTCATGCGTTTGTCCATTCTCCAGCCAGGTAGCATTTATTGAGTGTCTACTGTATACCAGGCCCTGTGGTATATACCCTGGGGGTATAGTGCCAGGCCTGGCCGTGCTCCTACTGAGTTGGTTAAAGAGTTTAGCTCTCAGGACAAGGTCCATGGTTATGCCCCCCAGGGTCTGAGCTGGCTTGAGCGAAGAAACAGAATTGGCAGGGAGGTAAGAAGACAGCAGAGATGCAGACAAGGGGAGGCTGGAGCGTGCCAGGGCTTGGTGGCTGGCTGCCTGGGGTGGGGGACATAGGAGAGAAGACGTGGGCATTCTTCTTGTTTCTGGCTCGGGCATCTGGGTGATGGCGATGACATTTAGGGAGAGAACACCGGAGGAGGAGCAGGCTGACAGTGCGAAGGACAGGCGGGGTTTGGCCTTGCCGAGGCTCAGCTGCCTGCCGTGGGATGGCCGAGTGCGCTGAGCTTTGCACAGATGCTCCCCACCCGCCTCACAGCAGCAGCAGCTGCGTTTGACTTCATACCACATGCCAGGAACTTTTCAAGCGCTGCTTCATTCC
The DNA here is from genome assembly GCF_021234165.1 of Pteronotus mesoamericanus. Classification (NCBI taxonomy): domain Eukaryota; kingdom Metazoa; phylum Chordata; class Mammalia; order Chiroptera; family Mormoopidae; genus Pteronotus; species Pteronotus mesoamericanus. The sequence continues at coordinate 184,790 of NW_026555197.1, forward strand.
CCTAACAATCCCTCATGGCCCAGAGAATCACTTCCTTCCTACCGATGTGAGATCTGGGGCTCAGCAGTGAAGGGACTTGCCCCCCAGCACACACACACGCGCGTACACACACGCCCGCGTGCACATGGCCCCCAGGTGCGTCTAACCCAAGGCCTGGGCCCTTTCCAGATACCCAGCAGGTATTTGGGAAGCCACAGGGAGCAAGGTAATGCTCACTAACGCCATGCCAGGCCTCCGTCTGAGCTTTCTGAACTATGTTAACTCCTTGCCTTTTCATGGCTGCCCCATGAGGAGGGCCTGGTATTAGCCCAGTTTTCTCTAATGGACAAAGTGAGGCACCAAGGTTCTATGTCCGGGCCACACTTCTAGTGACAGGCAGAGCCAGGGCTGGCATTGGAACAGTCTGGCCCAGAGCTGATGAGTAACTTCCAGATGGAAGACAGCCCGAGGCCCCGGCATCCCCTGAGTCACCCTGGGCCAGGCACAGGGCTCAGCAGCCAGTCTAGAATTATGGTCCGTTTATTCCACCTGGTGGCCATGGCTGGAATTGGCCTCCCTGCCATCACCGCTGTGGTGTGAGTTCAGGCCACAGCCCCTCTCACCGTCCTGCTCACTGGCCTGCTGGCCTCCCATCTCTCTCTATTCGGTTTGTCCTCCAGTGGAATCTTCCACAATGCAAATCTGACTTGTCACTGGAGTGCTTTAGTTGTAGCCTTCCGGGATCTTCAGGGTAAAATCTGCACCCTCCGGCCTGGCCCTCAGGGGATGAGCAGATGTCTTAGGCTGGGGTCCTAGGAAGTGGACTAGATGGAGCTTGGTAGGTAGGAGGTATGTTGAGGTGCCCTTGGAAACCAGCCTTGTGAGGGCGTGAAGGAGCAGGCTTGGGCAGTGGGAGGAATTGAGCTGCGATGCAGTTATGACTGGGCCTCAGCTGTCCTGCGGGCAACTCTGGAGTTGGCAAGGGGGCAGGCCTTTTGACCCCTCCCCATACATCATTGCAGGGGGCTGTGATCAAGGAGGGGCAAGACCTTGGGAGAGGGAGCTCTTCGACCTGTGGAGTTGAGAATGAGCACTGTGCAGTGGGGCAGTGAGTGTTCCATCTGGACAGAGCGGTGGGCAGCCCCTGCGGCATGGCAGCTGTGAGCTGCTGAGAAGCCAGGCAGGGCCAGCCTCAGGCTGTGCGAGTTCCCCGGTGATCCCTGGCAACCCACGGGATCTCTCTGAGCTCAATTTCCCCTCTAAAATGGGGGTGATATTCCCTCCCTCTGAGTTTTGTGAGGAGTGGGTAAAGGCAAGGGCAAGGTTCCAGAGCAGAGCCCTGATCACGAGGACCTTGTGGGTAAGGAGTTTGGATGTTATTTGTATTGTGTTGGGAAGCCATTGGAAGGTTTTAAGCACAGAACATGCTGTTATCTAATTTGTTTTTTCTTTTTTTTTTTCATTGAGGTGAAATTCGTATAATAAATTAACTATCTTAAAGTATACAATTCAGTGGCATTTAGTGCATGGTGTTGTTCAACCATCACCTCTATCTAGTTCCAAAACGTTTTCATGACCTCCAAAAGAAAACCCCATACCCATTAAACAGGCCCCATTCTCCCTGTATTAAGCCCCTGGCAACCACCAATCTGCTCTCTGTCTCCATGGATTTATCTATTAATAATATTTCATATAAATAGAATCATCCAATATGTGGCCTTAGTGTTCAGCTTTTCTCACTCAGCATAATGTATTTGAGGTTCATTATAGCATCTATCAACGCTTCATTCCTTTTCAGGGCTGAATAATCTTCCATTGTTTGGATATGGAGCCTTGATTTCATTTTTAAATCATTTAATAATTATTACTCCCACGCTGGCTGGTGTGGCTCAGTTGGTTGGAGCATTGTCCCGTAACCAAAAGGTTGCAGGTCTGATTCCCAGTTGGGACACTTGCCTAGGTTGAGGGTTTGATCCCTGGTCCCAGCATGTGCAGGAGGCAACCAATCAATGTTTCTCTCTTTTTCTCTCTCTCTCTCTCACAGCAATGAAAAAATGTCCTCAAGTGAGGATAAAAGAAATAGATAATAAACAAAGAAACAAATAAATAAATAAATATGATTTCTCTTGAGAAATACCTGTAATAGGGCAAGAGTAGAAACGGGATGGTCCATTTAGAAGGTCATAGGAGGGTTTGGAGGAGAGAAGATGCTGGCTTGTGCTTAAGTGGTCTCTGTGTCAGGTGTGCCTCTGGGCTGGGTATGTGCAGGATGAAGAGAGGAATCAAGGGCGCCTACAGAGTTTGGCTGAAGCAGCTGGGTGAATGGTGAGGCTGGTTTCCACCATGGGAGGGTGTGAGAGGAGCAGTTTGGTGGGGTCAGGGAAATACCTTTATCTCTGGCCATGGATCCTTTGAGATGCCTATTTGAAATTCAAGTGGAGAAATATGGATTTCATTGTGCGGCTGAGCGTGCATCATTTAAGTCATCCCCTATTGATGGATATTTGGGTGGTTTCCAGTTTTTGCTAGCGTAGACAATGCCACCATCAGCTGGGTTTGTGGATTTGTAGGTGTGTTCCTGAAGGAAGGATTCCAAGCAGTGGAAGCACTGGGTCAAAGGGTATGAATGGTTTTTTTTTTTTTTTTTTAAGTTTATACTGCCAAATGCCTGTTCAAAAAGGTTCCATCAACTTATATTTCCACCAGAAGTGCACAAAAATGTCAAACTTCCCGCATTCTTGCCAACAATGGCTACTATCAATCTTTTTAAAAAGTCTTTGCCAATCAGAAAGGCTAAAAATTATATTGTTTTCACCTAAACTGGATGTTAATGGCTGTATATTAATCCCTGCGTGGATGTACCATAATTAGCGAAGCATTTTTTTATATTTAGTTGTTCCCAGGTATTTATTTTGTTTGTGCTGTTGTAAACAACTGTAAACAAGCATCTCTATGCACAAAAGCTCTGCCTATATTGCAGCTGATTGATGAATTGTCTGACTAGAATGACTTTGTGGAAGAGGAAGACCCTTTGCATGGCTTTGGTTCCGTGTCATTGAACTGTTTCCTGGAAAGACTACACTAGTTTCTAGACAGGCTCTTCCTCAGCACTGAGGGTTTTGACTGGCTTTTAGATATTTAGACAACCCTCTGTCATTTTTATAGACGGCAAACATTCTGATTTTTCCTGCTTTGACTGGTGGACCACAACGGGGCTTATGTGGTCAGGTGATAGATGGAGTGTGAGCCCAAGTTCAGCTTGAAATGGGCCCTCTAGGCCCGTGGACCCACCCCGTGCTTCCCCAGGTCCTGGTTGTATAATTGGAATAGATACACATGGCAGCTGGCAGGGCCAGCCCATGGGGTGGAGTCAGGGCCATCGTAGTAGCCAGAGCCAAGTGGAAGCCCCTAGAACTCCCCATCTTTCCCAGGGTAGTAATCCAAAAGCAATTCTCCATCCTTTGGGGGAACTGCAGCAATTAGTGCCACCATTAATGGCTTGAAAGAAGCAGGGGTAGTGATCTCATCCACATTCAATTGGTCTGTTTGGTCTGTGCAGAAGGCAGATGGGTCTTGGGGAATGACTGTGGGTTATTATAAATGTAATCAGGTGGTGGCTCCAATTGCAGTTGTTGGCCCAAGTGAATTGTCTTCACTGGAGTAGGCCAACATAGCCCTTGGCAGCTGGTGTGAGCTACTGACTTGGCAAATGCTTTTTTTCTCTGTGCCATTTTCCCAGGACCACCAGAAGCAGGAGCAACTTCAACTCTCTTGCTTCCTGTCTTCATACAAGACCCGGAGAACGTGTTCTTAACAGTCCATATAGTGTCGGCTGGCCCACTGCAGTGGGTGGGCAGTAGCACTTAGGAAGGGGGTGGCAGTGAACCAACCCCGCTGCTGATATCCATCGGTCAGGCTCCAGTCTGGAGACGAAAATCACCAGCTACTTGCACAGAGAGAATTCAATGTAAGAATTGTTTACTAGGTGGAAAGTTGTTAACCAGCTGACTGAAGAGTAAACAAAACCAAAGGGGTATGGAGGTAGCAGCTGTAGGAAGGCTGATGGTTGAGGAGACAAGGGGAGAAGTTGGAAAGATTAAAACTTAGGAATTCAGAGAAGTGGCCCATCCAAGCTGAACTGGAGAGCTCGAAGGTGGGGGTGCTGCTCGGCGGGCACTGGCGACATTTGGTGTGCTTTTGGATTTGGGCCGCAACTTCTCCCTGGGTCTAAGTCAGGTGTGCTACTTCAACCCACTTACCAAACAACCCATTCGGCTTCTCATTCTGAGGGAGGCCCAGAGCTGGCCGCGGGCAAGCTGATCTGCCACCTGGGCTGCTGACGCAGCAGACGCAGGGAGGTGAGGAGAGCTGGTAGCTGGTAGGGATGCAGCCACCCAGAGGTGACTCACAGTGAAGGCCTCTCGGTTTTGGAGCAAATCATGCTCTCTTCTGCAGATAATTATTCTCTTTTTGAGAAACTGCTCATTACTGGACCCTCCTAGAGATTGAACAGCTGCCCGTGGGCAATGAGTGACCATGTGGCCTGAGCGTTCATGCCACCTGGGGGTTGTCATTTTTGCATCAGTCAGGAGACAAGCCACACCAGATATTTGAATGAAAAGAATTATTTACTAGGAATAAAGTCATTCACTGAGTAACTGGGAGGATAAAGTTGAACTCCAAAGCAGAGATCAGCAAACTTTCTGTAAAGGGCCAGATAGTAAATATTTTTGGCTTTTGGGCCACATCGTCACAACTTCGCAACTTTTTTGTTGTAGGGATGCAGTCATAGACAATATGTAAACAAATGGGCATGGCTGCGTTCCAATAAAACTTTATTTACAAAATCAGGCAGGTATGCTGGACTTGGCCTCACCATTGCTCTTGCATGTCATGGAGGAAGCAAGGCAGGCAGTGGCTATGTCCCTAGTTCTGAAGGAACAAAGAAACTACTAGAAACAGAGGAGGGAGCTCAGTGAAGCTGGTCCTACAATTGTCAGAAAGCTGCGGACTGGATTCCTCTGCTGAGCCAGGGAAGAACCACTGCTGTGGGTGCCAAAAGGAGGCTGGGGACCTGAGAGTAGACAGGAAGGAGAAGATCTCTTCTCACTCCTCAGCTTCCCTCTAATGTCCCCTCTTGGGGCTGGAAGAGAGCCCATGGCAAAGCAGAAACGTGGCTTGCCCAGGGCTGGTGGAGGGGGCGGGTTTGGGCCGGGGGACAGTCACAGTGGTTTGGCTGGCGTTTAGGCATTTAGACAGCCACCCTGTCATCGTTTCTCAGCCTTTTAGCTGAGGTCAAGTATAGACAGCAATGCTGTCATTCTTATAGGTTGCTCATCATTTGAATTCTTCCTGATTTCATTCTAGGGATTAAACCTCTGTTGGGCTCTCCTTTGAGAGGGAGGTCTCCTCTAAGAAATGAGTGTCTGGTGGGAGATGAAGGGGGAGGAGGAGGAGGAAGGGAAGAGGGTTCTGAAGGCAAGAGGAGCCTGGAGGGAACTTGGAGCATTTCAGAATCTGTCTGTCCCTGCTTCAGAATGAAATCTGCATCAATATGACCACCTCTCTCTGCTACCACTTAATCCCACCGCAGCATCTGTCAAAATTCATAGCTGTCGTAATTCACTCCCTGGGGTCTATTCTCACAATGGCCAGGTCACATCCCCCTCTGCCTCCACATTCTCAGATGGGCTATCCTGTTACCCTGGGAGTAGGACCCAGTCCCCTCGCCATGGCCTGCAAGACCCTGCCTGCCTCTGATCCCACTCTGCTGCATTTTTCATGCCTCCCATTCTGCCCCAGCCACCCAGGACACTGCAAGCTGCCTCCCACCCCAGGGACTGCACCCGCTGCCCTGCAACCTGGAACTTTCTGCCCAGGTCTTCCCGTGCCCCTCTCCTGTACGTCCCATCTCCACCGCGGCCTCCCTTCCATGGGAGTGGGTGGCAGTCTGGATCATGCCGCCTGGCTTCATTTCTCTTCAGAGTGCCTGTCGCTGCTTGACATTATGCGTTTATATTCACTGCTGTATTCCCAAAGCTAGAACTGTGCGTGGCCCCTGGTGGGTGTTCCACAAATATTTGTCAAGCAGGTCAATGAATGAATGGACAGGTGGAAAGGGCAATGGCTGCAACATGGGGAGGTGGGGTGGGATGGCAGGTATATTAGTCAGTTCAGGCTGCTGTAACTGAGGACCGTAAACTCAGTGGCTCATAAACGAGATTTGTCTCAGTTCTAGAGGCTGGGAAGTCCAAGATCAAGGTACTGGCTGATTCCTTGTCTGGTGAGGGCTTATAGACAACTGTCCTCTTGCTGTGTCCTCTCACATGGCAGAAGGAGCGAGCGAGCCCTCTGGAGCCTCCTGTATGAGGACAACAATCCCATTCCTGAGGGCTCCACCCTCATGACCTAATCACTCCCCAAAGGCCCCTGCCCAAATACTATCACTTTGGGTGGAGATCTCGGTACGAATTTTGGGGAGACACAGACGTTTAATCTATGGCAGTGGGGGATAAGGCTGGGGAGGAGGAGGGCACGCGGCCTGCTGAGGAGTGCTTTGGCTGAGAATGTAAGTGGGGGGTGTGATTGGGGGGTCGTTTCTGGGGTTCCTCAGGCTGCCTGCTGGGTGGCTGGGGTAGCAGAGACAAGCTTTCCAGGCCTGAGAGACATGATCTGGACAGGGGCAGAGAAGACAGAGAGAAGCAACTTGATTCCAGAGGTGTTTTGGGGGTGGAATCATGAGGGCTTGAGGACAGGTGCTGTGAGGAGCGAGGGCAGTGTCAGATGCCCCCGGCTTCTGCCTGGGGTATTCATTACGGAGAGGGTGGAGCCAGCTGAGTTTGCTGCGTGCTCATGGGAGGCTCAAGGATTTGCTCCCTCCTCTGGTTACTCAGAATTCCTGGACCCTGGCCTCAGGTACCCTGGGCATGGAAGGAGGGGCGGGAGCAGCAGTCAGGCAAACTCCCCTCAGAGGGTACGTGGTTCTGAGTCCTGGGGTCACCTAGAGCAAAATCCTTACCTTCACTGTGCCTTGGTTTCCTCAGGTGTAAAATGATTGCTTTGGGGACTAAAGGAGATACCCCAGGGTGGGAAAGCCCTGGCCATGGGGTGAGTGCTGTGTGAGTGTGAGCGTCGAGCTGTAGGAGGCTCCACAGGGCCCAGGGAAGGAGAGGACTCTGGGAGCCCCTGCGAGGCCCCCAGAGGAAGTGTGACATTCCTGGGCTTCCAGCATGGGAAACATAGGACAGTCCCACTTTCCCTGCCTTTGAAGGTTTAGTGGCGGAGTCAGAGGCGCTAACAGATATTTTCCAAACTGAGCTAAGTGCTGAGATCAAGGCGTGCCGGGCATATGTGTAGGGGGAGGCATGGAAGGCACCGCAGAGGAGGGAAGGCTTGAGGGAGCCCTGGGGGGGTGGGCAGGGTCTAGTTCAGCAGGGTGGAGGGGGCATCTCGGGCAAAGGGAGTGGTGTGCTCACCGGTCCAAGGGCCGGAAAGTAGAGGACACAAGAGGACAGCCAGAGCCCCAGAGGTTCAGGGGAGGGCCAGAGCCGCTTTGGGTTTGTTCACAGAGACCAGACTTGGTCAAAACCAAGCAGTGTTTGTTGGAAACTTATTCTGTGCAGTCTCTAGGGTACACCTCTAACCAGAGAGACAAGGAGATTGTAGTTTAGTAGGGAGGGTAGTCCATTAATAAGCAAATAGGGTCATCCCCAGTGGTGCTTAGAAAGATATAAAACAGGGTAATGGGTAAAGAGAGAGAGGACTCTGGAGTGGGGTGAGTGGGGTCTGGAGGCGGCTGTGGGCAGGCCCAAGCGGTGACATATGAGCCAGACCTCGAATGGTGAAGAAGAGCTGGGGAAGAGCATGTGCAAAGGCCCTGAGCCTGCTGTGTCGAAGAACAAAAAGTGGGCCTTGTGGGCTGGAGACAAGTGGGGGAGGGGAAAAGCCATGAGGTGAGGCCAGTGGGCAGGTAGGTCTCAGATCATGCACAGCCTCTTGGCCGTGAAAGTGTTTGGTCCTAGGTATAGTGGGAAGCCACCGATGGGTTTAAAACAGAGGCCTCTCTCTCTTTGGATAAAGGTTATGAGTGGTGACAGGGAGGCCACAGAGATTGATGCTGTTGTCAGGAGAAAGAGTCCGGTGTTCTGGGCTTGGGGGTGGATGTGGAGCCAAGTGGACAGATCGAAAGAGTGTTTTGGAAGCAGAGCCGCTGCCTTTGCCACTGGAGGAGATGTGGAGAATGTGGGAAGGAGAAGCAGGCCAGCCCAGGTGTTTGGCCTGCCGCCAGGTCTCAGGAGTGGGTGAGGAAGCTAGTGAGCGAGCCAGGGACAGGGACAGAACAGAAAGGGGCCAGGAACCCTGCAGGCCTTTGGGAGAAGAGGCCTGGCCTGGGGACCACCAGGTCCTCCCGGCCCTTTCTCTGAGAGGCCACTGCCTCCTGCTTTCTGAAATGGGGACTTGGGCCCCCAAGGAGGGCATTGCCAGGACACAGCTCCTGTGGGTGCATAAAAATAATTGGATTCCTGTGTATAATTCATGTATTAGCCATAAAAGTGGCAGTGCACAAGAAAGGGGGAAAACACTCCTTACTGTCAACAGCCGGGCATTCCTAAGAGCATTGTCTGAGTCCGGCCTCCAGCCGTGTGCTTGGAGCTTCTGCCCACGTTACCACTTCTGGATTCTGCTCTGGGGCTCTGCCACTCTGCTCCCAAGTCACGCAGAGGCCTCTGCCAACTTCCCCTCACCCTGTGTTAGTTGTTTGACCTGTGCCATCTCTCTCTCTCCCCCTGGTTTATCTTTTGGGCCTGTCCTCTTTCCCTACCATCAAATTGTATTTGAGACCTATCTTGTCTCTGACTGACCCTGGATTTCAGTCTGGGCCCACGAGCTCTCTCCTTGACCTTGGTTTTATTTCCAGCCTGTGCTGTCTCCCTCTACCTTGTGGTTATCTTTCTGGCCTGTGCCTCTCTCCCCGCCTGGGCCTGTGTTACCTCATGCACTCTCAGTCTCAGCCCCCTGGGGTGAGTGCAGATCTCCTCCTGGGCCAGGGCCTGGACCTTGACTCCTATTTCAGCCCCAGAGGGAGGTCTCTGCTCGAATTTGGAGTCAGTGGTTGAGGCCTGGCGGGTAGTCATTATGCTTGGAAGGGACATCCTGGGAGCCAGGTCCCAACCCTCACCCCCATTTTACAGATGAGCAAACTGAGACCCATAGGTGCGGAAGCCGCCGTCCGAGATCGCCCAGTGAGCTCAGGGCAGAGCTGGGGCTCCCCACTCCTGCGCCCACCCCTTCCCAGCACCTGGCCCTGCCTGGGCCGTCATGTGTGCATGCATGTGAGGGCCATGTGTGCAAGCGTGGGCATGGCGCCTTGAGGGAATGCCCACTCCCCATGTGTATCTGCTCCTTACACTCATGGGCAGGGCACACATCTGCCTGCCTGTGTCTGTGTGGACAATGCCTCACTGGGAGCCTGCGTCTGGGCACACACGTGTGGGTATGGTGTGGTGAGCATGTGGTGGTGGCGGTGCAGACGTGACTCTGTACAGTGCAGTCTAGGGGGTGCAGAGAGGGTGTGAGCAGTGCCAGGTTTTTTTCCCAGCCTGTGTCCTGCCCACAGCCAAAGGCCAGTTAATGTCCTCCTGGGCCAGAGCGAAATGGCCCTTTTGGATCCGGGATTCCAGGAGTGCCAGCCAGACCCCAACCCCAACCCTTCTCACTGTCTCGCCTCCCCCACTCCCACGCTTCCCCACTTCAGACCTGGACCCCAGGCACCCCTGCCTCACTCGAGACTGTGTGCAGCTTCCCCCAAGGTCATGGTCTCGGTGGAGCTGGGCACTGGCTGGCTGCTAGTGCTGTCCACGGGCAGGAGAGTAGAGGTCATATCGCCTGCTTTGGCTTGCTAGTGCCTTTGCCTCTCTGGGACTCGGTTTCCCATCCATACAATGGGGCCAGTAATGGCTCCCAGGGAGCTGTTGGGAGGAGTGCACAGGGGATCTCTGTACAGTGCTGTCCAGCACGGAGCCCAGAACGGAGTCAGCCTGTGACAAATGCTGCCTGTTGTTAACTAAGACAGAAGAAACCAAGGCCCCCAGAGGGCCCTGAGTGGGTTGGCATTCAGGCACCTTGGCTCCAATCCCAGGTTCTCTCCAGGCTCTGGAGTGGTGGTGGGGACGGTGAGGGCCAGGGGCGTGAGGTGACAAGGGTCCAATCTGGGGCACTCCTGGAGCCAGCCCAGGCTCCTGACCCCTCATTCGGCTTCCCATAGTCTCTCTTAGTTGCTCTCCGTGAGTTTTGCCCTAACTGCCCGTCTCCCTCCCTGGCCACTCCTCTGCCCCTGCCCGGCTTCCTCTCCAGCAGAAGGCAGACCTGGCGGTGGCTGCATTCACCATCACAGCTGAGCGGGAAAAGGTCATCGACTTCTCCAAACCCTTCATGACCCTGGGGATCAGCATCCTCTACCGAGTGCACATGGTACGGTTCCCACGTGGACATGGAGGCTAGAGGCAGGGGCTGGCAGTGAGGCCCAGATGCCTGTGTCCCCAAGGGAAGCAGAGGCTGTGGGCTGGACCTGGGAAGGGCCCGCTGGGCTCGTGGGCCCCTGGTGGGAGCAGGGGTTGGCATTCAGCTCAGGTCAGGGTGGCTCAGGGTCTCACTCCCTCTTCCCACAGGGGCGCAAGCCCGGCTACTTCTCCTTCCTGGACCCCTTCTCCCCTGCTGTGTGGCTCTTCATGCTTCTCGCCTACCTGGCTGTCAGCTGCGTCCTGTTCCTGGCCGCCAGGTGAGCCCTCTCTCCGCTGCCTGGGAAGAGGGGCGGGGAGGAGGCCTGAGCTGGGGCCCATGACGAACCGGCACATTCTGTTGTCTGCGTGGACCCTCCTCGCCTCCACTCGGGGCCTGGGGCTCCCTGCACCCTCCCTTCTCCCGTCCTGGCCCTGCCTCTGCATTTCACCCTGGGGCTCTGACTTGCTCTGTGGTCTCTCTTTGCACTGCTCCCCTTCCATTTTTTCTGTCTTTCTGTTTCTCTCTTTCTCTTCTCTGTGTCTTTCCATCTCTGTTGTGTGTCTCCCTGCCTCTCTCTTCCACGTGTTTCTCTTTCTACCTGTTCTGTGTGGGTGTGTCTCTCTGTTCATCCCTTGATCTCTCTTCCCTACAATTCCTGTCCCTCCCCAATCTCTCCTGATCATGGTGTTCTGTGTCTCCTTTTTCTCCCCCTGCTTGGCTTCCTTCACAGTCTCCTACCATGTCTCTTCGCAGGCTGAGCCCCTATGAGTGGTATAACCCACACCCATGCCTGCGGGCACGCCCCCACATCCTGGAGAACCAGTACACGCTGGGCAACAGCCTCTGGTTCCCCGTCGGGGGCTTCATGCAGCAGGGCTCAGAAATCATGCCCCGGGCTCTGTCCACTCGCTGTGTCAGTGGAGTCTGGTAAGAGGCTTTTTGTCTGCTCCCCTGGGGCTGGGAGGGGCCTCTCTGAGGGTGCACCTCTGGTCCCCACTGCCAGCTCTGTGGCAGGGAATGGAGTGGGGAGAGCTGCGTCCCAGCTGTGTCACTCACTAGCTATGCCACCTTAGGTAGGCCACATTCCCTCTGCATGCTTCAGTCTCCTCATCTAGAAAATGGGGATAAAATGCCCATGTGTCAGGTTGTAAGGACTCAGCAAGGTTGTTGTGGAAAAGGGCTTCTATGGACATGAGGGGTCACAACCAGGACAGGACCAATGCTGTCACTGTCTCGGACATTGCCCTGAGAGTCCCCGAGCCAGGATGTCCTTCACTCTCCTGAGGCCGAGGCCCAGACAGGTGTACCTGGTCCCTCAGAGTCCCAGGGGGCCCAGGAGCTTGGTCGAAACTTATTTTGCCCCCATGACAAGCTCTGAGAAGCTACATGTCAGAGAGCAGACACCAACAACTCATGGTGTCTGTTTGGACCACAGTTTAAAATGTATTAAAATTAGTCGGTAACATTTAAACATTGGGCAAATTTACTCAAAATTCCAGATTTCTCTTCTAGAAAATTCGAGAGGTCTGGGGGCACTCAGCTGGCATTTCCACCTGGCGTTGATGTCTGTTCCTTCGGCTTCAGTCCCTTCTTCCGTTTGGTTATGGTCTGGTCTGGCCCCCATAAGCCCTCGGGTTTACTACACATCTCTCAAGTAGCCTCTGGACTTCATTGCAGTTCACATAACTCTTCCCACCTCCTTTCCCTCATTAGAACCACAGAAAACTGAGGAGAATGCTTAAGAAAGGGAATGTTCTCCTGGTTTTATTGCAAGGCAGACCCAGAGAGAGGGAGTGATTTCCTGCAGAACTTGCATTTGGCAGAGGCAGGGCAGGGCCAAGCCGGGCCCCGCCCCAGCGCCACTAGCCAGCCCTCGCAGCTGCCTGAGCCCAGCCCTGCTCCCCGGCCCTTGGTGACTTCTCCAGGGTGATCCCAGGCATTGGGCCTTCTCAAGGGGTGTTTCTTCCTCACCTCCTCTTGCCAGTCAGTATTCCTGCATCAAAAGTCACTCAGCAGATGCTGTGCGGGGCCCTCCATGTGCCAGGCACTCAGGTGAAGAAGCAGCCCTCAAGAGGCAGAGGAGCTGAGAATAAACAAGTAAACAGATGTGTAAACACAGGGACGTTGTATTTTATGCCAAGAACATGTGCCAGAGATATTGTTTAACTCAAGACTAACCGGAATGGTGCAGGTTTTTCTTTCTCCAAGCCTAGAGGGACTAACTACCATGGGACATCATTTGCAACACACTTGGTCCATTGGTTTAGAAACTTTCGAATCATAATGACTTTATCCAGGCCTTTTGAGATTCGGATCATTTCGAGTGCCCTACTCTGTACTTGCTTCCTAATGCTGCTGCAACAGATAATACAAATTCAGTGGCTTAAAACAATGTAAGTTTATCCTCTTACAGTTCTGGAGGTCAGCAGGGGAGAATCCACTTCCTTGTCTTTTCTAACGTTTAAAAGCCACTTGCATTCTTTGGCTCCTGACCCCTTCAAAGCCAGCAGCACAGCATCTTCAAATCTTTCTCTCTGACTCTGAACTTCTTCCACGTAGAAGGACTCTTGTGATTTCACTGGCTAATCCAGGATTATCTCCCCATCTCAAGATCCTTAACTTCATCACATCTGCAAAGACCCATTTACACTGTGGGGGAATACACAGCCTCCGGGGATCAGGATGTAGGCGTATGGGGGTTGGGGGGCTTTTTTCTGCCTCCTGCACACCTCAAGTGAAAGTTATTAACCTTTGCAACGTAATGATGTGTCAGATGGACATAAACCGTGCGCTGAGGAGCCAAGCAAGGTGCAGTGAAAGAGGACAGTAGAGAATGAGGTGCTCAGGGAAGGCCCCTCTGAGGAGGTGACATGGGGCTGAGTCCTAAAGGCTAAACCGGGGGCGTCCATGCCAAGGAGAGGGAAGAACATTCAGGCCAGAAGAGGCACGTGTGTGAGGAAGGGGCTGAAATGGCATGAGAGGACCTGCTGTAACAAATCTAGCTGAGTCCCAGATCAGCCAGGGAATCAGCAACCTCCTCTTTGTAGGTCATCGCAGCTTTTCCAGCTGGGCCGTCTCTGCCCCTGCCTTTTGCTGTCACCAGAAAGCGCCCGGTCACATCCCCCTCCTCACTCAGCTCACTTTGACCTGGGCTCATTTGACCCAAGTCTCCCACAGGTTCACTCGTTCAAAAGATGTTTCAACAGGTGCTTGTTAATCTTCAAAAGTGACCCTGGCCGGGTGATTCGGCAGGCCAGGGCCGGTGGTGGGGTGGTGGGCATGTGGGCCAGGATCCTGCCACACTTGTCTACCACCTCAACAGCAGCAACCAGGCCAAGACCCACTGCCTTGGACCCCTCGTCCCCAGTCATCATTCGGCGCAGCTCTGCCTTGGACATCAGTGTTTCCTACTGAATTGCTGCTCTGACCACAGCGCCGTCCCTCTCAGGCTCCCCCTGGGTCACTCCCATGACGTCTTTGACCATCCTTTTTCTGTTCTCTGAGCCCTGCCTGCTTTCATGTCTGCCCACCTAGGTGGCTCCTATGCGGTGACTTCAGCTGCTCCTTTGCCATTGTCCTCAACTCTTCCTCAGATCCAGTTGTCCTTCCTTCATGCCCTCTTGGCAAGAAAGCCCACAAACCTCAGATCTAGCCAGCATCTTGACCCCCCATTCTCCCAGCTCCACCAAGGTCGTAGGGGACCCCTTCACTGATACATCCAATACACCGTGTTCGCTATCCTAGAAAGGCCTCACTGTGCCCTCCCGGTTTCCACCTGCGTCTTTGGATCTGTTTCGTTTCACTCTTGCCCTCTCTCGCGGAGCTCTTCCCTCCACACCGTGATGTTCCCGCGCTCCCACACCCGCCGCCCTCATTACAACAAATGGTTTGTAACATCCCCTTTTTCACCCTGATGAATTTCAAGGGTAACCCCTACCTGCACATGTGATTTAAAACAAATCAATAAGACGCCCTAATTGCAATTCAAAAGGAAAGAAAGGGAAGTGATTTGTGATAAAACAGTAGGATAGTGATACGGAAATGCTGGGGGGGACTGTGCTGGAAGACTGCAGTCATCAGGCGTTTGCACCTACTCATCACGGGCAGGTCCGGAACTACCGGAGGAAAGGCATCTGATAGAATTATGGCAACACCTGAGACTTGACCCTTGGAAGTAGTCGGTAAATAGGTACGTTTATACAAATAAAAATCACCGAGAAAGTGGTGATTTAATAAGACAGCTGGTCCAAGTGTCTTGGCTTGGTGACGCAAACACCAGAGCAGGGTTGTGCTGTCAGAGGTGTGACCTCCCAAAATGGCAAATGGCTCTTGGCAAAGTTTCAAACAGAACATCCAGTTCTTCCTCAATCCAAGTAATAGATGTGCTCCTAGAAATTTCAGTTTCTATTATAACCATGTAAAAATACTTTGCTTTTGTGTACCAAGGAGATAGGCTCAGATAATCATGTATCGGATTTTCCCTGTTGTTGAGACTGGGCTGCATTGTCAGACACCTGGTGTTGCACCCGACACCAAGGCCCCTCATCCACTTCAACCGCCAGAGTGCTCTGCACCTTAGCAAGTGCCTTCTGCCTGGGGGTCGCCGCCCTGTACTCCAGGGGCCGTTTTACCCAGCTCTGTCTTCTCTTGTTGTTTGTAAATGACACTTCCCAAGTCCTCACCCCCAGACGTCTCCATGGGTGCCCAGTGGCCTCCCTAAAACTCATCTTGTCTGAAACCGAGCTCATGTCCTTACTCCCAAATTAAACTCCCCATCTGTGTTCCCCTGCTCTGTCTCGGTGAATGGCCCCTTCTTCCCACCCACCCCCAGCATCACCACCTGTCAGCCACGCTATATTTTCAGGGGCTGGGTGGTGCCTGGCGACTACCAGGCACTAAATAATTTTGTCCTGAGTGAATGACAACATGGATCCATGGGATGGGTTCGAAGAGACTCGGTTTCCGGAGAGGAGGTGTCAGGCTCTGGGTCTTTGGGTGGGGTTTTGGTTTTCTTTTGCAGGAGGCTGTATTATTTATCCCTTATCCTCCTCTCCACCCCCACGCCAGTGCCTTGCACAGCGCTGTGCACACATGCTCAGCAAAGGACAGCTGCTGTTTTCTCTGCTGGAGGAGGTGAGGCCTGGGAGGCCCTCTCAGCATCTCCCCTGTCTTCCTGCCCCACAGATCTAAACCATCTGCAGGTAGCCTGGCCTGGCTCACCTGCCAGGCGGTAAGACAGAGAGGGACAGAGTAAGAAAGATAGTGGCTGCCCTTGGGCCCCATAGGCAGGCCAGTGCGTACCTCTTCTGTGTCTCACCAGGACGGTAAGAGCACACACTTGCACAGGTGTAATTCTTACAACAGCCCTGTGAGGAGGGGCCACGATTCTAGTTCCCTCACAGGTGAGCCCAAGGTCACACAGCTACATGGTGATGGAGCCAGGATTTGGGGATTTTCTGGAAATCTTTCTATTATTGCTTTCTAGTTTAGTTCCACTGTGCTCAGAGGACATTCTCTGTAGGATTTTAATCCTTTGATATTTATTGAGACTTGTTTTGTGGCTCAGCATATGGCCTATCCTGGTAGCTGGCCTGTGTGCACTTGCATAGAATGTGCTGTTGGTGGGTGCAGCGTTTTATAAATAACAATTAGAGCCAGTAGGCTGATAGTGTTATTCAAGTCTTTTATATCCTCATTTTTTGTCTACTTGCTTTAGCAGTTACTGGGAGAAGCATGTTGAAATCTCCACCTATAATTGTGGAGAAATCGTATCTATTTTTCTTTTCAGTTTTATCAGTTTTGCTTTATAAATTTTGAAACTTTATAATTAGATGCATAAGTGTTGAGGATTATTATGTTCTCTTGATGAATTGATCCCTTTGTCATTATATAATGTTCTTGTTTGTTCCTGGTAACAGCCCTTGTTCTGAAGTTACCTTTAATATTAATATAGCCATGCTGCCCTGGCTGGTATGGCTCAGTGGATTGAGTGTTGGCCTGAAACAGAAGCGTTGTCGGTTGGATTCCCAGTCAGGGCACATGACTGGGTTGCTGACTAGCTCCCCAGTAGGGGGCGCTCAAGAGGCAACCACCCATTGATGTTTCTCTCCTCCCTCCCTTCCCCTCTCTCTAAAATAAACAAAATCTTTAGAAAACAAAACAAAACAAAACAACATAGCCATGCTTTCTCATGCTTAGCATATCTTTTTCCCATTCTGTTACTTCCAGCCTACCTATACATTGTATTTTAGGCGAGTTTCTTTTTTTTACATTTTATTTATTTACTTTTAGAGAGAGGGGGAGGGAGGGAGAAGGAAAGGGAGGGAAACATCAATGTGCGGTTGCTTCTCGCACACCTGTTGCTGGGGACCTGGCCAGCAACCCAGGCATGTGCCCTGACTGGGAAATGAACCAGTGACCCTTTGTTTTTCAGCCTGGCACTGGATCCACTGAGCCACATCAGCCAGGGCCTTAAGTGGGTTTCCTACAGGAAGCATATATGGAACAGAGGTTGGCAAACTTTTTCTTTATCGGACCAGATAGTAAATATTTTAGGCTTTGCTGGCCCTGCAGTCCCTGTCACAACTACTCAACTCTGACTGTAGTGCGAAAGCAGCTGGAGACAATATACAAGTGAATGTGGCTGTGTTCCAGCAAATCCTTATTTATGGACACTGACGCTGCAGTTTGAATTTTATGTCGAAATATTACTCTTCTTTTGCTTTCTTTTAAATCACTTGAAAATGTGAAAACTATTCTTAGCTTGTGTACCAAAACAGATGGCAAACCAGATTTGGCCTGTGGGCCATAGCTTGCCAACCCGTGATCGAGACCTTTATTGTAATTATTGACATGGTCAGGTTCAAATCTGCCAACTTGCTGTTTGTCTTCTATTTGTCCCATCTGTTCTTTGTTCCCATTTCCTTGTTTTTCCTCTCTTCTTTTGGATTTATTGAAATTTTTAAAATTCTTTTTTATGCCTGCTTCTAATTTATTAATTGTACTTTTTAAATTTTTATTTTATTTTTTAATTTTGATTTTAGAAAGAGGGGAAGGGAGGTAGAAAGAGAGGGCAAGAAACATCTATGTGAGAGAGAGAAACATCAGTCGGTTGCCTTCCATATGCACCCGGGGGTACTGGACCTGCAACCCAGGCATGTGCCCAGACTGGGAATTGAACCAGCAGTCTTTTGGTTCATGGGACAACATCCAACCAACTGAGCCACTCTGGCCCAGGCTTAATTATGCTTCTTTGTTTTATTTTTCTTAGCAGTTGTTCTGGGCTTACCATATGCATCTTTAATTATTACGAAGTACTTTCAAGTAACATTACGATACTTCACATCAGATGTAAGGCTCTTAAAACAGTAGACTTCCATAATTCCCTCCCATCCTTTGAGCTACTGTTGACATATTTTTACTTCTACTGATCTTGTGAACCCCACAATACATTTGATTTGTGAATGTGTGTGTGTGCGTGTGTGTGTTTACTTCAACAGTAAATGTCTTTTAGACAAATGTTTTAAATGAGGAATGTCTTTTATATTTCCTGGTGGTTATTCCTGGTGCTCTTCATGCCTTCATGTACATCCACTTTTTTCTACTATTTTCCTTTTACCTGAAGAACTTCCTTTAACATCTCTGGAAGTGCAGGTCTGCTAGCAATTAGTTCTCCAAGCTTTTGTTTGTATGAAAAATTCCTTAGTGCGTTTTCTTTGTTGAAGGATTTTTCTTCTGAATATGGAATTCTAGGTTGGTGGGGGTTTTGTTTGTTGGTTTGTTTTTGTTTTCTTTTTACCACACTGTCGCATTGTCTTCTGGCTTGCATACTTTCTGACAAGAAATCTACTTTCACTCTTATCTTTCTTTGTGTGTAATATATTTCTCCCTCATCCTGGCTGCTTTTTAGATTTTCTCTTTATCACTGGTTTTCAGTAATTGATTATAATGTGCCCTGTTGTGTTTTGTGTGCATACCTGTTTATTCTACTTGGGTTTATTGAGCTTCCTCGCACATTTGTAGTTTTCATCACATGTGAAAAACTTGGAGCCTTACTTTTTCAAACATATATATTTTTCTGTTATCTCCTTTCTCTCCTCTTTTTCTGGGACTCCAGCCACTTGTATTAGACCTCAGGCCACTTGGGCTTTATGCCCATTGTCAGTCATTTTTTTCCTTTTTATGCTTCGTTTTGGATAGATTCACTTGCTTTCTTGCAATTCCCTGTTCTTTTCTGCTGCAGTGTCTAATCTGTATAATCCCTTCCAGTAAAATTTTCCTCTTGGGTGTTGTATATTTCATCTCTAGAAGTCCCATTCACTTCTGTTTTATATCTTCTATTTCTCTCTGCATTATGTCCATGTTTTTCTTTATATCCTTGAGCATTAAGAACATATTTGTAATAACTGTTTAATGTCCTTCTCATTTCTGTCAATCTGAGTTGGTTTCAATTGAGTGATTTTATTCTTCATTATGCTAGGTTACAGTTTCCTGTGCTTTTGTATATGTGGTAAATTTTTTACTGGATGACATATATTGTGAATTTTACATTGTTTACGTTGTTGAATGTATCACTTCGAAGAGTCTGGGACTTTTTCTGGCAGTTAGTCAAATTACTTTTCGATTATTTCTATCTTTTCCAGGCCTGTTTTTTAGTTCTTTTAGGGCAGCTCTAGTGTAGCCTTTATTCTAGGGCTAAGCCGACTCTATTTCTAATGTGTTTTCCTTTTGGGTTTCTACTTAATGTCTCATGAATCCAATCAGATCTCTCTGGATAGAGGGAGCTCAAAAGGTTCCCAGCCCTGGGAATTGTTCTCTCTTTGAAAGTTGTTCTTGTCTGGCTGCTGGAGTTACAAATTGACATTCAGCCAAACACCCAAGGGGACCCCGTGCAGATTTCTGGAACCGTCTCTGTGCAGCTCTCCCCTTTGATATTCTATCCCACAAATGCCAGCCATCTTGGCCTTCCTGATTTGTGATCTCCATCTCTTCAACTCAGAGAGACTGCCAGACTGGGTCTTCCCTCCTTCCTGGCACTGCAGCATGGAAATTAAATCCAGCCAGCAGCCTTGGCAATGACAAAGTTCACTTTACTTTGTTTGTTTGTTTGTTTGTTTGCTTCCCTCAAGGATCACAGTCCTGTGATATCTGTTGTCCTATGTATTTAAATAGTTTCTTATATTCTGTCTAGTTTTCTAGTTTTTCTTGATGGGAAGATATTTCCAGACCATCTTGTTCTCCTGTATCTGGAAGCAGAAATCTCCAGAAGCAATATTTAAACCCAGAGAGTCTGGCTCCAGAATCTGTGCCCCCAGTCTCTCCACTAGTCAGCAGTTACTGAGCCTTCTAGATGCCAGGTCACTGATGGGGGCGCCACCAGGGGACCCATGGCCATGGGCAGGGTGGCTCCAGCCTGTAGCTCACCCCTCCCACCCCTCAGGTGGGCCTTCACCTTGATCATCATCTCCTCCTACACGGCCAACCTGGCCGCCTTCCTCACCGTGCAGCGCATGGAGGTGCCTGTGGAATCGGCTGACGACCTGGCAGACCAGACCAACATTGAGTACGGCACCATCCACGCTGGCTCCACCATGACCTTCTTCCAGGTGGGGCCCCCAGAGGCCCTCGGGCTTGGTGTCAGTACCCCAGCTGTGCCTAGCAGCTGCAGGGGGAGTGGGCGGTGCTGGGCAAGGCCTTCTGGGTCAGAGGAGCTGATTGTCATGAAAGTCAGGGAGGCTGGGGACCAGAAGACACACTCATACCCTCATGAGGAAGCCTGTTTTTGGGCTGGGGAAACTGGACTTCCGCCCAGGAATGGGGATGGGGAGACAGGTATGGGATCTAATGTCAGATTAGTGCTGGACACGCCAAATGGGGCCCAGGAGGCTGCTGGGGTCAGGCCTGGCAAAATGGACCAGCAGAGAAGGAAAGAAGGAGCTTGTCCATATGCATTTTGGGGTGATGAAAGGGAACCAGAAGGAAAGCAAGCCTGGCAAGATTTGATTAAGAAACCTCAGAGGCCTTGAATGCCAGAATAAGGCTGAGATTGAGCCCCCTTAAGTGGGGATGTAGGAACGGTTGAATGGTGACCCATTTAGAAGCTAGAGGTTCCCTTTGGGGCAGTTGGGGGTGGATGAGTGGTCGGGAGAGAAGGATGGAGTTGGGCAGGGGCCGCAGGCTGAAGGGCTAAGCAGGAACGGAGGAGGGGCTGAGTTCCCAGGTGGGAGACCATTGGAATGGCGTTGGGTGGTTGCTGAGCCATGGGCAGAGCCTGTGAGGTACCCGAAGGGAGGAGGGAACAAGAGTCTGGACCTCAGATCAAAGAGGGAGAGGCAGGGCAGGCATCAGGTGGTAGGGGCAGGGGTAATCATTCCCAGAAGATTCCCACAGGGCATGGACTTGGGTCTTCCCAAACCAGGCTGAGCCCCAGCTAGATTTGGGAGTTGAGCATCTGCTCCCAGGTTCTATGAGTAAGACCTGGGAGCACTGGGAAGACAGGGCTGGTGTCCAGCTGAGTCAGGCACTGGGATGAAAGATAGAAAAGGGCTAAAGAATAGACCATGGCCTCTTCTTCCAAGCTTTGGCCCTTGGGGTTCTCACTGGGCTGGCAGATGTGGGACAACTTGGACCTGGCCTTGAGCAGCCTGTCCTTCTGGTTTCCTCTCCATCTTCCTCTGGTCTCCTTGCTCCCTCTTGGGTTGAGGGAGACTTGCTGGAGGGCAGGTGACAGGGTTCAGGGGAAGGCCGGGAATGGAAAGCCCCTCACCTCTTCCCCTTGTGCCCATTCTGCCCAGAATTCACGGTATCAGACATACCAGCGGATGTGGAACTATATGCAGTCAAAGCAGCCCAGCGTGTTCGTCAAAAGCACGGAGGAGGGCATCGCCCGCGTCCTCAACTCCCGCTATGCCTTCCTGCTCGAGTCCACCATGAACGAGTACCACCGACGCCTCAACTGCAACCTCACCCAGATCGGGGGCCTCCTCGACACCAAGGGCTACGGCATCGGCATGCCGCTGGGTATGGTGGCAGCGCCACCGGGGTTCCCGACAAATACAAATCACCCCTCTCGCCCATATCCCAAGTTCTTGGCACTGGTAGATGCTCAACAAGTATCGTAGTGAATGAAGAAATGAGCACAGGAGAGGGCAAGCGTGGGTGTTTGGGGCCTAAGGATGGCTTAAGGGGAGGGGAGAGGTGGTCCAGCGTGGAGGAGAGGTGTGGCTGGGAGTCACTCACCCAGCAGGTCTGTCTGATGCCCAACTGTGTGCCCTGCTGGGTGTCAGGCCTGTGCTGGATACTGGGATAACAGTGGGGTGCTGCCAAGCTCCACCCGCCTGCCCTCCACTAGGGGCACGGACAGCAAACCAACAATGCACACAGCTTTATAATGTGATGTCGGGTGGTGACAACTGCTCTGAAGTAAATTAACCGGGGGGAGACTGGCAGGGAGTAGAGTGCTTCGTGTCATTTTAAAGTCAGTCAGAATCAATCCCCTGAGGACCCACCACGTGTGCAGAGCCCTGAGTGAATGGATAGAAGGAGCATTCCAGGCAGAGGCAAAGGTCCTAGGGTGAGATTGCCCTGAGAGGGTTCGAGGAGCAGTCAGGGGGCCAGTGTGATGGGAGCTGGGGCGGGGGGGTGGCGAGTAGTGCCGGAGAGCCCCAGGTGGCGGGGCCGGGGGCTGCGGGAGCTTGTAAGCCAGAAAAGGCCTTTATTTTCACAGTGCTGGATACCGCTGGAGAGTTTTAAGTGTGAGAGAGGCGTGATCTCTGATTCTGTTTCTGAAATGGACCCTCTGGCTGATGTGTGGAGAAGAGCCTGGGTGGGGGATGAGAGGAGGCTGCAGGGAGGAGACCATGACAAATGGGACATGTGTGTGGCCCAGCATGGTTGTCAGGGAGCAGTGATCAGACTCGGAGGTGGACGGTGGGACCCTGGGGGTGTGGCAGAGACAGGAGGGGGCCGGGGTCAGGGGGCGGTTAGCGTGTGGCGGGCAGGGCTCCGGGGCCCCAGTGACCAGTCCACCACCCCGCGTGCCGGTCCAGGCTCCCCGTTCCGGGATGAGATTACGCTGGCCATCCTGCAGCTTCAAGAGAACAACCGGCTGGAGATCCTGAAGCGCAAGTGGTGGGAGGGGGGCCGGTGCCCCAAGGAGGAGGACCATCGAGCTAAAGGTCAGCCACCCTGCATGCCGTGCCCTCCCGAGGACCCCTCAGAGCCCCTGTGCCCACACGGCCCGACCCCTGGCTCTCCCCTGACTCCCAGGTCTGGGCATGGAGAATATTGGTGGCATTTTTGTCGTGCTCATCTGTGGCCTCATCATTGCTGTCTTCGTGGCGGTCATGGAGTTCATATGGTCCACGCGGAGGTCAGCAGAGTCGGAAGAGGTGAGGAGGTTGGCACAGGGTATGGGAGGAGCAGTGGGACCCCAGGGGTGGAGGGGCATGAAGACTGTGGCGCCGGGGGCCTTATGAGAGGAGAGCAGGCGGCGAGGAGGGGCCAGGGAGCCAGGGAGATGAGGGCGGCTGGGAGAGACCAGGGGCAGAGGAGGCTGAAGAGAGAGAGCAGACAGATTGGGAGGAGAATCCATGGACATGAGGAGGACAGAGGCCAAGACAAAGATGCCAGGGGAAAGAATGGGAAGGGTGTGGGGAGAGGCAGGGGTGGTAAAGCAAGAAAAAACGAGAAGAGGCGATGAACATGCAGCGGAACGAGACTAGAAGCAACAGACTTGCCATCCGGTCTCACGCTATGTTAAGGCCTCCAGTGCTACCCAGCCTGACCTGCTCCTCCTGCCAGACCCATCCGTGCCTCTGCACTCCTACATGGCTCCCACCTTCCCCTCTCACTGGCAGCCCCCAACCCCTCCTTCCGCTCCTCACTTTTAGCTAATGACCTTACTTCTACTCCCCTGAGAAAAGCAGGAGTCAGGAGAGCGTGCAGAGCTCCACCTCCACGTCTAGCTGCCTCCTGCTTTCTCCACTCACCCTGGTGCTTACTCCATGAAGGCACAGGCGCCCAGCTAAGGCACCTCCACCTGGCCCCATCTCCCCTACTCTCGCCTTCCCCAGGACGTCCCTCGGTAGCGCTCTCCTTGCTGCCACACTGCCAGTGTCCTCTCTTTACTGGATCAGGGCCGGCAGCATACAAATGTGCTGTCGTTTCTCCCATGTTCAAAAACTTCTCTCAACCCCCTTTCCCCTCCCAGACACCACCCCATCGCCCTGCTTCCCTGACAGCCTTGTTGTTCCTATTTCCTCTCCTCCCATTCACTCTTGGATACACTCCAGTCCAGCTGCTGTCCCCACCTCTCTACTGAAGCCACTCTTGTCACCAGTGACCTCCATGTCCAAAATCCAGTGCCTGAGACTCGGGCTTCATCACGTGAGGTGGTGATAGACTTCACCTCTGCCCATCATTCTGTCTCCAAAACTCACTCTTCCCCATGCCCGCCTCATTTTCCGCCTCCCTCCCTGGCCACTGCTTCGTGGGGACTCTTGTGCTCCAACCTGGAATTCTCTCTCCTCTCCTTGGTGATCCCATCCCAGCCACATGGTTTGTAAGACCATCTCTATGCTGAGGGCTTCTGTACTGGTTGTCTAGTGCCATGTGATTAATTGTCTCCACATTTAGCAGTTTAAAACAGCAAACATATCAGCTCACAGTTTCTGTGGGTCAGGAATCTGGGAACAGCTTAGCTGGGCAGTTCTGGCTGCCCAGTGTCTCTGGCAAGGTCATGGTCATGATGTCGGCTGAAGGCTCAACTGGGGCTGGAGGAGCCACTTCTAGAATGGCTCACTGTCTCAGCGTGTTCCTGTGGGATTTTAATTTACGGAGGTGGCCGAGTGATGACACGGAGAGACCAATGCCACTGAAAGAATTTATTACTTACGTTTCCCAAGAGGAGGGGCTGCCATGCCACACAGGGCCACGTGGGGGAAACACCAGGTTTGGGCAGGAGCAGAAGGAGCGAGGGGGGAAGCCTAGGCCAGAGCCTTTATGGGAGTTTCTGCAGGAAAGACAAGGCAGGGTAGGGGAAGCAGCTTACCACTGGCTAGTTGGGTAATGTCAATAGGCTTCAATAGGCTCTGGGTCAGAGGAGTGGTCTCTAGTTGCCTGGTACCAGGCCCCAGGTGATTTAGGCAGCTTGGCATGTGAGAGACGTGGATGAAGGTGGTGGTTGGGGTGTAGACTTGGGATTGGTTGGTTTGCATATGGAAGGTGGGCCCTTAGCCCTTTGCTGTCTCTAAGAATTGGCTCCCCCTGGAAGGGGCAATCTATCCCTGGTCAGCAAAATTTTAAAGATGTCAAAACATCCTAAGATACAGAATATAAAGAACATGGTTCATACACTCATTCACATGGCAGCTGGCAGGAGGCCTCAGTACCTGGCACAGGGACTTCTCCGCAAGGCCGTGTGTGTGTCCCTGCCATGCCAGCCGACTTCCCTGATTGAGAAATCAAGAGTGAGCCAGGTGGAGGCCAACGTGTCAGCTGGCCTGTATGCACTTGGTGTTGGTCATACAGCATCTCTGATCCAAGGGCAGAGGGACTTACACAAGGGTGGGAGTACCTGAAGAGAGATCTTGGAGGCTGCCTAGCATAGCCCCCGAATGTGTACCTCACAGGACCTCTCCCCAAACCCAGGGTTTGGAAATGCAGCTCAGTACTCGACATCTCCACATGGATGTCTGACAGGTAGCGCAGGTGTCCACACGGAGCTCCTGCTCGCCCATCAGGCAACACCATCATTCTGGCTGCTCAGGCCAAATTACGGGGAGTCACCCTTCGCTCCTCCCTCTCTCACACTCTCTGTCTGCTCTCTTGGTAAATCCTGTTGACACTACCTTTAAAACACTATACCCAGGATCCAACCCCTTCTGACCGCCTTAGCGCCCTCAGCGTCTCCCTGCTCTCGCCCTTGGCCTCCCTACAGTCTGTTCTCAACACAGTTCCAGGGTGAGGTTCTGTGAGAGCAAGGATCCCCTGCTTTACACTCTCCACTGGCTGCCGTCTGACTCAGAGCAAAAGCCAAATCCTTACGGTGTCCTCTGGCCTCCCATGAGCTGGCCCCGGCTGCTCCTCTGACCTTATCCCCTTCTCCCCCTTTCTCATGGTCCCTGAGCGCGCCTCAGCACCCCTGCCTCAGCACCTTGGTCCTGCGGAGCTGTCTGCCTGCTGCCACCTCGGCTCCACGGGGCACTGGAAGGTCGTCTTCTCCCTGAGTTTTCCCCAACTATCCCTTATTGAAATTCAGCATCACTTTCCGTCCGCCCGCATGTCCCACCTGCCTGGAGGATTTTCTTTCTCCACAAAGCACTCCTCACAAGCTCCCCTACTACCTGCATTTGCACATCTGTGTGGTGGGTGGTTTTGTTTTTGCTTCCAGGCACTGTAATATAACCTCCTGTTTGGTTCCCTGCTGTATCCTCAGGGCCCAGAACAGTGCCTGGCACACAGAAGGTGCTAAACAAATATGTCCCCCAATAACGACTGCATGGATCAGAGGCAGGAGATGGAAAATACACAGGAGGGGAGAGACTATAGACAGTCAGAAAATTTAGAGTGAAAAGACAAGAGAAGGGAGAGCGAAGGGCAGGTTCAGGAAGAAAGCCACGTAATAACAGACAGGGGAGAGACAGGCGCTGAGAAGTGGAGAGGTGAGGCAGGAAGAGGACGGGAGGCAAAAGAACCGGGAGGCGAGAGAAAGGCGAAAGGATGGGTGGGGGCAGAGGAGAAGGGAGGCGGGGCAGGTAGAGCAGGGGGTGTGGAGAAGGGCGGGGAAAGGCGGGGGGGGGGGGGAGAGGGGAAAAACTGGGGTGGGGGAGATGAGAGACCAACACGAGCCAGGCGAGGGGATGACGGGGAATCTCCCGGGCCGGCGAGGTAACCCCCGCTCGCTGCCCGCAGGTGTCCGTGTGCCAGGAGATGCTGCAGGAGCTGCGGCACGCGGTGTCCTGCCGCAAGACGTCGCGCTCCCGCCGGCGCCGGCGCCCGGGGGGCCCGAGCCGGGCCCTGCTGTCGCTGCGCGCCGTCCGCGAGATGCGCCTCAGCAACGGCAAGCTCTACTCGGCCGGCGCCGGCGGGGACTCGGGCGGCGCGCACGGGGGTCCCCAGCGCCTCCTGGATGACCCGGGGCCGCCTGGAGTGTCCCGGCCCCTCACCTCTACCCCCTGCACCCACGTGCGTGTCTGCCAGGAGTGCCGGCGCATCCAGGCGCTGCGGACCTCTGGGGCCGGCGCGCCCCCGCGTGGACTGGGCGCCCCCGCCGAGGCCACCAGTCCTCCCCGGCCGCGGCCCGGCCCTCCCGGCCCCCGAGAGCTCGCTGAGCACGAGTGACCACGGGCGAGGCCGGACAGGCATGTGGACTGGCCGCAGGGACGGGCCACCCCGGACCCCCGGCCGTCCCCGCCTCCACAGCGAGCAAGAGACAGGACTTGCGCCGCGGCGGGCCGGACGCCAAGATTTTGCCTTGGATTCCTGATGAAGTCTGAGGCTCGGCTCTGGAGCCTGCCTGCGCCCCCTAGTGGATTCGCCAGAGGGTGCCGCGGACCGCGCTCGCTGCCCCCCCTGCGGATGGGAGGAGCGCAGGAACCGGGGCTTCCAGGGGCCGGGGACTACGGGGCTCTTCCCGGGAGCGGAGAGCAGTCCGCTGGGAGAACCCCATCCTGGGGCTGCTCAGGCTCCCAAGAATTGACACAGCTCCCCACTTCTGGAGGAGGGCCTCTGGGCAGATGGGTGTCCCCTGGCGCCCCTCGCCTCTTTTTTCTCTCTTTTTTGGGGGGAGAAACTTCGGAATTTCTATGAGACCTCCCCCTGACACACCCCAGTCCCGTTGGAATAAAAAAAAGAGAACAAAACCCCCAAACGGGATACCCCAATCTTATTTCCTGGGGGTGTGAGGGCATTAAAAGCATGGACCCCGCAGGGAGTCTGCTGAGAACCCCAGACTGGATGGTCACTTTCGCACTCACCACCCTCGGCCCTGCCCACGACCAGCAGGCCAGCCCAGGTCGCGGAGGCTGGCCCCTCTCCACCGACCTTCTCTCAGGACAGAAGGAGGCTGCGACAAAGACCCTGAGACAGATGGAGAGAGGTGCCGGCATCTGAAGAGGCGGAGACACCAGGAAACACAGACACAGAAAGACAGAAGCCAGACGGGGCTGGAGTGGGGAGGACGAGTGAACCGTTTAGTGTGGCGGTGCCTGGGTGGCCTGTGTGGTGGCAAGTGTGTGCCTGGGCAGGGGTGATTTGGCGACTTTGTAATCAAGTGCATATGTGTGTGTACGTACATCCATGAGGTCATCTTCGAATGTCTGTGACTGCGACCCTGCCTTTCTGCTGAAAATCTACCTCCCCAGCCCCTAAGAGAGGAAGCGAGAAATCACTGTAGAGAGGGAGAAGGGTGGGTCTGCTTTCTGTCCTGGCCTCCCCCTAGCCTGCTGGAGGTTTCTGTGGAAACCGCAGCTGAGAAAGGACGAGTGAAGGTCACACAGTGAGAGCCAAAACGAGGCCGAGGAGAGAGGGAGAGATGGAGAGGTGGGGAGAGACGCAGAGCAGGAAGAGACCGAGATGGGTGAGAGACAATGAGGGAGGGCAGAGAGAGAGAAGGAAAGGGAGTGAAGGGCAAAGAGGGGGAGAGACCGAGGGAGTGTGTGGTTATGAGGGGAAAGGATGAGATAGAATAGAGAAGTGCACAAGAGAAAGGGGCAGAGGGAGAAACATAAAGCGGGAAAGGTAAGACACCTGGGAGTTAGGGCTGAGAAAAGCAGGGAGTGGGGCGGAGCAGACAGGTGAGAGACAGGAAGCCACAGAAAACTAGACAGTGATGGGAGGGGGCTGGAGCGGTGAGCAAAGCCAAACTGGCTGCACCGGGAAGAGAAGCTGGGTCAGCCCCTGTGGCCCGTGGCCCAGAGCAGGGAGCTGTCCGTTCAGCACCGGCCTGGCCACTGCATTGCCCGGTCTTCCCTGCAGGGCCTGCCTGACTCGATGGTCTTTGGGTGCGCCACACCCCAGGAGACCTGCCCGTCACACAGCACCCCCAATCTCCATCCAGCCCCTTCTGTGTCTCAGACACTTGCCATGTGTGTGCCCCTCAGGGATAGGTGTGGGGGTGAGCTTGTGTCTGTCTCAGTGTCCCTTGTCTCCACCTCTCTTTTACAAACTCAAATGGATGTCTCTGTCCTTGGCCATACTGTCAGTCTGCTGAGTGACTAGAATATAATTGCAGACATTTTGGTCTCTCCCCGTCTCGGTCCCAATGTCACACTGCTGATCTTCCCTGGGATTTCTCCCCATTTCTGAGTCTCCCCTTCCCCATTTCTGCTCTGAGTCTCTCCCCAGACTTTCTCTCTGAGTCTCTCCAGTTTGCTGAACATGTCTCTGCCTGGCTATCTGTATCCCTGTCACCTTCACTGAGTACCTCTGTTTCTCTGTCTCCCTTCATTTGTTCTTTGTGTTTTGCCTGTCTCTCTCTCTCTGTCCATCTGTGTCTGCCTCCTCCTGGTTCTGGACTGTGTATCCATTTCTGCTCTTATGTGTCTCTCTGTCTCTCGTGCTGAGTTCCCCTGTCACTGTCCATCCCTGTGACCTTCTTCAGTCTCCCCCAGCTTCCGCAGAGCCTCTTGCTGGGAGCACGATGCACAGTCATCAGTCTCACCAGGCTTGTGTCTGAGGGGGGGAGTGCATGTTCAGGGTAGGGTGTGGGGGACCAAGGTCTTTCTGAGCTCAGCTGGAGAGCAGGAGGAGAGAGCTTAGAGTCTCCTGAGATCCAGACCCCCCCCCCCCAGGCCTCTCTGTGCCTCAGTCCCCATCCTCATGGTCCAGGCTCACCTCTGCAGGCACAGGTGCCAGGAGAGGGAAGGGATATGTTGACAGGCCCTCCCTCCCTCCGCCTGGAAGGGGGTAGAGTTGGGGAGAGGGGTCTTGGGGCAAACCACCTGGTTTAGAAGATGTGGTTCTCCCCTCTTCCCCAGTCTCCATGGAGACAGGCCAGGTCTGCAGGCCCAGCCTCCTTTGCTGCATATTTGGCCTTCCTGTTACCATGGCAACAGGGACAGCAGAGAGGGAAGGGGATGGGTCAGAGTACAGGATTGGGCTGAGGTTCTGGGTGCTGGGGGAAACCAAAGAACTGATCCCCTGCCTCCTTCTACTCTCTGGCCCTGTCTCCCTGTCCATGCCCATCTCTCCGTGGCTCTGAATCTCTGTCTCAGTTCCTGTGTCTCTCACTCTGGCCTCCAGCTTTCAGATGTTTCCCTGACCAGGTCCCTAACCTTCCCCACCCATCACCCATACACCAAGCTCACACCGTGCCCCTTGCCTGTGTCCACCCCACCCCCGACGACCTCTCCCATAAGTGCAGAGGAGACCCGCATTCTGAGAAAGCTACAGGGACAGGTTCTCTCTTGCTCTTTGCTCTTTCTACGCTCCCGAGGGAGAGTCTGGAATGTTCCTCATAGAGCAAAGGTGTGGGGTGGAAGACCATGACTCCTCGGGTTCCAGTGTGTGGCTGGTGGAATGTTGTGTGTATGTGGTCAGCCTGGGGTGCGGGTGCTGGCTGTGTCTATGTGCATACACATAAGAAGATGGGGTGTGTGTGGCATATAGGTGGGGGTATTGGGGTATGTTTGGAGGTACAACAAAGGTGTATGTAATAGCACCCCAATAGCTGATGTGTACAGCATGGGAGTGTGTGGGATGGCATTGTGTGATGTTTCTGTGAATTTCTGTGCCACGTGTGAGTCCATGAGCACCTTTTTGTCTGTCATTAACAATTAGCAATCATAATTTGTCAATTTTGCCCTGTGGGCCTTTGCCCATGTCCAAAGTCTGTATATTGTGTGCTCATGCATCAGAGTCCACAAAGTGCCCTGCGGTGTGTGGAGGCGGCATGAGGCTTGTGGTGTGCAATGGTGCTGAGTGTAGATGTGTGTTGGTTCTTAGCTCCATGGGTTGCACAGTTTTGGGTCTCTGCGTGAGATGGAACAAGGCCAGGTATGGTAGAGTGCGTGACGTGCGTGTCTTGGATGTAGTGTTCTCAGGGTGAGTGTTAATCTACATGGCACTTTGTGACTGTGATTCTGTTGTGGCGTGATGGGGTGTGTAAGGTATGTGTTTTATGCATTCCATTTCTATGTGTTTGCAAGCCTCACTTAGGGTTGTCTGGTGGGGTAGTGTGGTGTGCGTGTGATTGTGAAATTGTGGTGGGGTGTGATAGAGTGGGGTGTGTGTGTGTGTGTGTGTGTCCGTCCCCAGAGTCGGAGCTGCCTGAGTGACCATTGTGTATAGGATGCTAAGTGTGGTCTTCTGACTGTGATTATGTCTCATTGGGTGACTCTGCCATGGCTCTGGGTAGGGGAGACACACACAGTGCGGGGGCCTCAGGACTCCTCTCCCTCTGCAGCGCCCCTCTTCATTGTGGGGTCTTCCTTCCCTCCTGTGCCCTCTCCAGCTCCCCGCGCTGACCAGCATCCTACGCAGTCCCTAGGCTCCCCCGCCCCACCTCACTGCAGACGGACGTGCTCTGGGCCCCCCACCTCGTTGCGGTGGTTTACCGGGCTTTCCCCCACCCGGTGTCCGCCTCCCGCAGCGCACCCCTCTCCCTCGTGGCACACCCCCACAATGAGGGGACTTCCTGGGCTTTCCCTCCCACAGCACCCCCTCCTCGGAGGCGCCGCCCCCCACATTGTGAGGGTCTCCAGGATCCCCATCGCGGGGATCTCGGGGATCCCCCCTCCCACAGCGCTCCCCCTCGGCAGAGGCGGGGGGCGGGGAGGACAGCTGCAGTACCGGGGGCGGGGCCGCGGGCCGTCAGTCAGGGCGGCGGCGCCTGTGATTGGCCGGCGCAGCTCCCCCCCGCGGGCGCGGGCATATGAGGCGGCGGAGGCGGCGGCCGCTGCAGACCCTGTGCGGTAGGGTTGACGGCCAGACCGACGCGCGGACCGAGGCGCGGGCGCTGCAGAAGCCCCCAGCCCGACCCCGCGCCTGAGCCCACCCCGAGGCCCTTGCCCCGGCCCCCTCCCCACCCGCCGGCCCCTGACCCCCCGAAGCCGCCAAGATGGGGGTAGGTGCTCGGGTCCAGCCGGGCGGTGCGTGTGTACGACATAGTGGGTCCAGTGACACTGGGTGTCGGCGGGGAGTGGGGACTCCGGGACCCCGGCGCTCCGGGGCCAGGTCTGCGGGGACCCCTTGAGCCCGCTGACCTGGCCGGCGCTTGTGGTTGTGTCTCTGACTGAGTGTGTGCGCGGACCGCCTGGGTCGTGGGGGTCCGTGGCGCATGTTGTTGTGTCTTTGTCTGCCGTCCTCGGGGCACGGACCGGTCCGCGGCATCTCTGGCTGCCCCGATGCCGGACATACTCAGTCATGCGTGTGTGTGTGCGTGTGCATGTGCGCGCGTGTGAGCTCCTGGCCCTGTTCGGCCTGGGAGCCCCATCTGCCTGCGATTGTGTACCCCGGGGTTGTGTGTGACTGCCCATAACCATCTCTGGGTGTGTCTGCTAGCTGGTGCTTGTGTCTGGGGGTGTTGAAGCCCCTCTGCTTCCCTGGCCTGGTGGGGGCCAGATGACCTCTCTTTCTCCTTCCAGGCCTGGGTGGGGGGGCTCTGCAGTTCGGTGCAGTGCGGCCTGGGGCTGCGGTTTGTGTCCAGCCTCTGATCTGGGGTAGCAGACACTGAGGGCTGGGAGGAGCAGGAGAACCGTGGCGGGGAGACTGAGTGCCTTGCTGAGGGTGCATGTTTGCTAGTGTGTGGTGGCGGTGGGGGGGTCTGTGCATGCCTCTCGCTGCCCTTGTCTCGGTGTCCGTGTGTCCTTGTCTGTCTGCCAGTCTCTCCACCAGATGCCGTCTCCTTTCCTGGCTGACCACCTGACCCCGCCGCAGCCCTGGATTCCTCCCTGCGTGTCTGGGGCGGGGCCACGGGGGAAGGAGTGGGGGAAGGAGGCGGGTGGGATGAAGAGAGAGGGTGTGGATGGGAGAGGCTAATGGGAAGGGACTGTGAGGACTATAAGAAAGATGGCGGATGAAGGCTGATGGGCCCAGGGATGGAGGTGGGGGATGGGGCTACAGATCTGCGGACTGGGGTGGGTGAGGGGGAATGGGGAGAAGAAATGGCTGGGGAGAGGACTGGGAGAGAGGGCGGGGGAGATGGCAGTCAGTGATGCTTCCAGGTAAGTGGGATGAAGGGAGGGGAGACCACGGGCAGATGGAGAAGAAGACTGAGGCTAAAGGCCTTAGAGAAGGAACTGGGAGGGGGGAGGTGAAGAGACTTAGGGAAAGAAATGGAGACAAGTAGAGAAGTGAGGTGGTTTAGACACAGGAAGCCGTGACACAGAGACAGAGACATGGGAAGACAGAGAGAAATGCAGAGACAGAGAGATGGTGTAAAAGAGGCAGGGAGAAAGAGACAGATATAGAGACAAAGAAAGAGACACATGGGCAGAGAGACATGGGTGAGACATAGAGCGACAAAGAGAGACACTGAGGCTGAGATGAGGCAACCCAAGGACAGACATGTGTTATCCAGACACAACCTGCCTCAGCCTGGATGATGGGAAGAGGAGGCAGAGGGCAATAGGGGAAGTTGAGGGACAGATGTTTAGAGATGATGCCCCAGACACCCTAAGAGGGGGTGGAACAGCCTGGACAAGGTACAGAGGCTGTGTGAGCTGAGGGCCTCAGGAGGAGGCAGGCAGCACAGAAAATGGCAAGGAGCCACAGGGGCAGCCTGCAGTGAGACAGGCATGCTCCCTCCCCCACCCTCAGAGGTGCTCTGTCCCCCAGGGCACCCACGTGGGCCTTGTGCCTTCACTGGGAAAGCCTCAGCTCCCCCTCTAACAGACGGATGCCCACCCCCATGGGAGCCTGGTCATGGCAAGAACAAGCAAGAGCGTAGGTGTCCCAGCCCCCTCCTCCCTCAGACCCAGGAGTCTGGGCCCCCAGTCCCTCCCCCTCAGACCCAGGAGTCCAGGACCCACTCCTAGGCCTCTGAGGGACCCAAGCATCAGCTCCTCAGCCTCCCTAAGGCTTCAGAGCTGAGCAGCTGGTTTTCTTCCCCACTCCTGCCAGGCTCCCATCTCTCCTTCCTGCCTCCCCTTCATGTCTCTGCCTTGACCCCATGAGCTGTTATCTCCACAACTCTCCACATCCATGGGTCCACTTCTCCACAGAGGCCGAAACCTGTCCTGGGACAAGGGATGGAGGAGTGTCCTCACTGTCCCCCAAGCCTTTGTGCTTCCCTGTCAGACGCAGTGCTGCTGCAGGGCTGGCCCAGGGCCAAGCCTCTCTCCCACCCCCTGCAAACCTCTTAGAGACTCTGGGCTGCAGCCCCTCCAGGAGTCCCCCAGCTCAACCTCTGGTCTGGGGTCAGACAGCAGGCAGCTCAGCCCTCTACAAGGTCACAAGGAGATTATCTCTGAGCCTCGCTGAGCCTGGGATCCCGGCTTGGCCGTGGGCCCATTGGATCTGTCAGCGGCTCTCTACCAGCACCTGGCCTCACCCCTCCCCTCCTATCCCCGTCCCAGGACACTGCCTTCCCCATCTGCCCGGGCTGCCAGACTGGAACCTCAGTCACTCCCCCTCACACAGAATCTAGCCAAGCCAGGCCCAGGGCTTCTGCCTCTTGCTCTTCTGTACCCCAAACCCCAGCCAGCTCCCACTATGTCCCCCTGCAGAGGCCTGACTGTACCCACCTCCTGTTCCAATCTGTCTGTGGCTCCCACCAGCCCTCAGAAGAGAGGCCAGGGCCCACAGCCTGTCAATCAAGGCCCTCAGGACTGGCTGTCTCCCAAGATTTGCTTGGTCTCATGAGATACAGAGACTGAGATATCCATGGGGCTGGGGAGTGAGGCCCAGGGAAAGAGATGAGGGAGAAGATGGGAGAGCAAACATACAGGAGAGCTGGGGCTGGAGGGACAGAGATGCAGAGATGGACGCAGAGACAGACAGACACAGGGATAGAGAGGAAGACTGCAGAGTGAGACAGTGAGGGATGGACAGATATAGGGACACACTGAGCATCACAGAGGAGAGATAGCTTGAGCGATGAAGACAGAGACACAAGACAGAGAGAGGTAGATATAAGGATGGAGAAAGATGTGGAGACATAAAATACTGACACTTAGAGAAAGTGTGAGATCCCAATACATCAACTTGGAGAGAGATAGGAACCCAGAGGGACAAACTCAGCTGCACTCAGCAGATATAGTTCAAGAAATGGAGACAGACATTGTGTGAGAGACAGAAAGAGGCAGAGAGCTGAGGGAAACAAAAATCATAGAGAGACAAAAGTGCAGAGAGACCCAGAGACAGAGAGAGAGAGAAACAGACATTAACTGATAAGGGAGAGTGATCAGGAATAGAAATAGCCACAGAGATAGAAAGATGGAGAGAGAAAGAGATAGAAGAAGACAGAGAAGCACAAAAGAGAACAAGACAGAAAGGCACAAACACAGACCCAGACAGACAAGAGAGACAGGCAGACAGGCACAGCAAGAGACACTCAGAAGGTTAGACAGGCCCAGGGAGGGGAAGAAAGAGACAGAAGGAAACACACAGAGATAAGAAGACACACAGGACAGAAGGGAAGGAGCTCACAGATATGGACACAGAAACAGAGAGGGAGAAGCACAGATTAACCCAGATGGAGACCCTCAGGGAAAGAGACCCAAGGACACATAGGGCCAGAGATGGTGAGGCCCGTCGGCCAAGACAAGACTCACAGGTTTGAGAGACACTCATAGCCAGAGGGAAACCTACCCAGAGACACAGACGGAGACCCCCAAGCCAGCCCCCTGCCCAGAGACACAGGACAGGGTGAGAGTGAGCTCGGAGGGCCGGTGTCCCCCTGTAATCCCCTCTCGCCCACAGTCTGGTGGCTCTGACAGCTATCGTATCGCCACCTCGCAGGACAAGAAAGATGACAAGGGCTCGCCCAAGAAGAGCAAGGCTAAGGAGCGCCGGGACATGGACGACCTCAAGAAGGAGGTGGCCATGGTAAGCCCCACCCCCTGCACAGCACAGTGTCCCAGAGCAGGCCCCACCCCACCCCACCCCTGAGGGTCTCGACACTCACATGCCTCCCCCCAAACTCTTGTTCCTCAGACAGAGCACAAGATGTCAGTGGAAGAGGTCTGCCGGAAATACAACACAGACTGCGTGCAGGTGCGGCGGGCTGGGGGCAGGGGCTGGGGGCAGGGGCTGGGGCTGACCCTGGGCCCTGGGGGGTCATGAAGTGTTGGGGTGCCAGGGATGCTCAGGGATGGTTCTGTGTGCATCCTGTGTCCCTAAGGGTCTGACCCACAGCAAAGCCCAGGAGATCCTGGCCCGGGACGGGCCTAATGCACTCACGCCGCCGCCCACCACCCCCGAGTGGGTCAAGTTCTGCCGCCAGCTCTTCGGGGGCTTCTCCATCCTGCTGTGGATTGGGGCCATCCTCTGCTTCCTGGCCTACGGCATCCAGGCGGGCACGGAGGACGATCCCTCTGGGGACAACGTGAGTGCCCTCTGCTCGGCTCTGCACAAGGGCACTTCTCCTTGTCCCTTTAGACTTTTTGAAGCCCACTCCTCTCCTTTTTCTCATTTACCTTTCACAATCATCTCATGAAAACACCAGAGAAGGCACAAGGAACACGGAGGCTCAGAGAGGCCAAGTTCCTTGCCCAAGAGCACACAGCAGGACACATAAGCTGGGGCTCCCTCCCAAGGCTGTGTGATCGCAGTGGCCTTGGGGACAGACACCACCAGGTGGGCATGGCCTGAAAGATACACAAAGGGAGAGTGTGCTCATGTAGAAACACACAGGGACACGGTCTCAATAGATGGCGTACCTATAAACACAGACCCAAACACTGATTACATACAGATTCTTTCATGCACACTCACACACGCACATGTGCAGAGGGTCAGTGCAATCACGCCTGGACACAATCATGCTGCCACCTAGTTCAGACACACAGGCACAAACAGGCAGACAAACTGATGGCAAGACAGACACTGGAACTCGAACACTCACAGAGCTGCGAGCAAACATGAGGCTGGGGCACAGACGGCATTCTCCAAAATTAAAACCTAAGCAGGAAGACAGCCAGGCAGACAGAGATGCACGTACAGAGACTCAAACACAAATAGTCCTGTAAATTTAAAGCCAGGCATGCAGGCAGTCAGACAGACACACTGACCTAAACACACAGACAGGTAATAGCACACCCCCAGGTCCTCTGCCATAGGCAGAAAGACAGACAGATGGATGCACAATACAGAGTTAGACAGACCCAGACACCCAAACATACTCATGCTCAGAAAGAGGGACTCAAACGTGGACAGGCAGACAGACTCACAGACAAGAGAGACTCAGACACACAGAATTTCGAATGGACACAACCCTGGGATCAGACAGATGATTACAGACCCTCATTGATGCAAAGCTCCCTCCCAAGATTCCACAAACCCAGGCTGGGGCTGGGGGTGGCTTGCAGCACCTGTGACCGGGCATCTCCCCGCAGCTGTACCTGGGCATTGTGCTGGCGGCTGTGGTCATCATCACCGGCTGCTTCTCCTACTACCAGGAGGCCAAGAGCTCCAAGATCATGGAGTCTTTCAAGAACATGGTTCCTCAGGTGAGGGGTGCCCAGGAAGTGGCCGGGTAGGGGTGGACAGGTGGGTGGGGGCCGTGCCAAGTGACACCAGGCAGAGGGAGTCCGGCAGGTGACTCTTCTCCATCCTTCCCCAGCAAGCACTGGTGATCCGGGAAGGTGAGAAGATGCAGGTGAACGCTGAGGATGTGGTGGTCGGGGACCTGGTAGAGATCAAGGGCGGAGACCGAGTCCCAGCAGACCTGCGTATCATCTCAGCCCACGGCTGCAAGGTGGGCCTGGGGCCTAGCTCTGCCCTTCATGAAGTGGTCAGGAGTGGGGCCCCCAGCCCTCCTCCCTCCGACCCAGGAGGCCAGACCCCCAGCCTTCCTCCCTCAGACCAGGAGTCCAGGCCCCTGTCCCTGCCTCTCAGACCCATAGTTACCTTACACCTTAGCAGGAAGCCCTGTCCACTCCTCATCTACAGAAACCCAACCGCTGGCCTTTCAAACATCACTCACCTAGCCCGGCACCCAGGCTTCTAGCTGTGACCTCAAGGGATAGAGGCTTCAGCCCCAGTCTCCTTTGGACAAAGGGCCCCTGATCCCACGCCCCAGGGTAAGCCCTCTCTCCGCTGCTCCCCCCAGGTGGACAACTC
The DNA here is from genome assembly GCF_021234165.1 of Pteronotus mesoamericanus. Lineage (NCBI taxonomy): Eukaryota > Metazoa > Chordata > Mammalia > Chiroptera > Mormoopidae > Pteronotus > Pteronotus mesoamericanus. The sequence continues at coordinate 222,491 of NW_026555197.1, forward strand.
CTCCCTGACCGGTGAATCAGAACCCCAGACGCGCTCTCCCGACTGCACACATGACAACCCCTTGGAGACTCGGAACATCACCTTCTTTTCCACCAACTGCGTGGAAGGTGAGGTGGGGTGCGGCAGGGGCACCAGGTTGGAGCTGAGCTCGTCCAGACAGAGGGATGTATGTGTCTTGGGGGCTTGGGTCCCTCTTAGTTTCACTGAGCCGTCCGCCCACTCCGTCTACTCCCCTTTGGCCCCATAGGCACGGCTCGGGGCGTGGTGGTGGCCACCGGGGACCGCACTGTCATGGGCCGTATCGCCACCCTGGCTTCAGGGCTGGAGGTGGGCAAGACGCCCATCGCCATCGAGATTGAGCACTTCATCCAGCTCATCACTGGCGTGGCCGTCTTCCTGGGTGTCTCCTTCTTCATCCTCTCCCTCATTCTCGGATATACCTGGCTTGAGGCTGTCATCTTCCTCATCGGCATCATCGTGGCCAATGTCCCAGAGGGCCTGCTGGCCACTGTCACTGTAAGGCCTGGACCCCTACAATGGGTTGGGGAAGGGAGGGCTGGGGGCCCAGAGCTCTGGGTCCAGGGAGAGAGGGGGGCTGGGGTTCATCCCCCCAGGCCAGAGTGAGGAGGGGCTGGAGTATGGATGGACTCCTGGGTCTGCGGGAGGAGAGAGTCGCCCTTATCAGTGTTCTTGATAAGGGCAACTTGGGTCCTGGGGGCAGAGCCTCCTAAATCTCAAATGAGGAGGGTCCTGTGACTCGGAGATCCTCACTAACAAAACAAACAAACAAATGAACAAACAAAAATCTTGAGAAACACTACAAGGCATAAAGGGCTGACAACATCTCATCACTTTTCAAAGATAACTTACAAATTTAAGAAGTACACTGTAGTGGTAGCAAATCTAAAGGATACATTAAAATAGTTTAAAAATAAAATAACATCCCCCTTTTCAGTGTCCAGCCGTCAGCCCCATTGCAGATGTGTGCTCTCTGCTCTCCTCTCGGCAGGTGTGGGCATATTGCAGCGTGTTAGTAAGAGTTTTCAGGTACATGGAAGGGACCATCTTAGGAATGCTAGTTTCCCTTTGATTTCTAATGTATCAGCAGGCAGGTTTTCCGTTTTAGCATATTCAGAGCTACTCTAGGTCAAAGGCTTTTCATTGGCATATAATATACACACAAAGTGTTGCACATATGAATGTATCGCCTGAGAGTCTGGGCAAAAGAAACACACCCATGTCAGCTGCACCAGGCTCCAGTTCCCCCGTAGCCCCCTCAGGACCTCGCCAGCCCCCGGCCCAACCCCAGGGAAAGGACCTGCGGAAGCACAATCTTCCTGCTTCATATCAACTGGAATAATTCACTGTGAACTCGTTTCTGGCTCTTTTTTGCTGAACATCATGTTTTTGAACTCGACCCATGCAGTTACCAGGCAGCAGTAACTTGCTCGTTTTCATTGACATATAGTATTCCATCTTTATTCCACAATTTATTTATCCCTTCTGCCATTAGCGGACATTTGGTTTGTTTCATTTTGAAGCTATTCTAACTGCTGCTGCGATGAACATCCCAGTACATATCTTTCGAAATGCATTCTGCTCTTGGTTTGTGCCTTGGGGTGGAATTGCTGAGTGACACCATTCTCTCTTGCAAGCCATCCAGAATTCTCCCTGGGCTGGGAAGTTGGGTCGTTGGCACTCATACTGCTGGTCCAGCCCTGCCTTCTGGCTCTACCTGTAATTTGCCTGCCCTCGTGCACCTGCAGGTTTGTCTGACACTGACCGCCAAGCGCATGGCACGGAAGAACTGCCTTGTGAAAAACCTGGAGGCTGTGGAGACCCTGGGCTCCACATCCACCATCTGCTCCGACAAGACAGGGACCCTCACTCAGAACCGCATGACCGTTGCCCACATGTGGTTTGACAATCAGATCCACGAGGCCGACACCACTGAGGACCAGTCAGGTGAGGGTGGGGCCCAGGCCGAGGAGGGGGGGACTGAAGGGGCCTGGCCTCAAGATGTCCCCAGCTGTGACACGTGACTCCTTCAGGGACCTCGTTCGACAAGAGCTCACACACCTGGGTGGCCCTGTCCCATATCGCCGGACTCTGCAATCGAGCCGTCTTCAAGGGTGGTCAGGACAACATCCCTGTGCTCAAGGTGGGTCCGGCCACCGCCTGGCCTTGGCCTGCCCGTGCCCACCCTTGCTGCTGTGCCCTGACAGCCCTCTCTCCCCAGAGGGATGTGGCTGGTGATGCCTCTGAGTCCGCCCTGCTGAAGTGCATTGAGTTGTCCTCCGGCTCCGTGAAGCTGATGCGGGAACGTAATAAGAAAGTGGCCGAGATCCCCTTTAACTCCACCAACAAATACCAGGTACCCAGGGCTCTCCGTGGGAGCCGACCTGGACCTCACTTTCTCTATGATGCCTTAGCAGTCAGCTCCACCCCACTGTCCTCCTGCTTTAGGCAGGTTACTAATCTTTGCAGAGCCTCGGTTTCCCCATCTGTGAAATCAGAATGAGAGTATCCATTTTGCGGGGAGAGGAACAGACCTGAAGTCTCTGCTGGAGCAGGAAGCAAAGGAGTAAAATTCTTTTTGTAGCAGAGAGTGGGACCCAGCCAGGGATCTCGTTCATTCATTCAATAAATAAGTTTTTGAGCAGCCACCTTGTGTCAGGCATGCGGTATTAGGTGTTGGGGACACCTACAGCAGCGGGTGAAGTCCCTCTCGTGGAACTCACTCCCTAGTGCTAGAAAACAGACAAGGACAAAGGCACAAGGAAACACGGAATATGTCTGCCAGTCATCGTGCTGAAGGAGGGAGCCGAGGGAAGGGTTCTCGGCAGCAGGCATAGTGTGTGCCAAGGCCCTAGGGCAGGCCAGGCGTGTGTTGCCATGTTTCAACAAGAGCCAGCAGCCAGTGTGGCAGAGCAGTGAGCCAGGGAGGGTGGTGGGAGCTGAGGGCGGGTCCCATCAGGCCTTGCGGGCTGTGGGGAGGACTTGGGTGCGACTCTTAGGGGGACAGGAGCCACAGGTGGGCTGTGAGCAGAAGAGAGATGGGACCTGACTCACGTTTTCAAGCCCCTTTATTGAGATACAATTCACACACCATAGATCACCCATTTTAAAGTGTGCAATTCAATAGTTTTAGTATACTCACGGATATGTGCAGTCATCTACAAAATTTGGCAAATTTTTATCATCTCAGAAACAAACCCCACATTCCTCAGCTATTGCCCCCAACCTCCCGTATCTCCCCAAGCCCTAGGCAACCCCTAATCTACCTTCTGTTTCTATGGATTTGCCTATATTAGACATTTCATATAGATGGAATCCTACAGTATATGGACTTTTGTACCTGGCTTCTTTCACTCAACATAACATCTTCAAGGTTCATCCACGCTGTACCATGGATCAGCGTTTCATTCCTTTTTGTGGCTGAATAACCTTCCATTGTGTGGGTTGAACCTAATCTTTCTGCTCCTGCTGGCTACTATGAATAACGCTGCTGCAAACGTCCACATGACAAGTTTCTGTGTGGACATAGTTTGCATGTCTCTGGGGTGTAGACCTAGGGATGACCAGACCATATGGTAATTCTGTATTTAACCTTTTAGGGAGCGGCCAGACTCTTTTCCAAAGTGGCTGCACCATTTTCCACTAGCTCACATCGCTCAAAGGGTCCTCTTGGCTGCTCTGCGGAGGAAATGCTATGGGGTGGGGAGGGCCAAAACGGGGGTTCAGTGTGGAGGCCACTGCGATGTTCCACCTGAGAGATGATAGTGGCCGGATGAGGGCCCTGGAGGTGGGAGGTGAGAAGAAATCAGAATCTGGTGTATTTTGGAGGTGAGCCAACCAGATTTGGTGAGATGCAGGATAAGGTGTTGGGGGAGGCATAGGGCAGGCAGAGAGGCACATGTCCTACGGACGGACAGCCAATGTTTCTGTGAGAAACACAAGGGGCCAGAAATGTCTGTGAGACAGAGGCAGAAACGGGCAGGGGCGAACAGAGAGATCTCTGCGAGAGACCAACAGATGATCTCTCAGGTAGAGATTTAGACAGCGTCCTCTGTGGGAGCTGTCTGTCCTGGCGCCCGTGGATCTGGGTGGGCCCAGGGGGTCCTCTCCCAGCCAGGCAGGCAGCCTCCACGCCCGGGCGAGGCTTGGGCACACCCACCCTCCCCTCTCCCCGCAGCTCTCCATCCATGAGACCGAGGACCCCAATGACAACCGGTACCTGCTGGTGATGAAGGGCGCCCCTGAGCGCATCCTGGACCGCTGCTCCACCATCCTGCTGCAGGGCAAGGAGCAGCCGCTGGACGAGGAGATGAAGGAAGCCTTCCAGAACGCCTACCTTGAGCTTGGCGGCTTGGGCGAGCGTGTGCTGGGTGCGCACCACGTGGGGTCAAGGAGGGCATGATGCTGCCCAGCGTAGGGCCTCCCAGAATACACCGTGAATGAATGAATGAATGAACGAATGAACGAACGAACAGGAAAGGATGGCGTCTTTTTTTTTTTTTTTTGTAATTCTCAGGCTGGATTTTTTTTTCCAGCTCTCTTTTATTTTATTTTTTTTAAATACATTTGTCTCTGCTCCCCCGCCACCACTTTCCCTTGCCCCCTCCCTCCTTCCCTCCCTCAGCTCTTCCCCTTTGGTTTTGTCCATGAGTCCGTGCTATATGTTCCTTGACTTTCCCCTTCCCTTCCTTTTTCCCGGCCCCCGCTCCCTCCTTCCCTCTTGTCTCTGTTGGTTTCTTTTCCTTTCAGTGTTGCTGGTCTTATTTTCCTTGCATCTTTGTATTGTTGGTTAGGTTCCGCTTATAGGTGAGATCGTATGGTATTTGTCTTTCGCCCCCTGGCTTATTTCACTTAGCATAATGCTCTCCAGTTCCATCCATGCTGTCGCGAAGTTTAGTAGTTCTTTTTTCCTTTCTGCTGCGTAGTATTCCATTGTGTATATGTACCATAATTTTTTGATCCAATCATCTACTGATGGGCATTTAGGTTGCTTCTAACACTTGGCTATTGTAAATTGTGCTGCTATGAACATTGGGGTGCATAGGTTCTTTTGTATTGGCGTTTTGGTGTTCTTAGGGTATAATCCCAGCAGGGGATTCACTGGATCAAAAGGCAGTTCCATTTTCAGCTTTTTGAGGAAATTCCACACTGCTTTCCACAGTGGCTGCACCAGTCTGCATTCCCACCAACAGTGGACTAGGGTTCTCTTTTCTCCACAGCCTCGCCAGCACCTGTTGTTTGTTCATCTGTTTGTGATGGCCATTCTGACCGGTGTGAGGTGGTACCTCATGGTGGTTTTGATCTGCATTTCTCTGATGGCTAGTGATGCTGAGCATTGAAAGGATGGCATCTTTAGGAAAGGGACGTTGGCCGACTGGCCCCCTGGGAGAGGACTGCTGGGACGGGACGGCCAGGAGCTGTGGGGCAGGCAGCAGGGGGGCCTGGGACTGGAGCCCTCATGCCCCACACCATCTCTGCCACCAGGCTTCTGCCATTACTACCTGCCCGAGGAGCAGTTCCCCAAGGGCTTTGCCTTCGACTGCGACGATGTGAACTTCACCACAGACAACCTCTGCTTTGTGGGCCTCATGTCCATGATCGACCCGCCCCGAGCCGCCGTCCCCGATGCAGTGGGCAAGTGCCGAAGTGCAGGCATCAAGGTGCGGCCTGGGGCAACTGGGGAGGCAGGGCCAGTGGCCCAGAGGCCAGTGCGGAGGCTGGACCTTCCCCAAACAATGCCCGCAGGTCATCATGGTCACAGGCGATCACCCCATCACCGCAAAGGCCATTGCCAAGGGTGTGGGCATCATTTCTGAGGGCAACGAGACTGTGGAGGACATCGCTGCCCGGCTCAACATTCCAGTCAGCCAGGTCAACCCCCGGTGAGTGCCACCCACTGGCTCAGCCTTGCTGCCCACAGGATGGCAGGTCCCCTTCCTTCTGGGCCTCCTCTGTTGACTCAGCGCCTGGGTCCTGTTCCTCCTCCAGGGTGGGGCAGTTTCACACCCCGCCTTTGCCACTGCTGGGCTGCATGACCTTGAACAAATCATTCAGCCTCCCTGGGCCTCAGCTTCAGAGCCTGGTGACCAGCCTCTCCTGTCTGTGGGTCTGGCCTGCCTGACTCTCTGTCCATCAGCCACTGCACCACTCCCCATGCGTGCCGACCACTCTCTGCTCTTCTCAGGGACGCCAAGGCCTGTGTGATCCATGGCACCGACCTCAAGGACTTCACCTCCGAGCAAATTGACGAGATCCTGCAGAACCACACTGAGATCGTCTTTGCCCGAACATCTCCCCAGCAGAAGCTCATCATTGTGGAGGGCTGCCAGAGACAGGTGGGCTGGGGCTGGGGCCCCTCGTGGGAGGGGGCCGGGGCCTGGGCTCCTGGGCCTTGAGGAGAGGGGTCTGGGGCCAGGCCTTTGGGTGAACTCCTTACCCTCTCCCTCTGCAGGGAGCAATCGTGGCCGTGACTGGGGATGGTGTGAACGACTCCCCTGCCCTGAAGAAGGCTGACATTGGGGTGGCCATGGGCATTGCCGGCTCTGATGTCTCCAAGCAGGCAGCGGACATGATCCTGCTGGATGACAACTTTGCCTCCATCGTCACGGGTGTGGAGGAGGGTGAGTGGCCAGGTGGCCCTGGGGACCGGGATCCCTGCGTGAGGCTGGAGAAGGGGAAGGGGGATAGGCCAGTGCCGCCGTGGGGTGCACGACAGGGAGTCGATCCCGGAATCCCACTGGCCCCATGGAACCTGAGCATCTCCTTTTCAGTCTCTCTCCCCCAGGGGTTGGGGGCTTCCTGGGGGCAGAACTGAGCTGATGCACTTCTGGGTCCCAGCATTGCCCAGCACAGGGCCAGTCTGGTGGGCAGATTCGCAAGCATTTTTTAAATACTCGTAAGTGCAACCACGGGAACAGCGGGCCCCTCAGAATGCCCCTCACAGCCTGGGGTCAGGGTCAAGGAGGCCTCCCAGAGTGGACAGGGGTCACTGCCGAGTCCCAAGGACCACGTGGGCATTTTCACATAGGTAGTGCTGGGGAAGGGAGCTGCAGGCGGGAGAGCTGAGTGCGCAAAGGCGAGGCTGGGTGAAGGAGTCGGTAGGAAGCTGGGCGCTGGGAGCCTGGGCCACACGGCCCGGGCTCCACCGGCTAACGGGCCTCGATATGGCCACAGATGGGGCTTGTTCACACTTAATTTTATTCTGATCATCAAAGTAATACAATATAATTATATAAAATGTAGAAAAGCATGAAGAAGAAAATTGGAATCACCCGTAACCTCATCATCCAGAAATAATCACTGTTCGTGCTTGGTGCATTTTCCAGTTTCTCTCTCCCTCATTTGAAATGTCCCCAGTGTAAAAAGTAATGCATAAGAGAGAATTCAAACAGGGAAGCTGAGCCTAAAGTGACAAATTAAATGCCCTATCCCTTGTCTCCTACCTCCCAGAGGACACCATGGCTAACCCTTTGTTACCCCCCCAAGACATCTATGCATGTGCAGTGCACACACTGATGATACACGTGTTCACACCTTCCAGGCATTTACTGGGCTCCTACTTTGCGCATCACACGAGGGCTAGAGACACAGCAGTGGGCCGAGCAGGCATGGTCCCTGTCCTCAAGGAGCTGGAGAGATAGCCTTAAGTTCACAAACAAATAAAGACCTAATTACCAATTGTGACAAGTGCCAAGAAAGCAAGCAGGGTGCTATGGCAGATAGTAATGGGGGTCCTACCTAGAGAGGGTGGACAAGGAAGGCCTCTCTGGAGTGACAAAAACAAAGTCGAACTTCCAGGAGGGGAAACCCCAGGTATACCCCAAAGCTGAGCAAATGGCACAGCGGCCCCACTGCCACCATATCACCCAGCACTGACAGTTACGAGCTCATGCCAATCTTGTTAAACTCCCCCCCCCAACCACTACACACTCTGGATCACATTCAAGAGCATTTAAGTCGTTATTTCACCCGTAAATATTTTAGGATGAGATACCACTAGTCTGTGGGGAGCAACACGTGCATTAGAGGGAAAGCAGTAGCAGGTGGGAACACCTAAGCCTCTCATTTTACACAACGCTGATCAGACCATCCACACCTGCATGCCGCGGGCCTCCTCGCCCCTTCTTTATGACATATCTTGTAGCTCACGTCTCTCAGCACATGAGAGAAGGTGGAGGGAGAGGCTGGCTGGAGTCATCTTGAGTTTCTTTGTACTCGATACACACTGTACTGATTGGATTTTTATTGGGCTATGACGTACGTACAGTAAGGTGGGCAGCTTGGTGACTTTTACACATGTGCACATCAGTGCAACTGCCAGACCCCGATTAAGAGAGCATTTCCAGCCCCTATTAAGGTTTCATCAGGTCTCCCGTCTGTACCTCTCCTCCCAGAAATAGCCGCTATCTTGACTTTTGGCATCACAGATCGCTTTTGAATCTCAACTAAATGGAATCCTGCAATATGAATGCTTTTCTGTCTGGCTTTTTTCCCTCAATGTCACACCTCTGAGATTCATCCATGGAGCTGGGTGTGCAGAGCTTGTTCCTTTTCCTTGCTGAGGGGTATTCCATTACATGGGTGGACCTGCTTATTTATCCACTCCCCAGTTGATGGACATTGGGGTTGGTTTTGGTGTTTGCTATTGTGACTAATGCTACAGTGAGCATTCACACTTGCTTTTTTTGTGGACATAAGCACTGATTTCTCTTGGGTATAAACCTAGGAGCAGGATGACTGGGTCAATAGAGAAGGGGGTGTTTCACTGTAATAGAAACTGCCAAACAGTCTTCCAAAGACGGTGTAGTTCAAAGAATGGTTGAACGGGGCAACACGCTTATACTTGTGTGCAGACGGGTGGGCAGGTGAGGGAATGGCTTAGCTAGGACACGTGGACTGGGGCAGAGGAGGGGATAGGGTGTCATGGTTTGATCCCGAGGTCTGAACCTGTCCCCACCACAGGCCGCCTGATCTTTGACAACCTGAAGAAATCTATCGCCTACACCCTGACCAGCAACATCCCCGAGATCACACCGTTCCTGCTGTTCATCATGGCCAACATCCCGCTGCCTCTGGGCACCATCACCATCCTCTGCATCGACCTGGGCACGGACATGGTGAGCCTCCGGCCACTCCCAGGGCCCTGGGAGGGCAGGGCCCCTCACTCCCCAGCTCACCCGGCCTTCCTTGCCCAGGTCCCTGCCATCTCACTGGCATACGAGGCTGCCGAGAGTGACATCATGAAGAGACAGCCCAGGAATCCGCGCACTGACAAGTTGGTTAACGAGAGGCTCATCAGCATGGCCTATGGGCAGATTGGTGAGGATCTGGGGAGCCTGTCTTGACTATGGCTAGATGGGCCTAGAGCAGTGCCTGGCCCACGGTGGGCACTCAGAAGCCTTGTGTTGAATGAGTGGAGTACAAGCAGGGCTCGGTGCGGGAGATTTGGAAGGAGTGGCTTACAGATGGGTGGTGGTCGCCACGGTGGAGGCCCGGCCTAGAGGGGGTGCACCCGGGGAGCACGCAGGACACTGAGTGGCGGCAGATCAGGGCTGGCCCTGGCTGGCCACGCCAGAGCCCACTGCTCCCCCACCTCCATGATGGGAAAGAAGAGACCAGCCTGTGAGCTCTAGTGTAGGAGTGAACCCCTTTCTCATTTCTCTCTGCCTCTTCCTCAACCTGCTGCTGGAGATGATGTGTGCAGGGCCTCAAAGGTGCTGAGCTCCCCGTCACTGGGAGTGTTCCAGTGAGCAGGGGCTTCATGGTGGTGATTAGAAGCCTGGGGAAGTCATTTCTGCATACGGGTCCCATAAGACTCAAGCCCGAGGGTCCTTGGGGATTTCCTGAGGTTCAGGTGGCCGGGCTCAGGTGGGAGGGAGCCCCAGGTTGTCCCTCTGGGGAGAGCCCTCTCCCTGAGGCTTCTGTCCCAGAGGCCCATCCCCGGTGCTCTCCACCAGACCGCCCTCTGGAAGCTTGCCCCAGGTGGTGTCTCGGCAAGAGGATGGAGGTGGCCCACCTGCCTCCTGGTGGGGGTCTCAAGGGGCCCCAGGAGTGCAGTGGGCTAGCTGTCTGCCCCGGCTTGAACCTCTCCTCATTTCCCTTTTCTCCTCCCCCCAGGAATGATCCAGGCTCTCGGTGGTTTCTTCTCCTACTTTGTAATCCTGGCAGAAAATGGCTTCCTGCCTGGCAACTTGGTGGGCATCCGGTTGAACTGGGATGACCGCACCGTCAATGACCTTGAGGACAGCTACGGGCAGCAGTGGGTGAGTGGGGTCGGGCCCCACGGTCTAGCAGGAGCTCCTGGTCAGTGTGCCCCGGGCAAGCTGTCCTGCTTCCTGTCTCCCCTTCTGCCCCCGGGCCCATGCCAAGACCCTCACTGGGCAAGAGGCCTCCTGCTGCTCGAGGTCCAGCCATTGCCCCTGCCCCACCGGGCGAGACACCTTCACTGCCCTCCTCCCGATCTCTGTCTGTCCCTTCAAATTTCACCAGTGCCCGTCCCCTGAGGAGGCCCACGGGGTCCTCAGCCCCTCCCACTCCCCTCCATGCCAGGGATGGTCTCTGGCCCCTGACTGACAACCGAGGTCACCATTAACCTCTCCTTCCTAGTACATCCCTGACTCTTCCCATGGGGTTGTCAGCCTAAGAGGGGAGACATTTCTGAGGTCCTGTGGGACCCCATCGGGACAGAGTCCCTGCTTTGCCCTGGGTGCAGACAAGGAGGCTGGGGGCCAGGGCCACGGCCAGCACTTCAAAGTTCACTGACTGCCGTCCTGCATGCTGGTCATGGCTCTTGCAGACGTACGAGCAAAGGAAAGTAGTGGAGTTCACGTGCCACACAGCCTTCTTTGTGAGCATCGTGGTCGTCCAGTGGGCTGACCTGATCATCTGCAAGACCCGCAGGAACTCGGTCTTCCAGCAGGGCATGAAGTGAGGGCTGCGTGGGGCTGGCGCGTCTGCCCTCCCCTCGGGGTGTTTCCATTTTTGTTTCTGAGTTGATTCTATCTCCAGTGACCTGCCTGTCTTGGAGTCTCCAGCCCCCTGCCCCCGTGTCTGTCTCTGTCTCTTGTGTGTGCATGCGCACGCGAAAGAGAGAGAGAGAGAGAGAGAGAGAGAGAGAGATTGATTGGGTCCACATCCCTGCCTGCCTATGTTTCTGTCCTTGGCTCTTTCTGTCCTCATCTTCCATTGGATCTGTCTCTGCCTCCCTGTCTCTTTTTGTCTCTCTCTCCCTGTAGCTCCATGCCTGTCTCTCTGTCTGCCTTTGGGTGTGCTTCTGGTCTGTGGGTGGGCTAGGGCTGCCTGGGTCCAGCCCTGCCTGTGCTTCCAGGAACAAGATCTTGATCTTCGGGTTGTTTGAGGAGACGGCCCTCGCTGCCTTCCTGTCCTACTGCCCTGGCATGGACGTGGCCCTTCGCATGTACCCTCTCAAGTGAGTGCCCCTCACCACCCCCAGGACGGCCCCCCAACCACCAGCTTCAGGATCCTACAGGGAGGAGCCTTCCTTGTGGGACATCCTCACAGGCTCCACCTCTCCCGGTGTCTCTTAGGACCCCCTTCTCTGTGTCCCCCACTGCAGCCCCTGTTCTGATGTCACCAAGCCTGCCCCCACCCCTGTGGGATGTTCCCATAGTGGGTGCTCCCCAGCCATGGCCAAGGCACCCCTCACTGGTGGGCAGGAGGGACCAAGGGAGAACCCCCCTCGGCGTGGCCCGTCCTGTCCCCTGGGACTCTGCCTCCTATCCCCACTTTGGGCCCCACATTGACGCCCTCCTCTTGTCCCATCTCTACAGGCCCAGCTGGTGGTTCTGTGCCTTCCCCTACAGCTTCCTCATCTTCGTCTATGATGAAATCCGCAAACTCATCCTGCGCAGGAACCCCGGGGGTGAGGGGCTGACGGGGCAGAGGGACAGGGCAGAGAGATGGCTGGGGGGACAGGCAGGCAGGGCTGGAGGCGGGGCGGGGAAACACCATGGTGGCTTGTCTGATGCTAACCTCGCTCTCTGTCTCCCCGCCTCCCTTCTGTGTCGTCTCTCCCTTCCCTTTCGACCTCCTCTCTCCCTGTCTGTCTGGGCCTCCTCCCTGCCTTTCTGCGTGTCTCTGTCCTTTTGGCTTCTTTCTGTCTTTCTCTTTCTCCTTGTGCTTTTCTCCACGCCTGTCTCTCTCTGTGTCTGTTTCTCTCCTCTCCAGGTTGGGTGGAGAAGGAAACCTACTACTGACCTCAACCCCAGCACCTCACCCATCTCCTCCCTGCCCCTCCTTGCAAGCCCAGGACAGCCCCCTCCAGTCCCCCCCATTTTGTATTCTGGGGGGAGGGGCCCTCTCTCCCCATGGCCCCCACCTTGGCCCCACCCCCTCAAAGTGTCTCCGGCCCCCTCCCTCTCTCCCCACCTCTGGCTGGCTTCTGTCCCCGCCCCGGCCCCTGCCTCTCCTCTTTTCTGTGTCTCTGTTCCTCTCCCTCTCCTCACCACTGTGTCCCAGCCCCCTCCCTGGGCTCTTTTTTACTCCCCCTCAATGTCCCCCCACCCTGGCTGATGCCATCTCTGGTTCTGGACAATTATCAAATATATCAGTGGGGAGAGAGGCGGTGTGTGTTGTGCTTGCTTTCTGGACGGGAGGCATGGGCGGGCGGTGTCCCCTGTGCTGGCGCACTGGCTGGGGGCTCACGCCGTGCCAGGAGGAGAGGCCGGCACCAGCTTGGGAGTCCCGGAGACACGGGGTCATCATCAAGTCATGGAGTTTTAGACCAAACTAAAGCTAGAGGGAGGGCATCTTGAATTCTTTAGGAGATGGGATTATGGGATCAGAACCAGCGAGAGGAAGTAGGACCCCAGGGAAGTGATGAAAGTGACAACTAGAGGATGATGGTGGAGATTCATTGAGCCTCCACTCTGTGCTCTGCCCTCTTCTAAGCATTCTGTGTATAAACTCACTTAATCCTCACAGGTATGAGGCACAGAAAGGACAGTGACTTGCTCAAGGTCACAGAGCTGAGAGGTAGCAGATCTGGGATTTGTACAGGCTATCCAAGCTCTAAGTCACTATGCTATTTTCCCTTTTTATTGAGATAAACTTTCATACAGTGAAGCGCACAAATGTTAAGGGCACAGCTGAACAATCTAAAAAATTACACCCACCCCGTTCAAGATATCGAACATCTCCATCCACCCAGAAAGCTCCCTCGTGCCCCTTTCCAGTCAGCCCCTCTCCAGAGCACTGATATGCTTTCTGTCGCCATCCTTTGGTTGTGCTTGTTCTTGCACTTTGTATAAATGAAACCTTACGGCATGTTGTCTCCTGTGTCTGACTTCTTGTTCTCAGCATCATGTCTCGGAGAGTCACCCATGTTGTGTGTATTGGAAGCCTATTCTTTTTCATTGCCATATAGTATTCCACTGTGTGACTATAACATAACCTGTCCATCGATTCTCCTGTTGATGGACATTAGGGTCGTTTCCACTTTGGAGGCTATTTCAGTTGGTGCTGCTAGGAATAGGAACATTCTAGTAATGACACATTCAGTACATGCCTAGGAGTGGGACTGCTGGCCATGGAAGGGACTGTGTTTAGCTTTACTTGAAACAACCTGACCTTTTCCAAAGCTCTTGTGTCACTCTGCATTCCCACTGGGCATGAAAGTTCCAGTTGCTCTAGATCCTTGCCAACACTTGATATTGTCAGTCTTTCAAATTTTAACCATTCTGGTCGGGCAGCTGTAGTACTTCCCTCAAGGTGGCCTTCCTAACACAGCCCAGGGATGTGACTCAGGAGGAGCTAGGGCCAGGGTGCTAAGAACTCACAAGTGTGAGTGAATACGTGCATGTGCCCAATGCACAAAACAACGGCTGAAGGAGTGCCTGAATCTGAGGGGGAGGGGCAGCGTGAGACTGCACCTTCCTTAGGGAGGCTGCAGAAGCTACTTTATTCATCAGGTGCAGGGTAAGAAATGCTCCCATGGACAGGTAGGCAATCAGAAGCCTAGAGAGGGCAGGGACTTCCTCGAGGTCACACAGCAGGAATACTCATATAACCTAGGTTTCTGATTGTCTAGGCTAAGGTCTTCTTACCCTTCCAGCTCTCCTTCCTCTGGGATCCAAGAAACAGGAAGGGGACCTCAGGCTAGAGGGACCACAGGGCCAAGGCCCATCTCCCAGCCTTCTCAGGTGCCCCCTCACCTCCCACCGTCCCCCTAATTCAAGGCCCATCTGCCATAGGATAGGGCCTCTCAAGGACCCAGTCTCTCACTATCCCCTTGTCTCAGGAATCCTCCCGTCTTTCACAATCTCTCTCTGCCTCAGGGCCCCATCTCCCACAGATCTCCCCAAACCCTGGATTCAAAAGTCCCCCCATGCCCTGCTCAGAGGGCCCCTCCAACAATGTCCTTGCCTGTGGACCCCACCATCCATGGCCCACGCTGTGCTATACCTCCAGGCCTTTGCCCATTATATCCTCTGCTCAGAACAAGTACTGGTGGGTTATGGAGTAAAATCACTTTCACTGAGTTCCTGTCAGGAAACCTAACGGCTCTCATAACAAGAGTCAAACTCAAACTTCCCAAGGCTGGCCATGAGGGGAGGCAGCTGCTGAACCTCTGCCTCCAACTCTCTGCTCAGCAATATTTATCTTCCCCTTGGGGGCTCTTTCCCTGGTGGCCCTGGCTGCTCTCATCACTTTGAACTTGGGTGCTGCTCCCCCATTGACGCTCCGGGGTAAGTGTGCACTCACCATCCTCCTCTGATTTCCGGAAGCCAAGTAGGAAACCTCAGCAAGTTTCTACTAAGAGCCTGGGGCTAATAAACAGTAAGGAGCAGCCAATCTGATCTTCAAAGTGTGGCTCATTCAGCTTCAGTTTAGGACCCCCCTCAGGAGGCCTCCCTGCCTATTGCTCCACTAGCCCCATTAGCAGAGGCACTTCCTGGGAGGCCCTCCTGCGGCCTCCTCCCAGCTCCCGGGTGTGAGCATGGACAGAGGCCCTTGAGGGCACAATCGCTTCCTGCCTCCTCGGATCATCCTGCACCCACGCCAGGTAAATCATGCTGAACAGTTTGTATCTTATTCCCTGGCTGACTGGCTCTTCACCGCCTCAAAGCCCAAGCACAAAATGGACGCAGACCCTGGAAGACAACAGCTGAGGTTAAGAGTTACCTGGATATCCCATGTGGGAATTCTCCTTCAGTCCCACCCAGCCTTGAAAAATTAGGCCCTTAGTCCATCAAAGGGAACCCAGACTTCCTGTGACTTCGATACACCTCCTTGAGGCTGTTCTGTGCCATTTTCCCGCAACTCACTGAGAGGCCTCACTAGAGGCAAAAACAGAGAAATACGTATTTCTCCGGGAACTCTGAGAACTGGGAAAAGAAAGGCCCAGGTCTCAGACACCAAACGCTCTTTGGGACACCTGAGGGGCCAGCAGCCCTTAATACGTTACTGTTAAATCTGGGAAGGCTGAACTCTAGAAATAATCATAACATTCATGATACTGAAACCACAAGGATTGGATTATAATTGCACTTTTATTAATATCAGAGGCCAGCAATCTGAGAAGGTGGTGGATAAAAACTCTAACATCCACCTTACCTTGAGCTTTCAGAAGCAAATTTACATGGGGGAAACGTGGGAATTTGAGAGGGGGAAATTCCTAGGGGCAGCACAGCCTGCTGTTTCTTCTGAGTAAGGGGAGGGGGAGCTCCCTTTGTTCCAGTGTTAGCTCTCTGTTAGCATTAGCATTCTTCCCTCACCGCCCCCCCTTCCCCCTAGCCCCTGCACCTGTGGTTTATGGCGGAGGAGGCTATGTATTCTCTGGAGAGGGAGAAGAGATATAAACCACTTTCTTTCAAGTGTCCTTTGTTAGGGGAGATAAGGTCTTGCAATACACCAGCTGCCTGTAAGTTGCTCAAACTCTTTGGCCTTGTTTAATTTTCTTATCTCAGTTTCCCCAGGAATTTTCCTAGCTTCTTACTTTCCCATCTCAATGCTATAGTGGCACTAACATCCACTACCATTTATTTAGCTGTTATAAAGTATCAAGATTCCAGTACTTCACGTGGACCCTGTAATCCATATTACCATAACCTCCTGAGTGTGGTACTATCAGCTTCCCTACTGCCCAGATGAAGACACTAAGGTTCAGGGAGGTGACAAGATCAACACAGCCTGGATTTTTACCTCCCCCCCAAAATCCTAGTTCTTTTGGTTACACCACCACCCTCTTAAAAAAAAATTCTCAGCCCTTTCCCTTTCCCAGCGTCCCTCCTTCCTATCCACCCAGAGCCGGGTGTCTCTACGTTCCTAGTCCTAAGCCATCCATCAGTGAGAGCCCAAGGGTTGTGGGGAGAGTTTTGCTCCCACCTCAAATACCCCCTCTAGCAACCAATGGCCCACTCACTAGTCTCCACCTCTTGAGGATGGAAGGAATAGATTCCCATGGATTCTCTACAGTCCTGCTATTCAAAACGTGGGTCCTGCACCAGTAGCATCAGGACACCTAGGAACTTGTTAAAAATGCAGATGATGGGCCCCTTCCCAGATCTGCTGAATCAGTGTTTCATGAAACCTTCAGGTGTGTCTTATGCTCTCTAAAACCAGAACACGACTCTACAGGGCCCCTATTGCACCCTCCACGGGAGAGTACATAACACCTATTTCTGCCTTTAGAGGGCCCTTAACGGCGACCCGTGACAGGAAACCTTCCAGACGCCACACTCCCGGCTTCTGGAACTACAACTCCCACGACGCCCAGAGGCGCTCGTCGTCACTTTACACGACATTTCCCAGGCTGTTTTGCGAGCAAGACCACCATCATGGAGTCCACCCGCCCCGACATCACCAGAACTACAACTCCCACAATGCTAAGCGACAGAACTCGCGTCCCCAGCGGCTCCCGAACGGCGCCACGTAGGCTCGGCTGGGTGGGTCCCGGCTCCGGAGGGGCAGACGGGGTCTGCAGGACCCAGGGCTCGGTACAGCGGTTCTGCCCCTCACGACGCAGCCATGGCAGCCGAGAAGGACCAGCAGAAGGATGCCGGGGCGGAAGGGCTGAGCGCCACGTGAGCAGGCTGGCTGTAGCCCCCCTGACCGAGAGCCGGGAATCCTGGCCCCCTGTCCCTCCTCTCTCGGGTCCCAGGAATCCAGGTCCCCCCCGCCCCAAAACGCTAGAGTCTAGGCCCCTGGTTTCCCTGTACCCTGGAGTCTGGCCCTCAGTCCCTTCTTCCCCTGGGATCCAGGAGTCTTGCACCCTTACCCACCCCGCCCAAGAACCCCGGAGTCTGGACCCCGCAGCCTCCTCTGGCCTGGGGTCCGGCCTCCATCCCTGTCTACACTGACGTGGACCCGCCCACCAGGACTCTGCTGCCGAAACTGATCCCATCCGGCGCGGGCCGTGAGTGGCTGGAGCGGCGCCGCGCAACCATCCGGCCCTGGGGCACCTTCGTGGACCAGCGGCGCTTCTCGCGGCCCCGCAACGTGGGCGAGCTTTGCCAGCGCCTCGTACGAAATGTGGAGTACTACCAGAGCAATTATGTGTTCGTCTTTCTGGGCCTCATCCTGTACTGTGTGTGAGTGCCTTTCCGCCCACTCCCGCCCCCGCCCCCGCCCCTGCCAGGTAGCACTGGTCGGCCCTGCCCTCAGCGGCCAGCCGCTCCTCTCACTGGCCTGGTCCCACCCCCATGGGGTAGCTCTGCCACTCTTCCATCAAAGGTCTAGTTCCTGCCTCCCTATCAGCCTGGCTGGTGTGACCAAATGTGACCTGAACTTGCCTGGCCTGCCAACCGCCGGTGTAGAAGGTCAGGGTCCCCCAGGCTGGGCTAGCCTCCCAGCTGCCCGACCATGCCTCTTTGCCCTCCTCCAGGGTGACATCTCCCATGCTGCTTGTGGCCCTTGCTGTCTTCTTTGGCGCCTGTTACATCCTCTATCTGCGCACACTGCAGTCCAAGCTTGTGCTCTTTGGTGAGAAATCCTATGCGCAGATGGATTCCTGGACCCTCAAATTGTGGTCTCTTGGAACAAAAACCCTAGACTCCCAAACCCAAGTGTACCCAAGCCTAGATCTACACCAGATCCCCCAAACCCTATCCTTTAATGTCTCAGACGCACCAGATGCGCCTCACCCAGTCTTAGCTGCCCAAATTGCTATTCTCCAAACCGAGAAGGAAATAAACCCAGAGCCCTCTCTCCACCACCCTCCTGTCCCTTAAACCCACTCCTCTCATCCTCCGGAATGTCTCAGCGGAAAGGAAAGCATCTGTTGCTGATACCCACCGTGGACACCAGGTGGCAACCTTATACTGGCCTGGATCTGTCCCGATCCCTGTCCTGCTTCCTGGGGTGGGATCAGAAAGATCTCGGGGCTTTTCAGAGAGGGAAGCTGAAGTCTGTGGCTCATGTATTCCCTGACACTCACCAAACACTGTTGGGAAGAAGGAGGGGCCTGAGTCCCCACTCAGGGGATGTTCAAGATTTGGAGTGGGGACAGGGGGAGTTGGGAGCAGATAAGCACGTAGTTCTGAGACAGTCCTTCAGGTCCCTGCAAGTTGTCTATGTGACAGAGGTGGGCTGGTGGAGAGCCATGGCAGGAGAGCACAGCCACCGCCTGGTTTCAGCCACTGCCGCCCCCGGGCCGGCACACCTGCTCTTCTGGTCTGCCATGAGAAGCCAGAAGTCTGTGTTGCTACGGGAAATCATTCAGTTTCTCTGTCAGCCTCAAATCAAATGCTTGGGAAATGTGCAGACTCAAAAAACACAATTGTGGGTCAGACTTAGCCCTTAAGCCACCAGTTTGGGACTCCTGGGTCTACTTGAGGCCAGGTCATGGCAGGAGAGCCCTAATCTGGGGCAGTGAGGGGCTGGGAGCTTCCTAGAGGAAGTGGGATTGAAAGCAGGGGTAAGGGCTGAGGAGGGTTGCTGTCTTGTGGCAGACAGTGGGGACATTGGGGAAGTGGACGGGGCCTCGGCATGAGGAGTTTGCCAACTATGCAAGCAGGCCTCTCTTAGGACAGCAGTCCTGAGGTTTGTGACCCCAGACTGTTGAGGGGCATCAGGGTGACTTGGGAGAGGGCACGTGTGTCCGAACAGCTGCCCCAATGCCGTCTACCCCCCAGGCCGAGAGGTGAGCCCTGCCCATCAGTATGCTCTGGCTGGGGGCATCTCCTTTCCCTTCTTCTGGCTGGCTGGCGCAGGCTCTGCTGTCTTCTGGGTCCTGGGTGAGTACAGGGTCTGGGCGGCAGGCGTGCGTGGTGGGGGCCAGGTGAGGGAGCAAGGCCCTGAACTGCCCATTTTCCTACAGGAGCCACCCTCGTGGTCATTGGCTCCCACGCCGCCTTCCACCAGATCGAGACTGTGGATGGCGAAGAGCTGCAGATGGAGCTGGTGTGAGGTGTCTGCCAGCCTCCCAAGCCAGCTGCCCCAGCCCTGTTCAGCCCTGTTCTGCACCGCTCTGCTGCTCCAGCCAAAGGCCCCCGACCCATCACAACCCCTGGGGACCAGCTTTGGAAATAAAGCTGTTGTAGTTGTCATTCAGCACATACTCTCCCAGGGTCTTCTGTGGGTCTGTGTGGGGTGATGCAGAGATACTGCAGAGATAGAGGCGGGGCTTGCGGTGGGGGGGAGGGTGCTAACCAAGATAAATAATTAAAATATGATAGGATGGCCAACGGTGGTACTTGCCAAGGAGAAGAGGGTTAGAAAGGGAGACCATGCCAGGGCCCCCAGACCACCGCTGTGTAGGATGATTTGCTAGGAGGACTTGGTATACAGCTAGACTCACAGCTGTGATTTATTATGAAAGATTACAAAGCAAAATCAGCAAAGGACAAAGGCACATGGGGCAAACTCAAGAGGAAACCAGACACAAGCAGAGTCCTCTCCCAGCAGAGGTGCACAGGCCATGCTTGCTTCCTCCAGCAGACAGTTGTGACAACACATGTGAAATGTCAGCCAGGGCAGCGCCGTAGAGTCTCGGTGCCCAGGCTTTTTACTGGGGGTGGCCACTTAAGCGCCGTCGGCTGACATGGACCAACATTCAGACTCCCGGAAGGAAAGCGGGTGTTCTGCATAAACAATACCATTTGCACAAACAGTTTAACCACACTAGCCACTCTTATCAGGGAATGGGGGGCGACTGCTAAAATCTAAGTTCCCAGATGCCAGTGAAGGGTCAACTATGCAAGCAGGCCTCTCTTAGGACAGCAGTCCTATGTTAACTGTGTAGAGAAATTCCTGGAGATGAGTTACAGTTTTAAAAACGCCTCCCTAAGGTGACGTTGAGTGAAAACCTAAATTGAGTGGGGGAGCAGCTTCAGTTCCTTGGGAGGAAGAATTCCAGGCAGAGGAAGCAGTGAATGGGTGCAAAGGCCCAGAGATGAGAGCGTGCCTGGAGGTCCGAGGAATGGTGACAAGGCCGGTGTGGCCCGAGCTGATGGGCCAGGGCGAAGTGGGAGACTGCAGGCTTCAGGGTGAGCTTTGGTTTTACTCTGAGTGAAAGAGACACAAATTGCTTTTCATTGGAATGTGAAGACTGTCATGTGGAAATGCTGACATGGGAAGCAAAGCGAGGTGATAGAGAGTGCCTGGACACTCCCTCAGTTGGAGCTGACCCCAGAGGGCTCTCTGAGGAGGTGACATTTCTGTGAGTCCTGAGGGACACGAGCCAGCCACAAGAGCTGCAGGGGAAGTGTCCTAAGCACAGGCATAGATTCCGACCTCATACCTCGTCATCAGAACTCATGGCCTCCCCTGGCCAGGTGGCTCGGTTAGAGTATTGTCTGTACACCCAAAGGTTCGGGGTTTGATTCCTGGTCAGAGCACATACCTAGATTGCAGGTTTGACTCCCAGTCAGGGTTTGTATGGGAGGTGGTGGGTCGATGTTTCTCTCTCACATTGATGTTTCGCTCCCTCTCTCTAAAGTCAATACATTTTTTAAAGAACTCTCAGTTCATCATTCAGCAAATGTTTGTTAAGTGCCCACTGAATACCTAGCATCGTTTTGGAATCCTGTCACATATGGGTCCACCAGCCACATATGGCTACTGAGCACTTGAAACACAGCAGGTCCAAATAGAAACATGTTGTGAGGGTAAAACACAACAAATTTCTAAGACATAGGACGAGGGCGTAAAATATCTCAATAATATTTGATTCTGGTTATGTGTTGAAAGGATAATATGTTAGATAAAGTGGTTTAAATTGCTTTCTCTTTTGTAATTTACTTTGTTTAATTGACTAAGTAGCAAATGTAAAGTTACATTTGTGGCTCATGTTCTGTTCTTACTGGACACGCTGGCTAAGATGCTGAGGAGAGGTCAGGGCTGAAAACAGATGAGGCCCTACCTGCTTAGGGCTCACATTCCGTGGGAAAGGCGCAATCCGCGAGCCAAACAACCAGCAACAGGAAACTGTCCGATAGTCATAAGCACCCTGAAGCCAGTAAAATGAGTTTGGGCGAGGCCAGAGAGCAGCCAAGGAAGGGCAGGGGCTCGCTAAGAGCAGTGAGGCCAGCCTTGCTGGGCAATGAGGAGGTGACTGCCCCCTGGAGGGCTGGGGGAAGAGTATTCCAGACAAGGACCAGCAAGTGCAAATGCCCTGAGGTTGGACCTACTCAATGACAAGGCCATGCTTAGGCATGAGGGGACAGCCTTAGGAAACAATGGCAGGGAGGGTATTGGGAGCCAGGTCACACAGGACTGGGAAGCTACAAGGTCTTTGAATTTTAGCTTAAAGTCACATGGAACAATGGAAGGGTTTTAGGCAGAGGAGGGACAGGGTCAAGTATGAACAATAAAAATATCCCTTTGGGGTGGTGTGGGGAGTGGGCTAGAGGGAGTGAGACAGGGGAGGATGAGCCAAACTGGGGAAGATGAGGCAGGGATGTGGAATGGAGAGGACAGACACAGATGGTGGACTCAGGAGGAAGAAGGTTGGGACTTGGTGACTGACCTGCGTGGGAGCTGAGTGGGAGGGAGCAGGCAAGGATGACCTCCGGTTTCAGGCTTCTGGCAAGATGGCAACATGCAAACCACGAGGCCGCCTGGCATCCACACTGGTTGGTCCTGGACAGTGACCAGATATGCGCTTCCGGTGGCAGCCAGCAGAGGGCGAGAACGTGCTTCCTCCAGACCTTCTCCAAGGAGAGCAGCAGCTTGTCCTCGAAGGCGAGACCGCGGTGCCTGAGGCCCAGAGTCAGGCACCTGGGTTACCTGGAGACCAGCATCCCAAGCCCAGTTTGGGGGTAGCAGAGAGCGTTTTGTTTGTCGATCCAGATACCAGTGCCATGTTTCCCCAGGGAGACTGAATCGTCATATCCACAGGGGTGGGTTGCCACTGCATCCAGTCTAGGCTGCTGGGCCTGGAGTGAATGTTAGCAAGCATCTTGTTGGAGTGACTGAGGATGGGGGCCTAGGGACCTGGAACTGAGATCTTTGAGGCAAGCAGTCAGCAGCCTGGGGCTATGGGGCAGCAGGAGGTTGAGACTCAGTCCAGAGGCCTAATGTGGCAGTGACTGGCTGCAGTTCCCTAATTCTGATGTTGAGCTATTGAGATGCTGGGACCAGAAGATTCCATACAGGCTTTTCAAGATTCAGGGTCCATGTTCCCATCCATCCCTGCCTGCATGCTGTTGGGGTTGAGAGGTTTGTTTTAGGGTAACAGAAACTGGGGGCTTGGTGTCTCATCAAAGAGACAGAGACCAAAAGTCTCATTGTCAATTTTGGTGATGGAGGCTGGTGGCTCCAGCCAGATAACTGGAAGTGACATATTAGGGATCTGGTTGTCGGCTTCTTGATTAAAGAGCCTGAGGGCCAGGTTTGTGGTGACAGGGCCCAGGGACCCATCTGTCCAGTGTGGAGTGACAGAGCCCGGGAGTTCCTGTGCCTCATTTTGGGTGTCAGGCTGTGCATTTGGTTGTCTTGTTTGGGCTGAGTATCCAGTTTCTGCTCCAGGGTAATAGCAATTGGGAATCTCACCGACTTTGAGATGACAGACTGGTGGTCACTAATCTAGCTTGGGGTGACAGAGAAGGAGATTGGGCTTGGGTGTCTAGGTGGCACATTTGGAGTTGGGGCCCTAGTTTGGAATGACACAGAAAGGTGTCCCCTTGACTGGAGGCAACCTGGTTCTTTCCTTGGGACAGCAACGTTATTGGTGGCGGCAGAGCCTGGGGTCCTGCTGCGTAATTTGGGGCAACAGAGATTGGGGGGTCTCATTGGCTAGAGTGAAGTGACAGTGACCAGGGGGTCATGTTGTTTACTTTGGGAATACCTGCTTGTCTAGTTTGGTGTTAAAAACACAGTGGGTCTAGCTCTCAAAGTTTAAGTGACAAATTAGGGACTCTTTGTCTAGGTTGGGGTGATGGGGGCTGGGATTCTAAAGTCCAGTTTGGGGTGACAGACTGGGAGTTTGATTGTCTAGCTTTCTCTGGTATCCCTGGAACTTCTTTAGGGGTATCAGAATTGGAGTCTAGTTTCTTTCTGGGTGACACAATGGTAGTTTAGTTGCTGGGTGAGACACCAAAATTTTATGGTTTGAGATGCCAGACTGAGCATTCAATGACTAGTTTGAAGTACTGTAACAGAAATTGAGGGTTTCGCCCTGGCTGGTGTGGCTCAGTGGATTACGTACTGTCCTGTGAACCAGAAGGCTGCTGGTTTGATTCCCAGTCGGGGCACATGCCTGGGTTGCAGGCCAGGTCCCCACTCGGGGGAACGTGAGAGGCAACTGATTGATGTTTCTCTCCCTCTCTGTCTCCTTCCCTTCCCCTCTCTAAAAATACATAAATAAAATATTTTTTTAAAAAGAGGAGTATTTACATATAACCTGTGCACATCCTCCTGTATACTCTAACCAAGAGTGTTCAACCCTTTGGCATCTCTGGGCCACACTGGAAGAAGAAAAGTTGTCTTGGACCACACATTAAGTACATTGCAACATGTAATCACAAAAAAAGTCTCATGTTTTCAGTAAATTTATTATTTTGTGTTGGGCCACATTCCTAGCTGTCCTGGGCCACATGCCACCCATAGGCCACAGGTTGGACACCACTGTTCTAAATCATCTCTAGATTATGGAAGGAAGGAAGGGAGGGAGGGAGGGAGGGAGGGAGGGAGGGAGGGAGGGAGGGAGGGAGAGAGGGAGGAAAATTAAGAAAGAAATGGGTGGCTGACTCTTCAGGGTTGTCTGAGACTTGTGGTCTGGTTCTCTCATTTTGGGTGCTGGGGACACCAGGCCAACTGTCTTACTTGGGTTAAAGAGACCAAGGGACTGGTTATCAAGTTTGGGGTGATGAATGACAATGGGGTTCAGAGTTTTGGTTTGGGATGAAAGACACTGGGTGGCCATTGGGCCAGGCAGAGGCAGCAGACGCTACAGGTCTGTTTCCTGGTTGGGGTGACAGACGGACTGGTCCTATTGTTTGGCTTGGAAGCAGGGGACTATGGGGTTCCTTTGTCTAGTGTGGAGTGCCAGTAGCTGGGTATCCAGACATCTAATTTTTGACATCAGAAGTGGGGCGAGGGGGTATTTGCCTAGTTTAGAGGGGTCCTGGGATGACAGAGACCAGAAACTTAGTTGTCTAACTTGTGATGACAAAAATCAGGGATCAGTTGTCTAGTTTGGGATGAAATGACTGGGGTTCCAAGGTCTAGTTTCAGGGGACTTAGAGTGGGAGTTTGCTTGTCTGGTTTGGAATGAGTGGGACCAGAACATGCTGTGTTGGTCCAGGTCTTGAGTTTGAGGTGACATGTTATGCATCAGTTGCTCAATGTGGAGTGACAGAGCCTAAGGGTACCTTGTTTTGTTTGGGATAGCAGAGTCTGTAGGTTTGATGTCTAGTATTATGGGACAGAGGCTGGGTGCTGGGCATATTTGGGGTAACAGGGACTGAGGATTTGGTGTGTCCTCTTATGGGGAAGAATCTGGGGTCCCAGGAACCATTCGGGCTGATGGACTCTGGAGGTCTGGTTGCCTAGTTTGTGGGACAGAGACTAGGGTACCTGAGTATATTTAGGGTGACAGACTGGCACCTGGTTGTCTAGGGTTGAGTGACAAATTATGGATTCCAAGGAGTAGTTGGGGCAAGGAGATTAGAGGTCTGGCTGTCTAGTATTATAGAACAGAGACTGAGGCCCCAGGGGGTACTTGGGGTGACCGATTAGGGGTCTGGTTGTCTAATTTGAAGGGACAGAGGCTGGAACCCCAGGGTTTATCTGGGTGTTAGAGAATGTGGGTCTGGTGGTCTAGTTTTCTAGGATAATGACTGAGATCTCAGAGCGTGTTTGGAGTGGCAGAGGTTAAGGTCTGGTTGTCTAGTTTTGAGGGACAGAGACTGGCATCCCAGAACATTTTGGGGGTGACAGGTTAAGGCTGAAATTTGGTTGTATAGTCTGGGTGGGTGATTGGGTGCTCAGCTTGTTAACTCGTGGAGACAGTTTGAGTTCTGGTTGTCTAGTTTGATGTGACAGAGTTTATCTAGCCTTGGTCATGTTTGGGATGACAGGCTCTGGGTTTAGCTGTTTAGACGGTGTGAAGGAAACTGTTAAGCTTGTTTTCTAGTTTGAGTGACAATGACTGGAGCCCTTTTGTCTCGTTTGATAAGACAGATGATTAGAATCAGGTGGTGAGACCAGATGTCAAAGGCCTTGCTTGGGGTGCCCTAAGTGGGGGCTACAGTCTCTCAGTTCCAGGTGAGACTGACTGCTTGTCTCTGAGTCCAGGGCCAATCCGTTTGAACAATAATTTAGTTTAGATTCCGAAACTATGGGGCAAGTCATCTAGCTTCGGGTGATAGAGTCAGGGTTCTCATGATCTATTTGGGGGTGATGAGATAACAAAGACTGGGGATTCTGGTGAATTTGAAGGAATTGAGATGCGGGAATTGGCCTGTCTCCTGTGGATGACAGAAACTAAGGGTACATTGTTGGGTGTCTCAGAGATTGGGGGTCCTGGTAATCAACTTTGGGGTGACAGGCCAGCTCAGTTGTTCAGTTTGGAGAGGCACACACTGGGGGTCAAATGGTTCAATGTGAGAGGACACATGATTTTGTGGAGATGGCTTATGTTTTTGTATCGAGGGTCTGGGTCCCTGTTTGGGGTGGTGTGACTGGAGGTGCAGGGGCTTAGCTTCATATGTCAGAGATTAGGGCCCAGGGTCTAGTTTGGGACATTAGGCCAAAAATCCGACTGCATTGTTTCTGGCAGCATGGCAGCCAGGCATCTAGCGCAGGGCACAGGGACTGGGGGTGTGGCTGTGCCCCTGGAGGCCATCAGACCAAGGATCGCCTTCTTCGGTTTGAGGTGGCAAGAACTGTCATTCCAGTTTCCTAGTTTGAGGTGCAGAGCCCAGGAGCCGGGGCCTTCCAAATGCAGCTGAGTCTGAGGCAGCCGACACCTGAGTGTTCCTGGGGTGACTGAGTCAGGGGGTTCCTGCACCCAGCCCATGGGGTCCCTGGATGAACGTGCAAAGGACTTTTGGCATTTGAGATAACTCACGAACAGAATGGGGTGGCCTGGGAGGATAGTTCCTATCCAAAGGTGTTCAAGGGGAAATGTAAGAAAACAATGTTAAGACTATATTAGATAATGGTTAAGCTAAAACAATAAAAATAATGACAGCTAAATAGGTGCCAGGAACTGCACAAAGCATGGACCATACATTATTGTCTCAACAACCTCATGACATAGGTGGACTTCTGAGCAAGTGTGGCCTGGGGTGGGCAGCCCTGCTGGGGGATACCGAAGCTGGGAGTCTGGGCATTGGGAACCTGAGGAGCTTGGAGTTGACTGTGACGTGAAGGCCAGTGGCTGGGCATCTCCACACGTGAGTGCGGGGCTGACGGACACTGGGGTAGAGATACCCGATGTGGGGAGGGTTCAGGCTGGGGGCTGAATGCCAAGCTGGGGGGTCTCTGAAGCTGGGGCACAACCAACGAGCTGGGGGTCTTTCTGGCCCTGCAGTGGGGGGCTGAGCTGCTTTTATGGGATACAGCAGGATCCCAACGGCCAAAATCTAGTTCAGGGGCTTATGCTGGTAGAGACTCACCATTTCAGATGCCAAAATCTGGGGACCCAGACACCTACTTTGGGAAGATGGGCTGGGTTTCAGATAATGAGTTTGGGGTAACTGAAGTCCTTCCTGCCAAATTCTGGGCATTTGTGAGCCGTGTTCCTGATTTGGGGTGCCTAAAGCCAGGCTCTAGATTTGTGGCCATGTGGACTTGTGGGGTGGGGAGAGGGGGGTGCTATTTATGCCTAGAGTGCAAGGGACCTCTCAAGTTTATGGGGAGTGAGTCTGGAGACTCAGCTATCTGGTTGACAGTGATCATTTGGGGTTTCGTGGTGATAACATTTGGCAGCCCATATGTTCGTTTTGGAGTCCTACTGATACTGGTTTGGGGGGCACTGTGTCTCGGTGTCCCACATCCTGATTTGGGGGTATCTGAGGCTGGGAGGCCCAATGCCGAGCCTGTGAATGACTAGCTGTGGAGTTCAGATGCCTATTTCAAGTGACTCACTATGGCTTTACTGACTGTAAGGACCTAAAGTTTACCTTAGGGGTGAGTAAGACTGTGGCCTGCATTCTAATTCGGGGATCAAGGCCAGGGCCCTAAATGCCAAATTAGAGGCAACTTACTCTGGTGTCTAGATGGAGGTTCTGAGGCTGGGGGCCTCGAGCCCTAGTTTGCGGCAGCTGAAGCAAGCCACTCAGAGGTCTAGTTTAGGGGTGCCTCCTATGCGCTCCTTAAGGTTGGGATGGTCAGCTGAGAGTCCAAATGCCAGTTTGGGGTGGCAGTGACCCCCTAGGTCACCTATGATTGACTGTGTCATCAGATGCCGCCTGGGGGGGTGCTGCCATTCATGTATATCTATCAGAAGCCTAGTTTGGGGAGGCATTTGACAGGGGAGAACTCACTGCCTACTTTGGGGGTTACTGATTAAGAGTTTGTAATGCTTATATACAATTTGGAGCTCACTAAGCCTCAAAGCCTAGTTGCTAAGGTTTGAGGTGACTGTCCCTGACATTCCTTGTACCTGGTTTGGGGTGATAGAGTTTGGGGTATTGTTGCCTAATTATGGGGGTGTCTGAGGCTAATAACCCTGGTACCCAGCAAGGGGTGACTGACGTAGAGGCTCAGACCTTGGAGAGCCTAGATGATGAGATCAGGGGGGCTTAATTTGGGGGTCTAATATCTGGTTTGGGGTGGACTAACCTCAGGGCTCAGAGGCTGTTTAGCATTTACCAACTGGGAGGGCTCCTCTGGCACTTATTTTATTTCAGGGGTGCAGAGACCAGGGGGCTGGCTGCCTCATTTTGAGGTACCTTGGTGTTAGCTGTCAGTTGAAGCTGTGGCCATGAAGGAGTTACAGGTTACAGCCTGTGGGGATCCCAAGGGTCATTTAACAGTGATGTGACTCCACACATGCGCTTTGGGGCTGACTGAGCCTTGGGACCTAGTTAAATTTAGCAGTGACTGTGGGTCCCTGGTGCTGCAATGGTGGGGAACTGGACTAAGATCTGGAAGCTTGGTCCGGGGATTAGGGACTACTTTGGGGCACCTGACTGTAGGGTCCACATCCCTAGTTTTGGGGTCACTGACTCTAAGGACACAGAGGCTTGGTTTGGGAGGCTATATTAGTTTCCTGTGGCTGGTAACAAACTGGGTTGCTTAAAAGAGCAGAAATATATTCACTCAGAGTTCCGGAGGCCAGGAGTCCAAAATCAAGGTGACAGCAGAGCCCCGCTCCCTCTGAAGGCTCTAGGGGAGGCTCTTCCTTGCCTCTTCCAGCTCCTGATGGGTGCAGCATCCTTGCCTCTGCCTTTCCGGTGGCCTTCTCTCTGTCTTCTCTTCTGTGTCTTACAATGGCACTCATCATGGGATTTAGGGCCCACCCAGGTAATCTGGGGTGATCTCATCTTGAGACCCTTCACTTCATTACATCTGCAAAGATCCTTTCCAGTGAAGTCCAGGGTTAGAACATGGACTTTTGGGGGTTACCATCAACACACTACTGGGGTGTTCAAGGCAGGCACTCTAAATTCTGAGTTTGAATCCGACTGTGGGATTCCTAGAGTTTGGTTTAGGATGATCGATCCTGATGCCTGATCAGATGTGTATTTTAAAGGCACCTGATGCTGAGGTTTCAGATATAAAGTTTAGGGGTGATGGTAGAGACTTAGATGACTCATGTCAGTGACTTGCTGAGGGTTCCTGATCTTTGTTTAGTGGAAAAAAATTAAATTAAAAAAGGAAAAGAGTCCTGGCTGGTGTGGCTCAGCAGATTGAGTGCCGACCTGCAAACCAAAGGGTCTCTAGTTTGATTCCCAGTCAGGGCATGTGCCTGGGTTGCAGGCCAGGTCCCTAGTTGCGGGCGCATGAGAGGGAACCACACATTGGTGCTTCTCTCCCTCTTTCTCCTTCCCTCCCTCCTCTCTCAAAAAATAAATAAAAATCTTTTTTGAAAAAAACAAAAAACAAAAACTTGAGTCTGCAGAGCGAGATGTCTAGTTTGCCTAGTTTGGGGTTACTGAGTTTCAGTTCCATTTCCTAGTTTCTATTGAGAATGAGGGTCACATGCTGAGGTTACAGCAGCTGAAGAAGGCTCATTTGACTAGATCACGGGTGATTCATTTTGGGGTCCTGAGGTTGAGGGTTCAACGAGGAAGGTCGGGTTTAGGTGCCTAATTTGGGGATGACTAAGTCTGGGGTGCCTACTTCAGGAGTGACTTGCGAAAATAATGACACTTATTTCGGGATGACTGAGTTAAGGCCTATCTCTCTTATCCTATCCAGTGCCTAGGGCTGAAGGTTTGAAGTAAATGGTGCCAGGGCTCAGGAACCTCATT
This sequence comes from Pteronotus mesoamericanus, assembly GCF_021234165.1. Classification (NCBI taxonomy): domain Eukaryota; kingdom Metazoa; phylum Chordata; class Mammalia; order Chiroptera; family Mormoopidae; genus Pteronotus; species Pteronotus mesoamericanus. The sequence goes on from NW_026555197.1 coordinate 252,331, forward strand.
TTGGGGTGTCTGGACCTGGGTTGGGGGTTTCTATTCGTGTGGCCTGGGGTGACCCAGCTTAAGGTAAAGATAAGATCCTAGGAGTCTCTGGTCTGCTTGGAGTTTCTGAGGAAGGGTGGGGGTTCACGTGCTTGGTTTGTGGATATCTACACGCCTTTAGCGGAATCTGAGACTGGGGCCCAGAAGCGCTGCCCCCAACCTTGGGCCCCTGCCCTGCCTGATCGTCCATTTCCGGAGTGACGGGTTTGGGGGTGGAGGGGTCCACATGCCTAGAGCACGTGGTTCTGGTGGGGACGGAGGGGGCCAGGGTGGGGTGGGAGGGGGGCACGGCGGCGCAGAGCCCGGCTGCACCCCCGGGGCCAGCTGTGGCGGGGGTTCCCGCGGGAAGCAGAGCGCGGCGGGGCCGCCGGCGACGGGAGGGCGAGCGCCGGAGTGACAGGAGAGGAAGAAAAATGGGCCGAGAAATCAGAGTGGACGCGCGGGGGGCGCGAGTCCGGGAGCGGGCGGCAGCCGCGACGGGCGGGGGCCGCGCCTACGCCTCGAGGGACGCCGCCCGCGCCTCCCCGGCCCCCACCCCAGCGGCGGGGCCGCTGCTCCGACCCTCTGCCCTAATTCCAATCTGCGCCCGGCCGCCCGCACTCCCGGTCCCCTCTCGCGGTGTGTAGCCCCCGCCCGAGTTCCTCCTCCTCCCGGGAGTTCTGTTTACTTTGCGCGGGTCCCAGCCCCTCCCCACAGCGTTCTCCCGCCCCTCCGCCTGCTTTCTACCCGCGCGGCCCTCACTCTAAACTCTGCCTCCGCCGCCTGACCCCTTCCCCTTCCCCTTCCCCTTCCCCTTCCCCTTCCCCTTCCCGTCCCAGGCCGCCGGTCCCGATCTAGCTCGGCCCCGGAACTCCAACTCCGGGCTCGTATCCCACCTCTGGGGCCCGGGCCGCAGCCCCACCCCAACCCCCACCGCTTTCGACGGTTTGAAGCGGAAACGGGGCGCTGCGGCACGGGGGGGAGGGGCGGCGGCGGCGGGGGGCGGGGCGGGGGCGGCGGCCAATGGAGCGGGAAGCAGGACAAATGAGGCCCGGCCCGCGCGGCCGACAGGCCCCTCCATCTTCCCATTAGCGCCTAATGGCCCCCCCGCCGCCTCCTGATGAAGATTTATCGGCCCCGGAACTCCCGCCCCCTCCCCCTCTTTCCCCTCCGCCCCTAGGCCTCCCCCTCGCCCACCCGGCCTTCCGCCCCCGCCGCCCAGACACCTGATGAAGCCGTCAGCGGGGCGGGAGGGGCGGCTGGAGCCCGACCCGAGGTGGTTGAGATCGAGAGACGGCCAGACCGAGACGCTGCGACGACCCGGGGAAAGTTCCGGGACGCGCAGTCAGAGACTTGGGAGGGAGTTGAGGGACGGGTGCGACCACCGGTCAGGGAGCCCCTCAACGGTGATCAGTCCTTAGTTCTCTGCCCAAGAGCCCGGGAAGGTAGTGGGAGTTGGAGTGGGGGCTCCGGCCGCCGCTGGAGTCCAGCAAGGCCTTCCAGGGTCTGCGGGGATCCAGAAACCGGAGTCCGAGAGGGAAGTGGACTCAGGACCCGAACTCTGGGTCCTGAGAAAGGAGAAAGTTTGGGGCCTGGGCTCCTGAGCCTTAGGATGCCGAGGGGGCTGGGAGCCTGGCGTTGCGGGGGGCGGGGGGGGGTGCGGGGGTTGGGTTGGGAGCCCCCTGATTGATTTCTGTTTACGGCTGTCCCCGCGGGCGGAAGAGCGAATCGCGCCCCATCCATCAACAGGCTCGCAGCCTCCCTAATAAAAACATTTTACTCCTAAATGATCTCGAACTAATTAACTCAAAGTGTTAATTAAAGTTTGCGCAGACAGCATTGTCATCAGGCAGGGCGGTGGATCCATCTTCCTGAGAGAGAGAGACAGGGTTTGGGGGGGGGCATCTGGAGAAGAAGGGAGAGCTCCCCATCCCCCTCCCACGCTGATCCCTGCCCACTGCTGGGTCCAGCACCCATGCAGCTCCCTGGCTTCTCTCTGCATCTCTCTCCTGAGTTTTTCTCTGTTGCTCTCTACCAGCCTGTGTATCTAGGTTGGTCTCCGTCTGAGTTTCTACGCCTGTCTCTGCCTCTTAGCCATCTTGGGCAGGAACATTGTCTCCCCAAGTTGCTGCCACCTTTCCGTAACTTGGGGCCTTTATCCCTGTGTCTGTGTGCCCTGGGATTATGAGTGTGGACTCGTGTGTGTCAAAGGATACATGTGTGTCTGGGTTTCTGTGCACACAGGTATGTGTGTGGGCACGTATGTGCCTGGATGGGTGTGACCAGTGTCAACAGAAAGGCCGTGGGACTCTAGCAGTGTCTCCCTGAGACAAGGAGAACCTCTGAGGGTCCCTGTGGTCAGGGCCTGGGTCCACGTCCTGTCTCCCTCTGGTACAGGCAGGCAGGAGCAGGTCTGCAGGTACGCCAGGTAAGTGAGTGTGAACTCAGGCAAACTCCAGCACTAGTGCTGGTGCAGACCCCGCCCTCTCTGCTTGGGGCAGGACCTCCTCCTACCCTGCCCCTCCCAGCTCGTCCCTCCTCCCCCCCTTCAGAAGCCGGCAGGCAGCCAGTGGGGCATGGGAGCTGAGGCCAGGACAGGCCACCAGGCCATGGGCATCTGTGGGGTGGCTGGCTGGGCGGCCCCGGTGTGAGCTCATACATCAGGGCTGACAGGCTCCGAAAGCCCCGGAATTAAAACCTAAATCGAATATTGATCACCCGCTCTGGCTCCGGCCGTGGCGCCCACTACTGCCCCCCCCCAGCTCCCGCTCGCGCTCCCTGCTCCCCTGCTCTCAGGCATCACCACCGTCCTGTCTTTCTCTCTTGCCTCCTCCCTCCCTTGCTTCTACCTACCCTGACCCCACTTTTTCTGGTGACTTGGCTCTGGCCCCAGCAGGTGCCCTCTCAGCCAGATAGAGGAATGAACACCCAGAGACAGAGAGCCACAGAGAAATGCGGCTGCACAAAACAGACCCAGACATGAAACAGTTAAATGCAGACCAGCAGTCAGACTCAGAGCAACTACACAGGTACACAAACCCAGACAGACAGAGCACACAAGCACCCAGAGATGAACACACGGGAAGTCACACACAATCACACCCTGAAAGTCACACAAATACTACACACAGGATGTACAAAGATAAAGTTACGTTCAACACGCTAGCAGACAGACAGACCTCCACAGGTCCATGAAGTTACAGCCACACACAGATCAATCACATAGACATGGGGTTAGTGACACAGAGAGCAGGCACAGTCACAAAGCAAGTTACAACACAGGCAGAGAGAGAGACAGAAAGTACAGTCATCCATGCAAGGCAGACAGACACTGAGCCCTGGAGTGTCAGAACACATACATACACACACACACACACACACACACACACACAGCCCTGTGCCCCCATTTCCACTCATACTGATATAGGGGGCCACTTCCCTCTGACTCACACCCCAGATGGCACCCCCGCTGCTGGATCCAGACACCAGGAGGACCTCCTGCACAGGGAAGATGCTCTCAGACCTCATTTTTCCCCACCCCAAACCCACGGAGCAGTCCCCCTCCATGCCCCTAGGTCTTGAGCCCCAAGGAAAGGAGCTAGAGAGGTGGATCCCAGAATGGGCAAAAAGGGATGCCCACCACAGAGGGGCAGAGACAGGGCCAAGGTCATGCTGCCCAGGCTGGTCCAGGGATCTGGGGTGCTAGTTTCTGAGAACACCTCCACAGGTGGAATGGAGGCCAGACCGCGGGAAGAACTTCCATGAGGGCTGCGGCCCCCATTGAGTGAGCAGGGGCGCTGCCCCACCCCACCCCACCCCCACCCCATGGCTTCTACGCTGGGGTGGGTGGTGGTGGAGGCGGGCGGTGGCGGCTGCCGGGGAGAAGATGAATCTTTCATGAGTGATTTGCGGCCGCCTCTTCTCGTCCCGTGTTGTTTAATGTTTCAATTTGGGCGAAAGCAAAACATTCAATCAGGCGGATTAAGTGCGTAATGCGTCTCATCGCTCAATCTGTCGCCTCCGCCGGGCAGCCCGCCTGGTGGGGGGAATAGAAGGGGGTGGGGTGGCGGGTAGATACCCCAGCCAGGGGAGCCCCCGCTCCCCAGCTCCACCCCTAAGTTGCGCCTCCGGAAAACCCTCAGCGGGGAACCCCGGCCAGGCCAGTCTCCCTCAGTCCTGGGTCCAGCCTCACCCCACGTACCACTTTCTGCTCCATCTCAGGGCGTCCATTTGCCTTTTGGGGCCCTGGCTTCTCTGTACTCCTCTGTCCACCTGCCCGGCTTGCTGTGTGTCCTGCCTTTCTCTGTCCAGCTCTTCCTTGTCTTTCTGTGTGTGTCGCCTGTTTTTCTCTGTACATCTGTCTCTCCACAAGTGTCTGCCCATCTCTTTCTCTGCCCTTCTCTGTCTGCCTGTACTCCCTGCATCTCTCTGTCCATCTGCCTGCTCTCTGCCTGCTCCCCAGGTTTCCTCTTCTTTCCATTTCCCTCTTCTCCCTTCTTTAGATCTACCTGCCATCCCTGTGTCACACTGTCCTTTTCTCCACATGGCTCCTGTCTGTCTCTCCTACTACCTGTGCATGAGTCTTCTCACCAGCCCACACTGTCTTTGTCCAATGACAGTGTCCCTGTCACCCTTACTCTCTGCCCACTGTCTGCGGGGACCCCCGGCTGTCTCCCATCTGTCCCTATCCCTCTCTGGTTTGGTCCCATGGCCATGTCCTTTCCCTCTCCCACTCTCTCTCTTTCAACCAGGGTCTCAACCCTCTGTCTGCCTACTTCTATGTCCCCTCTTTACCTCTGTCCCTGTATGTGTCCACCTGTCACTCTGTCTATATATGTCTCTGTCTCTGCTGCCAATTGGGTCTGTCCCTCTGCCTCCTCTTCCCTGGGTTCCTTGACTTGTCAACTGGCACAATCTCCATGCCCACTAGGGGGCAGCAGGTACAGGCTTTTCAGGTGGGTTGGTGGACTAGATGGCTGAGGAGCTGCCCAGCCAGCCCTATTGCGGGTCTGCAGACCATCCCGTTCCTGAGTGTCTGTGCCAATCAGCCCCCTCCTCCCTCAGACCAGGAGTCCAGGCCCCCAGCCCTCCTCCCTCAGACCCAGGAGTCAGGGTCCCCAGCCACCTTCCCTCTTAGAATCCAGGGGTGCTATCCTCCAGCCCCTCTTCCCTCTCTTCCAGGCAGCCTGTGACCTGCTCTGGGATAAATAGAGATTTCAGCTGGGGACCTGACAGGCACTAAACAGAAATGTTGTCACCACTGCCTGCCTCTGAGACCCATGGGGCTGCAAGGCCAGGGACCCACAGCGTGTCCAGTCAGGAACCAGGGTACACGCAGATGGACTCCTGGAGTCATAACGAGCAAGGACACAACAGACAGGAGCAGCCACACACCCCCCCACACCCTAAACACAACCCATCACACTGGATCGGGCCCCATACCCCCCCAGAGAAGCTCAACAACACACAACACACACTCACACTCTGCTTCCACCAGCCCTGCACTTTGGACCTGGACACACACGCTTCCCCCCCACCCCATCCCCCACTTTCAGAGGGACTTTGGGGGACAGCAGGGGCAGGGCGGGAGGTTCTCGGCAGGCCCCCATCTCTATGTGTGCCCTCAGCCCAGGACCTCTCAGGCTGTGCCCCTGTCCTGGGAGCGCTCGCCTGCCACCTCCTCTCCCCATCTCCTGCCCACCTCCTCTCTCCTTTCCATATTTTTTCCTCTCTGTTGTTCAGATCCCCTCAGTGTCTCTCTCCCCAGCTCCCTAAGTTTCTTCTTCTCTGTCTCCCACTTTTAGTGTCTCCTTCTCTTTCTCTTTTCCTGAATCTGTCTTTGTCCATTTCTTTGTACCCTCTGGCAAGTCTCTAACATTGGGCTTTGCTGCGAGACACGCTCTGTCTGTGTCTCTGTTGTGCTCTCTGAGTGCCCCCGTGCTGTCTCTGTCTCTGAGCCACTCTCTGTGTCTCTGTTTCCATCCCCGCCCCCGCCCCCCTGTAACTCGAGGCTTTGGCGTGTCCAAGTTTCTCTCTCTGTATCTCCCTGTCTCTGCATATCTCTGTCTCCCACTGCCCCCGTCTCTCTGGCCTCTCTCTCCCTGTTTGTCCCTCTCTCTGTCTCTGTCTCTCTGTCCATCCATCTCTCTCTCCTCCCAGCCCCTCCCTCCCTCCCCCTCTCTCCCTCTCTGTCTCACTCTTCGCCTCTCTCTTTTCTCTCTCAAGTGTTTTCAATTTTATTCTGAGTGGAATTAACTACCCCTGATGTCAAATTGCCGCCGAAATCGATAATAATATCTTTACAAAAGAGGATATTCTTCTCTCGGAGAACGGCCTCTGAAAAATGGAAAATTTAGTCGAAATTGATTCATTACTTGACACTTTATAGAACGGCTGCGTATTGATCGCACCTGTCATGTCCCATCTCCCCTAATCGAAGCTGAAGGCCGGCTCCGATGCCTGCTATTTTTCATAATTCCACCGCAGCCGACAGCTCCACAAACACCGCGCTCGCCCGGCCTCCGCCTCCCGCTCTGGCCGCCGCCGCGCGCGCCCTCGGCCTGGCCCCGGCCTCGCGGGCCTCGCCTGCACCGCGGTCCCTCCGGCGTCCATCTGTCCGCCAATTCCCTGAACGTCCTCTGTCTGTTCTCCCTCACACGTGGCCACCCTCCCCTGCAGTCTGTCTGTCTTCTCTGCCCCAACCCCAAGCCCTAAGTCTGTTGGTCTTTTTTCATGGCCCCCCCTGCACGTCAAGTCCACCAGTCTTCTCAACACCCTTGCCGCCCTTGTCTGTCTGTCTGACTCACAGCCCACCCCGCCCCCCACCCACATATGCCCTGGCTGGCTGCCTTTCCCTGCTTTGCGGCTGTCTGTGTGGCTGTCTATCTGTCCTCCCTGCCACGGGCCCAGCCACCCCCTTCTTTACACTTCCACCACCTCCGAGGGGGGTGATGGGATTGGTGGGGTGGGGGAGAGGTGGGGGAGGGGTAGGAATGCTGCCTGCTAGAACCCCCGCCCCCCTCCCCGCCCCTCTCCTGCTCCACCCCCGCCTGGCTGACGCGACTCCCCCTGGCTCTGCATTCCTTCAGCGCCCCCCAGTACCCTGGGGGCAGCCTGGTCCAGCTGCAGCCCTGCGTCCCTGCCCTCCTGCCACCTCCCTAGGGAGCTGCCTCTCCCTCTCCCTGAACCCCTCTCTACAGCTCCTTCCTCGCTCTCCGTCCCTGCTCTCTATCCCCCTCCCCCTCCCTGACTTCCCCTTCCACCGCAGGCCCGGTAGCGCCCAAGCCAGACCAGGGCCCTGCCCTCAGGGAGCCCTGAGCCTGGGACCCCCGCCCACCGTCTGTGGGGATGGGGATGTCAGACTGTGCCAGAAGAGGTGCCTAGAGCCTGGGGTGCGGGGTAAGGTGGACTCTGCTTGTTGCTGGTGCTCAGTCGGAGGTGGCCACCAGAGTCTAATGTGAGGGGTGGGGTGGGGCGGGGCGGGCTTATACAGCTGGGCAGTCTTGTCCAGTAGTTAGGGACACGACCCTGACCCTAGGGCCAGGTGGCCTTGGCTCCCATCCCACTTCCAACACTAGCTGTGTAACAGTGGACAAGTGACTTCTGTGCCTCAGTTTCTCCTGCAGTAAAATGGGGATAACACTCATAGCACCTACCTCATAGGGTTGTTCTGAGAATGAAATGAGCTCATCTGTGTATAGAGTTTGGGCCAGTGCCTGGTCCAGTGCGAATACCATTGAAATGTTCATTGTCATGGTTCTACTAATTGTGCCAAGAAACTCTTCAATCCCACCCACCCTCCTCTACCTCCTGTGATCTTGTGGTTCAGGGCGGGCCATTTGGGGAGTGGGTTATAGGGATGCTTTCTTGGGTAAAGGGGTCAGCTCACACCCATCCTGGTTTCACTCTCTGGTGTTAAACACAATCTGAAGGGAGGTGTTAGTCCTCTCGGAGGGATCCCCTCACTGCTCAGGGGTTTATAAAGAGTCTAATGGAGGTTACAGACCCCAGAGGGGTCCTGTCTCCTTTGCAAGTAGTAAATTTATCTCTTGGGTGCTAAAGGCAGGTGAGGATGTCCTTGCCTTCTCTCTCTCTCCTCCTCTCCCCCCCCTTCCAGGGGGGCATTAAACATCCTGAGGGTGTTCTCTCCCAGGGGGGTCTTAACTACAGTCGTCTGCTACTGCAGCCTCCCTGGGGATATTAACTACAGCTTAATGGTCCCCCTCCTGTGAGAGGCTTTCTTCAGTCAAGTAGGTGTTGGCGATATCACTAATGAGTGGATACACAGCCTCGGTGGGTGGCACACCCTCCTCAGGAAATGCTGTACAGCATGAGTTCTCTCCCAGCACCTTCTAGGTGTGCACAGAGCATGGCGTGCTCTGAAGTCCTCTTTCTCATGAGTCCTCCCAGCCACCTGGGGCTCAGAGAGGGAGAGTGGATGACCTCAAAATGCACAGCTTGGGAGGTGTTACAGAAATCAGGGAGGTGCCTTGGGGGGTGGTTCTGAGCAGGCACATGGGTGTTTTTCATATGTCCGTTGGCATGTTGTCTGGCCTAGAAGGTCTTGGCCACCAAAGTCATCAGAGCTTTCCCTGGGGAGGGGCTTCCATACCCCGCTTTGGGCAATGGAAGCCCCTCACAAGCGTTGTCTACAGTCTAACAAGTGTCTCTGACACCCTGGGATGGTTTCATCTCTCCCAAAGGTGGGGCTTAGAGATAAAGAGTGTGCGAGCCTTCTTTGCTGATGCTCTTGGCTGACTTATGGGTGTCACTAACATTCCAAGGATGTTCCATTTTCCAGAAAGGTGTTGTGTACAGTGTCGTAAGCAGGTTCTTCCCAGAGAGTGTCCTGTCTCACTGGAGGCTGTTACGTACAGTCAGTCAGGCTCTTTCTGCTCAGGTGCTCTTTCTCCCTCCGCAGGTGTCCTTTTGCACATTTCATGGTCGTCAAATACATTCCGCTTGGTGTTCTAGCTTTCTGGAAGGGCATCGTATCCACCTGGAGGGTGTTTTTTCTCTCCCAAAGGGCTTCGCGTGGAGCCCCTACCCCTCAGAGGCTGTTCCAGAACCCCCTCCTTGGCATTCAGAGCCATGCACCGCGAAGGTGCTGGAAGAATGTTCTCCACAGTCTGGTGGGTGTCGCAGGCACTCAAGGGGTATGAATGTCTTGCTGGTGAGCTATTTTCAGAGATGCAGTGTGCAGTCTGGTTTGCTGCAGATACCAGAGGATCATGGTTCTCCTGAGGGGTCTCAGATACCACCTAATGATGGGGTAGAGACACCCCATTAGGTGCAGGGACTTCTTGCTGGCTCCTTCAAAGAATGTTGTTCCATGTAGAAACAGTGAGGGAATTCTTGTTTTCTAGCAGAATGTTTAGTATTTTGAATATGAGCAAATTGAAGTAGTCATGCTCAGAGCAAGTATGTGTATTTGGTGCTTGGAACTGTACCAAGTACACTCCCTGTCCTGCTGTTTAACTCTCCTGGCAATTCTAGGAAGTAGCCCTCAGTATTGCTCCATTTTACAGATGAAGAAACTGAGGCTAGGGGTGCTTAGTGACCTGCCCCAGTGAGTGGTGAGCAGTGGTGGAGCGGGAGCCTGTCTGAAGTCCCCTTCACCCCTCAGCACCTGGTAGAGCTGTCCCGGCATGCCATATCCGCCACATCCACCATATCCTCTCAGGGCCTGTGGTCTTTCCCCCTCCTGAGAAAGATGACTCTAGGGTCAGCTGCTGAGAGTGTGGCTTTGGGGCTTGGGAGGGCAGGGGAGCCTGACCTGGGAATGAGCAAGGAAGGTCGGAGAGAGAAGTGAGGAGAGGGAGAGGGAGAAGGGGTAAAGGGAAGGCACCAGGGAGGGGACAGGGAGGGTGGATAATAAGGGTAGGGGTTGCTCTGGGCCAGGGGGCCAGGAGTAGAGCTGAACTCTGGGCCAGGGGCTGCAGCTCTCAGGGCCGGAGAGCTGGGGACATTTACTTTTTCAGTGGGAGCAGATCTGTGGGCCCTTCCCACTGCAGGTGTGGGCGTGTGCTCCTGGGACTGTGTGGGCGTTGGAAGGGGACTGCAGCATGCCTGCCCCGAGTTCCATGTGTGACTGTCTGTGTCTGTCTACATGCCCCAGCCTCATGTGTCAGTGAGGGTTTTGTATGTCACTATGGATCTTGTGTGTCCATGTGTCCAGTTTGTGGGTCAAGGTAGGTCAGTGTATACAGGCTGTGTGTCCATCTCTTTGTGTATATACTTCTCTGCATGTGTGTCCCTGAGTAGGGTCGTATGTCCATGTGCTCACTAGGCAGTCCTGTGTATGTTTGCATGGTCTGTGTTACTGTATCCGTGTGTCCTTACGTCCATGTGTCTGCTGTCCCTGGGGTGTGTGTGTGTGTGCGCGTGTGCGCGCGGATCCAATTCTGCGTGTCCAGCAGGGGTTCTGGCCTCCACCTGACGCCTGGTCGCGGTGTCCAAGGGCGTCCTCCTCGGCAGGGGAGGGGCGGGGCACGAAGGGGAGGGGGGTCTTTCCGCCTCTCCACCCACCCCGCCCCCACCCTCACTCTCTCAGTCCCGGGATCGAACCTTATTTAGAGTCGCGATTCGACATCTGTTTTCAAATTTGATCAGCTCTGAACTTTATTTTCCGAGTTTGAGGAAAATTATATTCCATCGATCGCGCTCCCGCCCCCTCCCCCGCACCGCCCGCCGCCGCCGCCTCCATATATCTGCGCGCCGAGCCGGGCCGGGCGGCCGCGAGGGCGGGAGGCGCGAGGCGCGTGGAGGAGCCCAGGAGGAGGAGGAGGAGGAGGAAGAGCAGGAGGAGGAGGAGGAGGAGGGGCAGGAGGCCGCCCCCCGCGCCCTCGGTCCGGCCCCGCGCCCCGCTCGCCGCGTCGTCGCCCGCCCAGAGCTCCGTCTCCAGCTTCCCGCGTCTCCGTCTCTCTCTGCGCGTCTCTGTTTCGTGTCTCTGCGTCTCCCTGTCTCTGCTCGGCCCCGTCTCTGGCTGTCTTTCTGTGTTGGGTCTCCCTCTGTCCCGGTCTCTCAGTGACTCTCGCTATTTGCCCGCGCCCCTCTTACTGCGCCCCCATCCCCGGGGCTCCGGGCACCTCCCTCGTCCCGTCCTCGTCCCGGTGCCCCCTCCCCAGGACGCCGCGGTACCATGGCTGCGGGACCAGAACTTTAAACACTTCTCTCCGGACCGGGGCGGATGCGCAAACCCAGCAAGTGAGTGAGCGGCGGGCCGCGCAGGGGCGGGGATGGGGGGCGGGGATTCCTGCCCGGGGCGGGGGCCGGGGCGCCCGAGTGCTCCCGGGGGACCTTCGGAGCTGGGCTGCGGGAGCCCGAGGCGGGGAGGCGGTGGGGTCGCCGCCCGGGCAGTGGGGGCGGGTGGGGCTTCGCCCATCCCTGGGGAGGTGGGGATGGGGGAGAGAGCTGGAGGTGTGCCCTCCGGGCAGGGGGCCGGTAAGGGATCGGGCTAGGGGGCCTGGAAATCTATCAGAGAGTGGGAAAGCGGGGCCGGGAGAGACTGGGTCTGAATATATTTGGGAATGGGGCTGGCGGGCCGACCTGAGGGTGAGTCTGGACATTCGGCCAGAGTCCTGGTGGGGTTTAGAGGCCAGGGCCGAGGGCTTGAAATTTGGGACCTGGGGGCACAGAGCCAGGAGACTGGGTATTTGGAGTTGAGAGCAGGCTCTTCGGGGTTGGGGGTCAGGACTGGCTGTGTGGATATTTGGGGCTGGGTCAGCGTGAGGGGTTGGATTTGAGGGGCTGAGAGGTCTCTATTTGGAGCTCGAGTTCCAGGCTGAGAGTCTGCAAATTTGGATCTGGATATTTGGTGTGAGGGGTTACAGGGACTGTGAGAAAGACATTTGGGCCAATTTTGGGGTCTGCACAATTCACGGTTGGGAGTGCAGGCCCAGCCCTGACTTTCTGCTGGCCATACCCTTCTGGGGTCAGGTGGCTTACTGTGCCACACACCTTTTCTGTCCCAGTCCTTCCACACCTGGCACAGGGCCGTGCTGAGCCACCTCTGCCCTCCCTCCCCTGGCTCCATCTCTCCTGCTGTCTCTGTCTCTTCCAGCATCTCTGTGTCCACCTCTAACTCTCCCGGAATCTGTTTCTCTCTGGCTCTTTATCTCTGCCTCTTGCAGCATCTCTATTTCTTTGGGTCCAACTCCTAGACTCTCAGAATCTCCCTGCCTGTCTCCCTCCGCATCTTTCTCAGCATCTCCCTGTCTCTCTGTTTCTGCCTCTGTCTCTCACTACTCTCTGTCTCTGTCTCTCCCAGCGTCCCTGTCTCTGTCTCCCCCTCGCTGGTTTCCGCTCAGATTAAGCCGGGGACCTAATTCCAGGCCCAGGATCGAATTTTCTGGCAACAAAGGGAAATAGCGAATCGATCGGTCGCTCCGGAGATTAAGAGACAAGCGGCGCGCGGATCTATCACGGCTAAACGGCCCCCCCTCCCGTTCCCCCCGCCCTGCCGGCCCGCCGAGGCCCAGACGCGCTCCGCATCGCCAAGCAGCCTCAGGAGCACCGGCTGCCCGGCAGGCCTAGCTTTACCGAGCCCAGAACTAACTGCGTGCCCTGCTGAGGACTGGAACCACGGGAGGGATCGGAGAGCCGGAACTGACCCCTGGGGAGGGGAGGGGGAGGGGAGGGGAGGAGAGGGGAGGGAGTGAAACCCAGGCAGCAAACCACCCGGGAGAGTCATGCTGCACACACCTATGGCCTCAGGTAACACCTTTCATCCACACTTGTCTATCAACACATCTGTCACATCATGTTCCTCTTTCAGTTTCCCACATCTGGACCTCCAGGTAACATTTGTCTTCTTATACCTGCCCTTGCAGGTAACATCTGTCCTCTGCACCTGTTTTCTTCATCTGCCCCCATAGTTATCACCTGTTCCTCTCGCCTGCTCCCTCTAAGCACCACTCGTCCCTTTGAAAGCTTCCCCAAAGATACCCATGATCTCTATCTCATACCTGAGCATCTCCTCTTGCCTGCCTCTCCAGGTGATGCCCGTTCCCCAAAGTTTGCCCTTTCCACCTGAATCCCTGCATTTCATAGCGCCCTGTCTCTTTCCTGCCTGCACTTGCACCATCCCACCTGTCCCCTAAAACTGTAAACACACTTGTTTTTCACACATTCATGTTTCTTCACATCTGCCTCCCCTCAAGCAGTACCTGTTTACCATAAATTCACACACACACCCCCTCCTTTGCCCGTAAGCACTGACACCACATGTGCATCCTCCTGGTCTGTCCTCGGATAACGCCTGTCCTCTCCCACGCTCCTGGCTCTCACCCGCGCTTCTCCCTTCCAACGTTAATCTTGTCCCCCTTTTCACCTGTCCTCCCAGAAGCCCCCCCCCCGCACATGTGTCACCTAGAACACACCTGCCTCACACCACTCTCTCTGCCTCTACCTAGCTCCCTCACACTCCATCTCCCATCGTTTTACATAAACGCACCTACGTTTAACTCCTTCCCCCATACCTGTCTCTCCCACTTCTCATTTCAGGTTGACGCATCCCGGACAACACGCGTTCCAGTCCCACCTGCCCCCTCACCCACCACCAGCTGATTGCGCACACATGCCTTGGTCCTTGGGCACCATGTCTATCCTTCCTCCTCATGTCTCGCTCCCGCCACGCTGTCTCTTACAAGCCCTTGTCCTCCAGAAGCCGCACCTGTTCCGCATACACGCTTGCGACTCATCTTGTATCTGATTCCTCAGTGTTTCTCTGGCTCTGCCTCTCTCTGTCTCCGTCTTTCACAACACGCAACACCACTTCACGCATACTCGTGTTTGGGCAGAGCAGGAACTCTGTCCTTGGCCACAGGCGTCTGCCTCCCCTGGATGCCTGTTTCTCTGTACCTACCTTCATGTACTACTTACCCACTTCCCTTCTTTTCCCACACACCTGATATCCCATGTTTCTCACTTGCTTTTTCTTCCTGCACAAGGTCACACCACTATCTCCACACACCTGCCCGTTCCTCACCTGTCTACCTCAGGCATCATCGCCTGCTCTGGTACCACTTTCACGCGTTTCTGCAGCAAATAAATACTGAGAACTCCACAGTGCACTCCTTAGTCCCTGTTTTACATGTCTTCAGCCGGGTCTCTGCCATCCCGGCCTCCCCGTCCTGTCCCCAAAAGGATCAGCTACTCCTTCCTCACAAACATGCACCTGATTCCCAGTATAGGGTCCCCTCTCTCCTTCTCTTCCCTGTCGACATCCGTGTAACCCTCGTCTCTTCATGGTTTTTTCAAACGTTGTGTACCCACAACTACCTGGTCTCAGCTATGCTTATCTTCACTATCTATTCTTGCAACCTGTCACCTCCACATCTTGAGAAACAGACCTTCATATCTCTCACACTGTCTCCAGCCTGCTCCCCTCTGAGAATACCCATCTCTTTTCATAGCACATGCCCCTAGCCATCTATCTCCTGAAGGAAGACCTTTTTGGTGAACGTAAGTCACACCTGTAGCATTTGTTACCCGTGTCACATCTGTTCCCAGCCATCCACACACCTGCCCGCTGCATCACGCAGAATCCCTTAGGCCCGAGGTTCTCAGGCTCCAGCGTGGCCCAGAAACCCCTGGGGTGGGGGCTTGCCTGGGCCTCACCTGAGAGGTTCTGGTGCAGCACGTCTGGGGGGCAACCTGAGGCCCTGCATTTCTAACGAGCTCCAGGGGGTGCTGCTGCTGCTGGTCCATGGACCACCCCTTGAGTAGTGCCCCCTCATAGCACGCGCCCAGCTGCCACTTATTGCACCTGTCTCTGCCACGGGCACTATTCTGAGATCTTCATATCCACTGTCTCGTTTCATCCTCACAAGACCCTTCTGAGGCTGGTGCTTACTCTTCTCCCCATTTTGCAGAGAAGGAAACTGAGCGCAGAGAAACAGAGTCATTTCTTTAGTAACTGGTCTCAGAAACTGGTAGATATTGAAGATTTGAGTCAAACTGAGGCCATCTGACTAAAGTCATCCAGGTGTCCTTGCTTCCTACACCTGCCTAGCAGGTGACCTACTTCCTTCGAAGACTCTCTGTCCACGTAATCACTGGGGCCACCCTTGCTCCTCCATCACCTGCCAGCTCTTCCACACCCCAACCTCATGCTCTCCTTCCCCTCCTGCCCTTGGACACGCCCGCCTCCCTGCCCTGAGGCCTGTCACTCTCTGACACTGACCCCTCTCCAAGCTTGTCAGCCGAATCTTCACTCCCATCGGTACATCACCCCGAGCCTCACGGAGCCAGCACAGCCGCCCGCCACCCCGCAGCTGTCTCCCCAGACACACCTGGGTTTCTGGAACTGCCTATGTCTGCAGGCACCTTCATACCCGCTCGCGTTTCCTGTGTGCCCGTCCTGCGTTTATTCCCTTCCTGTCTCCCTCTGCCCATCTCTTCCTCTGCCTGTCCTTCAATCTGAGTCTTCTTTTCCGGGTCTCTGTCTCTTTCTCTGTCTCTTTTCTTCCCTCCCGGTTGCTCTGTCTCTCTGCTGTCTGCTTCCCCATTTCTGACTCTTTCTCAGAATGTCTGTACCTCTTCATGTCCCTTTATAGCTCCCGACTCTGTTTCTGTGTCCTGCACTCTCTCTGTCCTACCCTCCGTCTTTCTGTCTCCTCCCTCCTCTGCCCTTTGCTCTCTTTGCTGACAGTGTAGATATTGAGGGGGCTTGAAGTCATACTGACCCCCATTTGAGTCCAGGCATCAACATTCACCCCTGTGAAACTTTGGCCTCTGTTTCCACATCTGAGAAATGGGCACCATGACAGTTGCGACCTCCCAGGTTGTGTGGTGACGGTGGGCGCTGAAGGCAGCGAGAGGGCCCAGGACAGATAGGGGCTGATCTGTCTGTGGGTCCCTCTCTGTCCCTGATCTTCCCGAGGGCTGCAACCCCACCTGGCTATTGGTGAGCAAGTATGTGGTGGGGGGAATGGAGAGAGAGGTGGGCAGAGGCATCCCGGCCGAGGCCTGGGCATGGGACCAGTGTGGGGCTGGGGACAGGGATCGATCCACTCGGCGGCAGTGCGCGGGCCAGGATTGCATCTTGTCACAATAATTTATTGCTCTCATCCCGTCTGATCGATGGCGCTGAATTAGCACCGTACGATGCCCCTGGAGCCCCGAGCCTCCCCACGCCTGCCGGACCCCAGTCCTTCTCTGGCCCTGTGCGATTCTCCACGGCCCCGGCGCCCAGCTCCGGCTGGCCCGGACCCCACGCCTGGCCCTGCCAGGGTGCTCTGGCGCTGCCCTCTGTCTACTATTTTCCTGTCCCCCTGTCTCTTCCCCCCTCACTGTCTCGCTCTGCCCCTCATGTTTGCCTTCCTGGGCCTTTAACCCTGTGTATCTGTTCCTCGTTTGCTCTGACCCTCTGTCACCCACTTTCCCCCATTTTTGAGCCCATTTCCTCCTCCATTTAATTCCCTGTTCCTCTGTTTCTGTGTCTCAGTCCCCCATCCCCCTGTCCCTCTGGTTCTCTCTCCATTTCCATCTGTCCATCCTTGTCCCTCTGCCCTCTTGCCCCAGGTCTTACTGCTTCACCTCCATTTCCTTCCCTTGTTCTCTGGCTTTCGTCCCCTTGACTCACCAGCTCCCTGTCTCTGTTCCCCTGCCTCGCTCTGTTTCATCCGAACTCCATTTAAGCAATTTTTCCTGAGCACATACTTGGCACCAAGCCCCTCGAGCAGGACACACAGCGCCCTGCCCCTTGGCCATTCCGGCCAGTGCTCACCTGTCACTGTCTCTGGCAGAAGGCTTAGGGGCCAGAAGGGCCAGCCAAGGCAGCCTGGTGGGCCTGGGGCTTGGGGATGAGAAGAGGGGTGAGAGCTGGACTTGAGGGATAACTTGCATTGGGAAGAGGTGGGGGTTCAGGATGAGGCAGGTTAGGGTGTGGGGATGAGGCCAGGTGGAGGTGAGGAGGGGAGGGGAGGGCGGGTTTTGGAGTCGGAGTTGGGGTGGCCGCCTGAGCTGACTGCCCCAGCACTACCGAGGGGCCGCCGGTGGGCGTCTCAGTGGCCCTGGGTGGCCCTGAGCTCGCACTGCCCTGGGCGCCCAGGCTCTGGGGCCTTCCCCGCCCCTCCCACCTCTGCCCCGCAGCTGCGACTTTCCCTCATCCACTCCTGCGTCTCGGCCCTAATCCCTCAATTTTCCGCATCTCTGCCCCCTCCTCTCCTTCCTCCCTGACCCGGGGTCTTTCCTCCAGCAGCTCTCTCCCCTTAACCTCCAGCTCTTTAATTCACTTTGTCAAGCCTGACTCACCCGCCTTCTCTGCCTTTTCCGGGTTCCTCTGACTTGGATCCCCCCACCTCTGTCTCTGTCTCTCCCTCTCATCTTCTCTCGGTGTCTCTGCCCCCTCTCTGTCTCTTTCTGTCTCTGCCCTTCTCTGGGTGTCTCTCCTCTCTGCCTCCCCTACCCACCCCAGCACTTCCTCCATCTCTCTGGGCCTCTGAAGGGAGGGGCAGGGCTCCCCCTGCAGGGGTTAGGGGAGCAGCCTGAGCTCTGGGTCCGCAGAGCAGCTTCGCTGCCTCCGCCTCCCTCCCCCAGTGCTGTTTGGTAGGCGGGGTGCGTGGCACTGCGGCTCCCACCTCCCTGGGGACGCTCTCTTGCCACCCCCTCACTGACACCGTTCTGTATGCTGGCTGCAGCCCCAGGGACATCCATGCAGAGACTGGGGGAGTCTCAGGGGGAGAGACAGAGACCCAGAGACATCCACAGCCCCAGACAGAGACTCCAGCTCGAGGGAGAGCCGGGAAGAGGGTGGGTGTGAGGTTTCCCTCCCTGCCGGGGCTTGGTGTCTCCTAAGCACCCTAAACCAGTGTCTGAGACACCTTCTCTGGGCTGGGAGCCTGTGCCCCATTGTCTGTCTGCAGACCGTCCCTCAGTCTGTTGTGCATAATGCAGCCCCGGCAGAGGTTGCCGTGCGTGTGCGCGTGCACGTGTACATGCGTGCATGCGTGTGTGAGCTTTGGTGACTGTATGTGATACTCCATAGGCGTATGGGGGGAGTCTTGGCTGTCTTTGTGTGTGACTGTGTGACTTGCGTTGCAGCAGGTATGAATGTGATTTGTGGAGATGTGTGCATTCTTGAGCACGAATGACTTAAGTCCGTGTGCCCAGGTAAAGCTATGTGTGTCGTGTGCATGAGCACGTGTGTGCCTTCTGTGCAGAAGCCAGTGTGAGCGTCTGCTGTGATCGTCCAAACTCTGGAGTTGTGCCGTGTCTGGAGTTCCCAGTTCGGGTGGCCATGTGGCGTGTCTGAGTGCCCAGCACGGGACAGCCCACGTCTCTGAGGGCCAGGCGACAAGAAGGCTTAGTTCAAGGGAGACAGTGTGGAAGGACCAAGTGAGCGCTGCCCAGTAGGACCCCAGGGGCCCAGCTGTTGAGCAAAGAACTACCATGGGGAAAGGTCACAAAAATCCCCCCGTATCGTCATCAGAGACTGGCTATGTGAGCTTGTGTGGCTGTGTGTTTGTGTCAGGGGGGCCTGCGGTGTCTCTAAGCCTGTGGGCCTGTGTCTGAGTCTGGGGTCAGATGTGAACGATGTTTTTGCGTGTGTGCGTGTGCCTGTGCACGTGTGGGGTCACTTTGGGGAGCCGGACGTCACGGGCTGGATGAGGATGCCGGTTCATAAGAGCTCAGTGGGCAATACTCTGCGTGACCAGCCCAAACGACTGTTGGAGGCTGCACGTGATTGCGCGTTTGTGTGTGACACATGTGCGCTCCTAGTGTGAGCTGTGCGCTGCGGTGTGTGGGGCTGTGTCCCTGAGGTGGCGTGTGAACGCGGGTGGGCGCTTGGTGCCTCTGTGTGTGTGTGTGTGTTCTGTGTGCCGGGGTGGGGACGACAGTGTGCGGCCTTGAGAGACGCCACGAGCAGCGTGTGTGTGCGCACACCCCAGGCACAGATGCACCCGCACCCGCGCCCGCACCCAGGGTCAGGCCAGAGCTGGTGGCTGACATGGGCAGAGCGGGGAGTGGGGACGACCGCGGGGGGCAAGTCCTGGCAGGAGGTTCCCTGTCACCCTCCTCACCCTGTCCTCCTGGGTCTCCTCAGTGCCCGTGATGGGACAGTCCCTGAGCCTGGGTTTGTGTGCACACGGACGTAGATGTCACCCAGATGGCAGGTGTGCGTGTGAGCGTGCACACATACTGTGTGCGACGGCAGGCGGCCAGGCTGTGTGTGGTGTGAGAAGTAGGCCCAGTGGTGGGTGTCCAGGGACGGAGAGTGCAGGGGGGTCTGCTGTGTGTCGCCACTGTGTGCACGGATGTGTCCTGCACAAGCGTGTGTTGTAGGGAGGGGTGTGCGCCCTGGGTGGGTGCAAGGGAGCGGGGGGCGCTGGTGTGTGTCTGGGAGTAATGTGTGTGCCTGTTGGTGTGTGTGTGCTTGTGGGGGCGGCAGAGAGAGAGGGGTCTTGGGCCGCATCTCTCTCCTCTTTAGACAGAGCCCCGGAGAAGATATGAAATTTAAAAAAAAAATCAATTTTCATTCCACTTGTGCAGATTGTGTTAAGGGGAGCTGGGGGGGCTGGGTGAGGGATGAAGGGGCTGTGGGGGGTGTGTGAGGCCCGAGGCGGCTCCCGAGGCGGCCGGAGCAGCTTAGAGAAATCAAAACAACTGGTTAAACCCCAGCCCTGGGGGCCTCAGTGATGGGGGGTGAAGAGAGACACGGAGAGACAGAGAGGGACAGAGGAAGAGAGACAGAGACGCCCAGAGACAGAGACAAGGAACAGAGACACTTGGAAAAGATATTTGGAGATCGAGGCAGACAGAGAGATGGAGCCACAAGACCCTCAGAGAGAGACAGAGACAGAGACACTGACACCCAGCGGCGTCTGAGAGAGGCCAGAAGATCTGTCTCTAAAGGGACAGCACAGAAGTGGGCCTGAGACTGCGGCACTCCTTACACACGTGCACGCACATGCGGTGACATGCTCAGGCGTGGTGGGTGGGCGGATGGACAGCCAGACAGCTGGGCAGATGGCGGCAGGATCAGTAGAGCCCCAGGTGGGGCTCCCTCTGAGTGCCCACCTCCCGCCCCAACACAACCCCTCACCCAGACGGCCTGCGGGTCTGACTGTGCCACTGTTCAGACTGGTCCGTGTGTATGCGTGTGTGCATCTCTGTGTCCATGCATGACGTGACATGTGCACACAGGGTCTCTGGTGCTTGTCTGTGTGACTCTGTGCTTTTATGTCACTTGTGTGTGACTGGCTTTGCTGTGCTAGTGCATGTGCCTGGGTGCCTGAGTGTTCTCTGTTTCTGTGTGGCATGGTGTCACCGTAGTCTGTATATCTGCAGTGATTGTGAACCTTGGTGTGTGATTATATGTTAGTGTCTATGATTTGTGCTTTATGTGTGGGACTGAATTGATGTGTCTTGTATGTGTATCTGTGTATAATTGTGTGTTTTTGTTTGTGCAATGTCTGATCATGATTTATGTGTGACAGCCCTGGGGGGGGGGTGTGACTTTTGACACACATGCTTGTGTATTGTACTGGACAGGGCAGCATATGTGGCTGAATTGCTGTGTGGGTCTATGTGATGTGTATTGTAGCATTTTTTGTACATATGATTTTGTTGACAAATGCATCACACATCTGTGTGTTGTGTTGTGTGTGATGGTGTGGTGTGTGGCTTTGTTGACATGTGTCTGTGGTATGCTGCATGTGACATGTGTGTTGCCTTTTGACATGTGCCTGCAGTGTGTCATGTCACTTTGTTAATGTGTACATAGTGTGTTGTGTGTGATGTTATCTTGTGTGTCACTGTTGGCATGGGTCTGTGGTGTGTGGTGTGTGATGTCATGTGTGTCGCTGTTGACATGTGTCTGTGGTGTGTGTGGTGTGTATGTCGCTTTGTCGACTGTGTGTGGTGTGTTGTGTGTCATGTTGCAATGTGTGTCGCTTCATTGACATGTGTCTGTGGTGTGATGTGTGTGACAGTGTGGTATATGTCACTTTGTTGATGTGTCTGTGTGTTGTGTTGTGTGTGGTGGTGTGCGTGTCACTTTGTTGGCATGTGTCTGTGCAGTGTGGTGTGTGTGACGGTGCGGTGTGTGTGCCTGGGTTGCGGTGTGGGTCTGTGTGTCTGCTTGGCAGGGGGAGGAGGGAGGCAGCCCGGGCCTGCCCAGCCCCTCTCCACACCGCTGTGCGCGCACACGCACGCACACACATTCAGTGCCATGGCTGCAGGCGGTGGAGATGGGGGGCAAGGGGGGTGGAGGAAGCAAAATAAAATTAAAAATTAAAGCTCGCCCGGAGTCCCCATCCGCACAGCGCAGGCCGGTGGGGAGCCGCAGGGGGTGCAGCAGCTCCCCCTCCACAGCCACCCTGGCTGGGGCTGTCTGTCTGTCTGTCTGTCCTTGCTGCTGTCCTACCAGACCCCTGACTGCCCCGCAGCCCCGGCCCCCGCAGGCCCCACTGCCTCTGTCGGTCGATCGGTGATCAATGGGGCCAGGGGGGCGCCAGGGGCAGGGCAAGATCAAAGGGGCCCCAAGAGATGGGCACTGGGATGGAAACAGAGACACGGAGACAGACGGAGACGTGGAAACAGAGACAGAGAGACAAGGAGACCAGAGACATAAAAGCAGAGCGATGTGGAGACACAGAGACTGGGGGGAGCATGACCCAGAGACAGACCCATGGGAACCCAGAGACACGGGAAAAGAGACGCGGGGCTTCGAACCAGGATAGTCAGGGCAAAAACGCAGGGAAGGGAACAAAATGGGAGGGGGAGGCAGGGACCCAGTCCCAGTGGGGTGGGCCCGACAGGACAGAGGCGGGGGACAGAGATGGGAGAAGTGGCAGGCAGAGACCGCGAGACGGCAGAGACGCGTGTGAGAGACGGCGGGGGAGCGTGGGAGCAGGGCCTGGAGCGCCGATCCCACGGCTCCTCGTTATAACGTGTCCGGAGGAGGCGGCGGGGAGTTGAAAGCGTCGGGAAGAGAAATCAAAACCAACACGGAAATGAGAGGGGCCAGTGGGGGGGGGGATGGGGTGGAGGAAGGAGGGAGGGGACCCAGAGAGGCAGAGAGAGCCGGGGAGGTGGGAGAGGTGGACGGGGAGAGGTGCGGAGTAGGGTGATGGGAAGAGACGGGGAGACAGAGGGGAGGGAGATAAGGGGAGAGACAAGGACTGGGTGGGGGCAGAGACACAGAGATGGGAGAGTTAGATGCAGAGAGAAGGAGGAAGAGACAGATAGTGGAGAGAGAGGGAGTGAGAGAGACTGAGAGATGGAAGAACTGGGGAGACAGGGAGTGAGAGACCAGGGATGGGGGGACAGACATGGAAAAGAGATGGGGCGCGGAAGTGCTAGACAGAGAGAGAGGAAAAGGGATTTAGTGATGGAGAGAGAGAGATGCAGAGAGACAGAAGGTCACAGTGATGGGCAGACAGACACCCCAGGTTGGGGGGAGACAAGGAAAGAGAGAAGAGAGACAGGCAAATGGGGGAGATGGTGGGAGGAGATAGAGAAGGGAAAAAAAGACTGAGGAAGGAGAGAGAGAGAGGGAGAGAGGCAGGGAGGGAGGCCAGCAGAGAAAGTTGGGCAGATGGGCGTTGGCGGGGGCGGGGGCAGACGAGGTTGGGGGTGGGGACTGGCCCCCAGAGGGGCTAGAGCTGGAGGGGACAGTGTGGGAGGGATGTCAGTAGACACTGGGCCACGGGGATCGGGGTGAGGGTGTCTGTGGGAGACTGGAGAAGTCTGCAGGGGAGATGAGCTATCTGACAAGTCCTGTTTGGTGTCCAAGGGGTGCGGTGGGGCTTATGGGGGAGCAGAGTACCTGTGGGTTTCTGAAGGCTGTGTAGGATCTTTGGGGAGCAGCAAGGTGTCTGAGAGGAACTGTGTATTTAAGAGTATGCGGGGCTGAAGTGTCTAAGGGGAGGGGTTCTGGGGTGGTGGGGCATCTGAGGGGGTGGGGCTGTCAGGAAGGGGAAGGGTTCAGAGAGAGGAGCAAGGAGGGGATGGGGTATCTTAGAGGGACGAAGTATTTGAGGAGAGGGATATCTGAGGGAGTCCGGGTTGGAGAGAGGAGGCCTATCTAAGGGGGGAAGGAGTGTCTGAGGGGGGAGGCAGGTCTAAGAGGAAAGAAGTGTTTGGGGAAGGGAAGCAGGTCCAAGCGGCAGGGTGTGCGCTGTGAGCTGCGGGTTGAAGGAGGGTGTCTGTGGGAGTGCACCGGCAGGCGCTGGGGGCCGCTCTGCTGGTAGGTGGGCGGAGGGCAGGGCCGGGCCTGTCCCCTCCCAGCCCGCTGGGCGGGCACCCGGCTCCGGCCAGCTCGGGGCAGGCAGATGAGAGCGCGGGGCTTCGCGGGGCTGGACGAAACAGGCTGAGGGTCAGCCGGGGGGACCCCGAGGCGGGGCGAGGTTCAGAGTGAGATGAATCTGAGGCAGCCACAGAGAGAGGCAGAGGGAGACCCAGAGAGGCACAGAGGGAGAGGTCGGGCACGGGAAGGGGACGGAGAGACAGCAGACAGCCGCCCGAGACGGTGCGGGGTGGGCGGTTCGAGAGCCAGCGCGTGTGAGTGAGCGAGTGAGTGGTGAGGAGCGAGGATGGAGGCTGGGAGCACCCTGGTGCTTAGTGATCGAGGCAGAGCAAGGGGAGGAGCGGCTGGGAGGGAAGGATGGTTGGCACAGGGCTGGGAGAGGGACAGGACGAGGGTACCAAGGAGGAATGTGGGGGAAAGGGTGGCCGGCGTCAGGCTGGGCAGGGTCTTGGTGCTGACCCCTATCTGTCTCTCCCGCCTGTTCCCCGTCCTGTCCCCGCATGTCTGTCCCGGCCTCTCTGCAGGGCCGGCTCCACCATGGACTGTAGCTGCGTCTCCGACCTTCTCTTCGCCCCGCCTGCCCTGCCGGCTCTCTGGACCCCCGGTAACTGGCCTGGACCCCTCTACCCCTCAGCCCTTGGGCCTTCCCAGCAGCCCCTCCTTTTCTGATCTCTGACTCTCCTCCCTCCACCGTCCGGATCTCTGTCAGGGTCCCC
Source organism: Pteronotus mesoamericanus (assembly GCF_021234165.1). NCBI lineage: Eukaryota > Metazoa > Chordata > Mammalia > Chiroptera > Mormoopidae > Pteronotus > Pteronotus mesoamericanus. The sequence continues at coordinate 276,319 of NW_026555197.1, forward strand.
TGAATCCAATTCCTTAATGTAAAACTTGGCTGAAAACTTCACGGCCAGATGTCCCTGCCACCTGCCTGCTGGGATGTGAGGGTCTTTTGGAGGGCGGGTGAGGTACTGAGGTGTGAGAGGAACGAGGATTTAGGCGCCTGAGGTCCTGGGGTGTCTGCCGTGCCCACCTCAGCCTGCCGGCATCTGGACCTGCAGTCAGAGAGAAGCAGGGGGCCTGGAGACCGACCGGCACTGATGGAGCAGGGACGAGGACCAGAGGGGGCACTAGGCCAGGTGCTGGTGGACAACTGGGTGGGGGCACTATCCAGTCAAGGGGACTGGGAGACACAGCCCAGCCAGCCAGAGCCCTGGGAGAGACGACGGCTTGCTCAGAAGTGGATGCTCAGAGCTGGAGATGTGGACAGGAAGACTGGCTTGGATGTGCATTTGAATCCAAGTCACACGCCCCACAGATGGGCAGCATGTGTGTGCACTTGGGTGTGTTTGTGGAGACTGAGACTCTGTACCTGGTGATTTGGGGCTGTGGAGTGTGTCCCTGTGTCACACTGGAGTGTTTCGGAAGGAAAGGGCCACACTAGGCGAGCCTGTCTGTGTGTGCAAGCTGCTTGTGCGTACCTGTACATGCACAGCGGAGGCTCCTGGAGTGTCTCTTGGCCGGGCGTGGTGTGTCTCTTTGGGACGTCAGTGTGTCTGCATTTGAGGATTGGGGGGTGCCTCCCAGCTCACTGAACGTACACCTGCCTTGATGCGGGGAAGACCCTTCGCCTGATCCTTACAGGTCTGTTGCATGGTGTGTGGCATTCGCAATGGATGTCTCGGTGGTGCAAGGGTGGGCGGCCCCCTGGGCCTCTGTGTTGGGGGCTGCGTCTGTGTTGGCAGGTGTGTGTGGGGTTTCTTGCATCTGTGTGTCACTGGGTGTGACTGAGTGTGGGAGGCTGTCTGTCACCATGTGTATCTTTGTGCTGAGGTTGTGGGTCCTCTCTCTCTAGTCTCAGCAGGTACAACACATTTGAGGACAGGAGGTGTTTCTGGGTTGGGTTGTGTGTCTGCATGTGTGTGGCCAGTTCTGTTGTTGTCTTTGGGTCGGGTGGGTGTGTCTGTGATAGGATGTGTTCTAGGTGGGAAACGGGCTGGAGCTCGCATGTTGATTGAGCCCTGTGGTCTGAGGTGAGAGAGACCCAGAATGGAGTTGAGGGAAAACTCTCCCTTCAGGGAGGAAACTGCCTGGCCTCCCCCAGCCTCAGGCAGGGAGGCATCAGTACCCACATTTATACACCAAGCAGCCTGGGCCGGCCTTGCTCGTCCTTGCCTCCCTCCCCTGAAATCATCATAAGCCAGAGAGGGCAGGGAACTGCTGCGGAATCGCAGAGCAAGTGGATACAGGCTGGTCTCCCAGCGCAGCCTCGCCTCCCTTGCTAACCGCCTTCCCCTTCTGGCCCGACTCTCAGCTCTTTATAGACCAGTCCTGCCTTCCGTGTTAATGCCAGGGTCTGGGGTCTCAGGAATGGGAAAGGGACAGAGGGTGTGGCCCAGGAGTGAGCACAGAGGCGGGACCTGGGGCCTGGGACCTTCTGGGTGATGAGACTTAGGGGCAGGCAAGCACATTCCATTTCCCCCCCGACTTCTGGTCACACTTGGGCAACGGGGAGCAGGATGCTCTGAGTATGAAAGGGGTAATACTGAGTGAGCGGGGGGGTTACAGAGTGTGGGTAGGTTGGCAGGCTGTTCTGTCATGTGTCTGTCGGCTGCATGTGTCCGTCAAGGTGACATATGTGTCTTGATGCTGATTCACTGTCTCTACCACACTCTGTCTTTTTTGGGTCTTTGGGGTCCTGTGTGTTTCTTGTCATGAGTCCCAGTTCGGAGTGGCCTGAGCAGATGTGTAACTGCGTGTGCCGGGATGGCTGTGCGATGCTGGGTGTCTGGCACGTCTGCCTTGGTGGCACCCTGTGTTGGTGGTGTGCCCCCGCAGGAGTGTGCCAGTGTGGGGCATGCGTGTCCCACGGTATAGCTGGTGTCCCTTGAGGGTAAGCGGACGTGTGTGTGGCAGGCTGTGTGCCGTGTGTACCTGCAGTCACACTGCTGTCAGACCGACAGCATGGATGCAGGGAGGGGACATGGGCGTGAAAGACACACATGCACGACAGAGGTTGAGATGTGTGCACACAGGCCCAGCCCGGATGGGCCAGGGTGGGGTTAGAGGGCGTGGAGCTTTGGGGAGAGATGGAGCAGGGCGGCGGCAGCGGGAGCGGGGAGACGGCAAGAATCTGGGCTGCTCAGAATGCAGAAGAGACCAGACGCCTCCTGGGGTGAGAGCCCTGGGTGCGAGACAGAGAGGGGCCCCTGCTGTGCAGGGGGTGCCCCTCCCTGCAAGCTGGCCCTTCCCAGCTTCTCCCTGGAGTCAAGGAGGCAGTAAACTGGTGCCTTCTACCCTCCACCCCGGGACACTCAACCTGGGAGGGTTGTGCCAAGACAGGGGCCTGATGCTGAGTTCTCTCCCACTATTGGCACAGTCTGGGGACTAGACAGCAAGTGGGGTATGGAGACTGGGAATCAGGTCCCTAAAGGTGCCTGGGGCCAGGCAGCTGCTCAGCAGAGGCCCGCAGTCAGAGAGGGCTGGGCGCCTCCTAGGTTCCAAGCAGGGGCCACTGCCCTGCCTCCTGTCCCCAGGGTTTGCCTTCCCGGATTGGGCCTACAAGCCGGAGTCGTCCCCTGGCTCGAGGCAGATCCAGCTGTGGCACTTCATCCTGGAGCTGCTGCAGAAGGAGGAATACCAGGGTGTCATCGCCTGGCAGGGGGACTACGGGGAATTCGTCATCAAGGACCCTGACGAGGTGGCCCGGCTCTGGGGCATCCGCAAGTGCAAGCCCCACATGAACTACGACAAGCTGAGCCGGGCCCTGCGGTGAGGAGGGCTGGGGCCTTGTCCCTTCCCCCTTCACTGTCCCTCTGGGCCCTCACCCCTGGGAGCTTTTCCTGGGCTTCCTGGGGCAGAATCCCATTAGATCAGACCCAGGGCTCTCCACGGGTGTACGTACTTCTTTGAGTGGAAGGCGGGCAGGGAGAAGGGACCCATGCTCTGGGCTTTGGAGCCACTCAGGCCAGGACCCCAGCCCCTGCCTCACCTCTTCCTTGCCCTGGGACCTTAGTCAGGAGACTGCCGTGAGCCTGCTTCCCCAGCTGTGCTCCGGGCCGGCACAGAGCATGGGCCCAGGTATCCTGCCTCACCCCCTATTCTCCCTCTCCCCACAGCTACTACTACAACAAGCGGATTCTCCACAAGACCAAAGGGAAGAGGTTCACCTACAAGTTCAACTTCAGCAAAGTCGTGCTTGTCAATTACCCACTGTTGGACGTGGCGGCAGCCACCACGGGCTCCCCGCTCTTGCTGACCCCTGGTCCCTTTGGGGGTGCCCCTGGGCCGGATGCTCCTCCCCTCACCCCCGAGGTGAGTCTGGATGCTGAGGCCCCAGAGCGGAGCATCTGTCGTCCCCACAGCCTTCCCCACAGCCGTGGAGCTCCTGGGGAGGGGGCGGCCAGTCTGAGCAGCCCCGCCTCCCTCCCTCTCCAGACCCTGCAGACCCTGTTCTCTGCCCCACGCCTGGGAGAGCCGGGAGCCCGGGCACCGGTGTTCACCCCTGAGACGGACAAACTGCGTCTGGACAGCCCTTTCCCATTCCTGGGCTCAGGAGGTAAGGACCCAGGGTTCCAGGGGTGCTGGGTGGAGGGGAGGGATGCTGCACGTGTCTGAGCGAAGAGGAGGGGCAAAGACGGGGAGCATGGAGAGCAGACTGTATAGGAAGGAGGCCAGGCAAGGCTGCTCTGTGCGTGCGTGCATGTGGGTTTAAAAGCTAGAGAAGGATCCATGGGGAGGCAGGGAGGGAAACTGGAAAGGGGGATGGGCTGGGAGAAGGGCTTTCAGGGGCGTGGGGGAATGGGGACAGTGGTGGAGATGGAGGTGGGGGAAGTCTCATGAGGGGAGGCAGGTAGGGGAGGGACACCGGGGAGAACCATGCAGCAGAGCACAGCAAGTCAGTGGCACTCTTCACTGAGGCCCAGGGAGGCGGCTGTGACCATGGAGCAGTGGCCCAGCCTGACGCACCACACCCCCTCTGTCCCCCAGGTGCCACAGGCTATTCCAAGCCCCCTGGTCTGCTGGGTCCTTACAGCCGAGCCTTCCCAGACTACCCCTGGAACTTTAACCCGTACCTCGCTGGCCCCTTCCCCAAGCTGCCCCCTTCTCTCTACCCCCCCCACTTCTACCCCAACCCTCTGGCCAGCTCCCTGGGCCACCTGCCCTCCACAGGGGCAGGGGGAGGGCCCACAGCTGCGCCCCTACTGGCTGCCACAGGGGAGGGCCTGGGCCCCGAGCGCCCCTCCGGCCTGGCAGCAGCCCCCCGCCTGGCACTGCCGGGTGCTGGGGGTCCAGAGGCTGCACTGGGAGGGAAGGAGGACAGCGACTCGGAGCTGGAGATCACAGATGTCAGCGGCTGCAGCTCTGACAGTGAGGGCGACGAGGGCCTCCCTGTGCCCCCCAAGGCCAAGGCGGGCAAAGGAGGGCTCTGCACCTGAGCTGGCATGGGGTGAAGGATTCTGCAGGGGCAGGGACCAGGGCCACTGCCCGTGCAGCCACTTCTGTTGTCTGGTCTGCCCTCGATGTCCCACCAGAGGCCAGGGACCAGCCCTCGGCCCCTTCCAGGGCCGGACACATGGCTGCCCCAGTCTTTTTCCCCAACCCGACTCGGGGGGGGTCTCACCTCCCCCTCAGAGAGGGGAGGGAACACGGCAACCTCCAGCCTCCTCCCCAGGCTCTGGTCTGAGGGGGCCTCTGCCTGGCCCCACTCCCAAAGTGCAATACGGTGCCCAGCCTCCCACACCCCCATCCCCACCCCTGTGCTGTGACCTGCGTGTTTGTGCGGCCGTGTGTCCCCTGTGCTGGCCCCAGTCCTGACACCCTCTACACAGGCCCCCTGGGGACAGGGCGCTCAGAGCAATAATCCCGCCCCCAGCCCCCGCCCAGGAGGGCCCCCCTCCCCATGACCTCCAACAGCCACCTCCAGAGTTTACTACAAAAATAAAAGAACAGAAAGGAGTGTGCACGTGGGGCGCCCAGCATTATGGGTGACCATGGGGGCTCAGCGGGGGAGGCGCAGCCGGGAGGGGGTGTGTGCGGGTGTTTGGGGAAGAATCGTTAAAACATGGAATGAACAAGTGGAGGGAGGCAGGAGGCACAGAGGCAACGCGGGGGCACAGGCGCGGGAAGGGCACGCCGGCCGCCGCTCCAGGGCCCACCCTCACAACACAGACCTCTCCTTAGACAATATATATTAAAAATAGACCTCCAATTCAGGGTATAAAAACAGCAAAGGCACTTGGGGGTGGGAGATGGAGGGGTGGTCCCCCACCGGGCAATACTGAGATGGCCCAGGAAATGGGGGTCACAGGGTGCCCCTGGGAGTGAAGTCCTGAGTCCCTCAAGCAGAAGGCCAGTGGTAGGATGGGGGGAGGCAGTGATCCCAGGTGGACCCCTGAGATGTGGCCTCGAAAGCCTGGCCCCCTCTCCTTGGGCCCCGGGGCCCTGGGAGCGGCAGGTGCTGTGGCAGCTGTGCAGTTGTGGGTGGGTGGTCCTCATGTCCTCTCCAACTTGAAGAATGCCTGGGGAGATGCAGGAGAAGGAGGGAGGCCTGGAGAGAGATGCAGAGTGAAGAGAAAAACAGGGAAAAAGGGAGGGTGGGAAGAAAGACAACAAAAAAATGGCCAGAGAAACAGAAACTGACAGAGACAGAGATGGAGAGAAGGAGGTGGACGGGGGAGATTCAAGAAGATGAAGACAGAAGAGAAAGGGATGGGGCTGTAGAGTGGGGAGCCCCTGAGGTACCCACTCTGGCCCTCGTCTCTGGGCAGCACGTGGGTCCCCTAGATCCCCACTTACCTGCCTGGGGCAGGGAACCTCAGGTACAGCTTGGCTGTGGGGCAGTGTTCTCCCCAAGCTGAGACAGGACGAGTCGCAGGCGACAGAACTCTTCCTCCATCTCCTGGGTTGGGGGGTCACCCATGAGAGGGGTCCGACACGGAGTCAGCCCCTTCCACCTCCCCTGCCCCCCTGCCCCACACCCGGCCACCACCTCCAGCTGTTTAATGGTCTCCTCCAGGCTGAGCAGCTCCTCTCGAATTTCCTGGGTCTGTGTGGGGCTCAGGGGGCTGCCCCCTGGGACTCCATCCCCTTCAGGGGGAGGCCCTGCCCCGCTGTCTTCCTCCAAGGGGAACAGGAGCTGCCTCAGGGACAACACTGGCCAGGGATGAGGGGACAGAGTCAGAGGCGGGGCTGGGGTGCGGCATTCAGCGGAGGACACGTGAGGGGCCTGTGGGTAGACGTGAGAGCAGGTACCGGGCCAGGCTGAGCTTGGGGTTAGCCAGGTCTGCCGACGGGGCTGGGCTGTGAAGGGAAGTGCAGGGCTGGGGCTGGGTCCAGGGAGACTGAACTGAAGGCCCAGGAAGGGACGGATGTTTCCGCAGGGGGGCTTGGGGTCATGTGCGTGGTGGCTGGCGCAGTCTGGGGGCCGGGCAGCTACCTTTCTGAAGGGCTTTGGCAGCGAGCTGGCCCTCAGGGCCGGGCCTGCAGAAGGACTGGAGGGTGCTGTGGAGTCTCTCAATCCGGCCTGGGTGGGGGGCAGGATAGGTGGTCAGAATCTGCCCGGCTCCCTGTGGACGCCCCTGCCCCGACCTGAGGCCCCTCCAGGCTCACCGTCAGCGGGAGACATCTCTCGGCTGCCACCATTCCCATTCTCAGAGCTGCTGAGCAGGGGTTCGCGGGTGCTGGGGGGAGCAAGTGCTGGGTGACTCGCACACCCCTGGCCCCGGGGGGTAGCAGGGACAGGGAGACAGAGAAGCCCAGCCAGTAGAAGACAGGTCTGAGTAGGAGAGAGATGGGCCCCGGTGGCGTGGCACAGAGACATAATGTACACACACAGACACGTACATGGAGACAGGGCTAGAGCTCAAGTTTTAGGGACACATGAGGAAGCCGGGCCCAGACCCCCAGCCCTCCAGTTCCCTTCCTGGCCCCCCTCACCTGCTTGGGCTGGGCCGGGGCTTGGGGCGGGAGGCAGGGGCGGGGACCTTCAGGGATCCAGCGGTCTCAGTGATGAGGGTGCACCAGCTGTTGAGACAGGCCAGCCCCTGGGCACTCAGAGCCCCCAGATATTCTGCCAGGGCCCCCCGCCCTCACCCTCTCCCCAGGGACCTGGCCCTTGTCCTCCACCTGTTCATGGAACCCAGACCCCCTTACTTCTTCCGCTCCGACACGGTCTGGGCCACCAGCTCGTATATCTGGGCCTCCTGGTCCCATGTAAAAATGACATAGAATGCTTTGTGATCTGCAAGGGAAGGGAGAGGCAGGGCTCAGAGCCAGGGCGGCTCCCATGAGGGCAGAGCCCTTAGGACTCCCGTGATTCAGTTCCCCCTCCTGTGTCAGTAATACCGACCCCCCAGGGGCCCTCTTCCCAGCCTTGCCTCTCATGCCTCTAACCAGCAATGCATCTCCACCACCATGGCCCTGGGGTAGCTCCTTGGCAACTTGTTTGCAAACCCCTTCTCACTGGGCTCCCAGCTCCCATCTGTGCCCCTATAATTCCCAAGAGGCAGCCAGGTGTCTTCAAAAGAGCAGGCAGAGCTGGCTGCTCCTTTGTGTAGAAATCTGGGGCAGTTTCCATCTCACTTAATAAAATCCACAGTGCAGCCTAGGCCCTGTCCCCACCCAGCTCTCAGGCCTCCCTCCCACAGCCTCAGCCTCAGCCTCAGGCCTGTTAAGCCTCCCACTTCTCAACCTCTACTCTGGCCTCCCCCTCCCCAGAACGCGAGTTCCTCAGCTCTTTGCAGACGCCCTAGGTAGCCAGGCCTCACCGGTGGCCACTTCCCGGGTCATGGCAGAGGTGAGTCGCAGCACCGGCCGCAGCATGGTCTTGCCGTCTGGCGTGGGTGTCAGTGTCCGGCTGTGGGACTTGAGCAGCAGCCGGTCGTCCTGGCGCTGGAGCAGCAGCAGGAGGTCGTCCAGCAGCAGCACGTGGACCTCTGCAGGGGTGAGGCTGTGCTCAGCGCCTCCTTCCTGCACTCCCACCCCAACCCCCAAGGCCCCTGCTCGATGCCCTGGGGCTCACCTACAGCCTTGTCCTTAGTCACCCGCCATGTCAGCGGGCCCTCGTGGACCAGTTTCCTCTTGGTGATGTCCAGGTTCTGGAGTTAGGAGGAAATGACGGTCGGCGCAGACCAGGGCAAGGCAGGGGAAGGTGAAGGTGACCAGGGGGCTGGGTATCGGGGTCAGACTGGGCGCTGGGTGGGAATGGGAGAGGGTCAAAGCTGAGGGGCTTCTCTCGCTCCCTGGGTGCATTATCAGAGAATCTGGGCCCAGGGAAAGGGGGCGAAGGCCAGCGGGGTCACCTTGAACTCGCTCAGCATGGGGTCACTGCTCTGCCTCAGGTGGGACAAGTCCAGGCGTCTCTGATAATCCTTAAGCCGCTGGAGCAGGGAACAGAGTGTCATAGGTATAAGCCAAGGGCCGGGGCCATCCCCCAGTAACCCCCAGGGGTTAAGCCCAGGGCAAGGCCTGACCTCCAGTGACCCTGAGAGGGAAGAGGTAAGGGTCCAGGCAACCCCTGGACCGGCAGTGACTCCTCAGGGTCAAGCTGAAAACCAGGCCTAACCTCAGAGCAGAAGTGGCCTGAGATGGACAAAGCCAGACTCACCAGCAGGTCCTCCATGTCCCGCACGGCCTGGTTGACGTGGTGCAGAATCTCCCTGCAGCACTCGGCCGCCTGCTCCACCTTCTCCCGTTCCGCAGGCTCTTCTGTGGGTGAGGGAGGGGCCAGCCCTGATGAGCCCCAAGCCTGGACGCTGCCGGCCCCCGGCCAGGGCAGGAGATGGGAGAGCTGGGGTCCAGCAGGGTGGCCGAGCCGTACCTGTGTTCTGCCCGATGCTCTGCAGGAGCAGGGGGTACTTGGTCAGCCGCTGCATCTCTGTGGGGATCATGTCCTTCAGCTGCAGGCGACGGCACCGTGGGCGGCTCTCGGCCTCCTGGGGGGACAGCAGTGCTGAGGTGGCCCACACTCGGAGCTCACCTCTGGGACAGGGACACCAGCCCCTCCTCCTTGGGACCCTGGCCCAGATCCCGCCCCCCCCGCCTTCCCTGCCCCTGACCTGCACAAAGGCGCAGAAACGAGGGTCCTTGCGCTGCTTGGCTTTGAGCTGCTCTAAGGCAAATGACTGGCGGCTGCAGAAGCGGGAGGAGATTTTCTGGAACCAGGAGCCCTCAGCACCATCAAACTACAGTGAGATTCAGGCCAGGGGGTGATTCAGGTGTGACATGGAAGCCCAGACAAAAGGACAGGGCTGGGGGCTTCCAGGTCCCTGGCTGGGAGGAGTGGGTGGGGGCTGGGCTGGGCACCCTCACCCGGGCCAGCAGCACATCTCCGATCTCCTCAATGAGGTAGCCGCTCTCCTGCCTGCGCTTCATCAGGCGATCAAGAAACAGGGCTGTGGGGAGAGGTGAGGATAGCAGGTGCTGTCACGACCCACAACAGAGAGGGGGAGCTGGCGGGGGTGGGGCTGCAGGCGTGTCTGATACTTGGGGCCGGTGGACTGTCCCCTCAGAATGTGAGCCTTGGAGGTCCAGGGCAAGGTTGCCCCCAGCGCTAGAACAGGGGCTGCCCATGCTGGGTGCTCCAAGAGACCATAGTAGACCCCAGGCCTAGTTGCTGAGGCCTCAAAGGAGGGAGGAAGCAGTGGGGGCACAGTAGCGCTGCGGCCCTGCACTCACAATGCACGTCGATGAGCTCGTCCAGGCTGGGAAAAATGTTCTGTAGGTCCTCCAGGGGGAAGAAGGCGCCGTCGGCCATAGGCTGGTAGAATAGGTCATGCAGCACCCGCAGCATTCGCACGTGGGCTGCCTCGGTCACCAGCAGCTCTGTGGGGCCACCAGGAAAGAAGCACGGTTGGGTCCCACCTATGGGGGGCAGTCTGAGAGGCAGGCTCGAGGGGTAAGAAAGGGACAGGACAGGGATAACTCGGTCTGGGTTGAAGTCACCTGCCCCCAAGACAGCCACTGAGGATTCATTGACACATTGCCTCTCCTTTTTAGCAGTGGCAGCCAGCCAGGGTGACCAGTGAGTCCCAGCCTGCCCAGCACTGATGGGCTTCCTAGGACATGGGGTTGTTAGTGCCAAGCTGGGGAAAGTCCTGGGCAAACCAGGATGACTTGGTTGCCCCAATGAACACAAACTTGCAGCTGTGTCCAGCGCCTAACTGTCCAGCAAGTGAATCAGCCTCAATTTCTGGGACAACGACTCCCTCTGCGCACAGGGGGACAGCCTCAGGCCCAGGGGCCCCGCAAGGTGCTTGCCTAAGCTCCAAGGGCCCCAGAAGTTGCCAAAGACCAAACATGTGGTTTTGTGTGTTACGTATATTTTTCTGGTGAGATAACTTGCTATGCTGTCCGATGTGGTAGCAACTGGCCACATACGGCTCTTCAAATATTAATTAAAATGAAATGAAACACAAAATCTAGTTCTCAGTTGTGCTTGCCACAGTTTTAAGTGCTCACCAGCCACATAATGGCTGGTGGAAATCATGTTGGACAATGCAAATATCCACATTTCCATCATCCCAGAAAGTTCTGAGAACACTGCTTATGTTTTGATTACATTCTTAGAAGGATCTGTGAGCTAAAAAGCACTCACCTACTGTCCTAGAAATGCTGAATGAGTACCTCCTTTAAGTAAACCTCCAAAAGAGGTTCCGAAGGCATCTACTTTTGCCAAATTCCCTTTACACACTCACAATTCAAAATCACAGAAAAGAATCAAGACAGAATGGATGCTCCCGTTGTCTCTCCGCCCAGGAGCAAGCACTGCTAATATGCTGGTTACCTTCCCAGACTCTTTCCCCACGGACTCTCCCCGGCCCAGGCAATGAGGGTCACAGCTACAACTGCAGGCGTGCTCACTCTGTGCCCAGCACTGCGCTAAGCGCTTCGTGTGAATCACCTCATCGTCACGACAGCCTCGGGAGACAGGAGCTACTACGCCCACATTTCACAAACAGGGCAACATGGGCCTGTGCTAGAAATAGTGCTCTCAGTGCCAGCACAGCTTGCACCACTGGAAATTCTTTGGAAATGCCACTTTGCCAGGAGCACTCCTGGTCCATGGAGTGGCTATTTAACAAGGACGCAGTAAATGGCCATCTTCAAATTCTGCCTGTTGTAAGTAACACCCAGGCAGACGTCTCCCTGCATCTGTTTGTCTTTGCCAGAGCTGGATCGTGTCCTTGGTCACAGTGGACTGGAGCCGGTGGCACTTACCGCTAATGACCTCCTGCCGTTTAACCTGGCTCTTGGAAAGGCTCTGCAGGGTGTCTGGGGGAATGAGCTCCCGCCAGCCGGGGGGCTCCTCTGGTTCCAGCTCTACTCCTGCCCGTCCTGTCTCCCCCTCCTCTCCAGGCTCAGGGCTGTGGGACAAAGGTCTCGTTAAGACCCTGGCTTAGGGTGCCCCACAGAGGAGACTTTGACTCCTAGTGTCCAACCCCCCTCAGTGGCTTCAGCATTCCACGCCCACAGGGTGGCCCAGGATGCAGACCAGCCCCCAGATTTTTAGAAAGAACTGTCCTACCCCTCTCCTGTGACCACCATAGGCCTCAGTGACCTCGGCATCTGATACCCAGTTCCCTGTGACTCTGGCCATGGCCCCTCCCCGCATCTTCCCTGACTCTCCAGGCTGACTCAGTGGATGGGAGGTGGGGTGTTGGAGTGACGTACGTGGCTCGTCGGGCAGGGCCAAGCACGGCCGTGGCAGAGCTGGGGTTCATGTCCACGTCGCTCCTGGAGCGGCCCCCACCCCGGCCCTTAGCCCCGAGGCTGCCCCGGGAAGGCCGGCGGCGGTCACTCACCCGCAGGCTCTCTGAGCGCCCCAGACGCCCCGAAAGCCTGGACCCGAGGCCAAGGACAGAGTCAGGCAGAGGCCAAGACAAGGACAGAGACGAGGGACAGACCAGGACAGGAAGAGACGGGGAGAGACCAGGGCGGGGACAGACCACAACAGGGACAGATGGGGAAGAGACCAGGGCAGGGACAGGCATGGGGACCAGGACACAGAGAGACAAGGAGAGACAGGGACAGGACAGGGACAGGGACAGACCAGGACAGGGACAGATAAGGAAGAGACCAGGGCAGAGACAGGCAGGGAGACCAGGACACAGAGAGACAAGGAGAAACCGGGACAGGGACAGGACAGGGACAGACCAGGACAGGGATCGAACATGCAACAGAAGAGAGGAGAGAATCAGAAGGAGCAGTGAGATCTAGGGGTGCTGGGCAGTAAGGGGTGGTCAGGAGGGATACTGAAATTTGGTGGGGGAGGAGAGGGGAACCCAGTGTGAAGCACAGGACTGACCCCTCCCTTCCCTGAGGCAGGAGGGGTGGGGTGGGGGCAGAGCCAGGAGTTGGGGGTGGGAGAAGGGGGATTTTAATACTTAGCTCTTTGACTGGGAGGGTGATGTCCCCACCCACCCCTCTCAGGGGTGAAGGGGAGCAGGTGGCCCATGGGGAGAGGGGAGGGGCTGGGAGAAATGGGGGAGGGGCTAGCCCTCCCCCTACCCCGGGCCCAGGCACCCACCTCTTCCACCTTCTGGGGAGAGAGGGGCACAGGGTCAGAGGTGGACTCAAATGGAACCCAACTCACCTCCCCCACCCACCAAAGGGTCCCCAAAGCAGCAGCACAAAGACTGGCAGGGGGCAGAGCCTGCCCCCCAACTGTGAGGGGGACAGGGCCCCCAGGCACGGAGCACGGAGGACTCAGGGGCTGAGGGAAGGGGCACCAGGAGGCAGGAGCAAGGCAGCTGGGCTGAGGCTTAAAAGAAAAAGAGGACGGTGAGAAAAGTGAAGGGGCGGAGGGAGAGGGGCCAGGAGGAGTTGAGGGGTGAAGGCCAGGGTGGGAGGAGGGGGAGAAGAGGGAGAGGAACAGAGATGGATGAAAGGAGAGAGAAGGGAGGGGAGAAATAATTGTGAAAAGAAGGAAGAAGGGGAAAAATGGGAGGAAAAAGGAATGAAAGAGGAGAAGACAAAAGAAAAAGGAGAGGGAAAAAGAGGGAGAAGATAGAAAGAGGGCAGGGCTGAGTGGAGGTGGCTTGGAGATAGCAGGTGCAAATGGCAGCAAACCCCTAACACGCACCCTCCCAGCCCCGATTCCTGTACTCTGTCCCCCGGACCCCCGCCTGGGCACCTCTCTGTATCAGGACCCTCCTCAGTGCTCTCCAGGGGCGCGGGGGGCTCCAGGCTGGCAGGACCCTGTGGGGGCGGGTCCCCCAGCTCTGGTGAGGCATCAACACCTGTGGGAGCAGCAGGGGGAGCAGGGCTGGCTGGGAGGCCCCCTTGGCACCGAGGCCCCACTATGGGTCGCCATGGAGTGAGGGCTGAGGGACTACAGACATCCAGTGGCTGGCAAACACCAAGTGGCTGCTCTCCACTTCCATGGGGGATGGACAGATGGAAAGACCTCTGAGAACATGGTGTGGAGTGGACAGCTGGGGCCCACAGAACTGGCAGGGGAACCGGATGCTCTGCCCGATGTCTCCACATCCACCTGCTCTCCCCACCCTCAACCAGGGCTTTCAGGAAGAGGACAGACCCCATTAAGAGATAAGAAGTCTGAGGTTCAGAGTGGGGAGTGACTGCCAAGATACAGCACAAGTAAACTGTGGGGCTGGATCAGAAACTGGGCCTGGCCAAATGGCTGTCTGAGGTCCCAGGGGCTGAGGACCACACAAGGATTGTGAGAAGCAGTCAATGGGGCTGGCAGGCTCACCACCTAAGGCAGAGGTCCCCAACCCCACAGGCTGTAAACCAGTGCTGGTCCGTGGCCTGTTAGGAACTGGGCCACACAGTAGAAGGTGAGTGGGGAGGGCGGGGGGCGGGCGGTGGCAGCAGGTGGGACTAGCGAAGCTTCACTCTACCACCTGAGCTCTGCCTCCTGTCTCCCCCCACCCCCACCCCAACTCCTCCCTTTCTTGGGTCTGGGGACTGGGTCCCTGGAGCCAAAAAGATAGGGGACCAATGAAACGGGATTGATGGGCAATGTGCTCAGAGCGGTTTCTGGGAAAGGAAGCCATGCAGGTGATGGGAAACGTAGTCCAAGGAGGTGGGCAACACATCACTGGGACAAAGGTCAGAGTCTGGGAGGAAAGCTGTGGAAAGGGGAAACTGAGGGAAGGGGTCATTTTATTAATAACACTGGTGACCAGGAGCAGGGAGGAACATTTGGGGAGAATCAAGGGGTGGTCTCACCATGGGGACCAGGGAACTCTCACCTGGTTCACGGTCAGGACTGTCTCCGGACAGAGGTTGCAGTGAAATTCCAGGGGTGTCCTGCCCAGGGGCTCCAACATTCCGTTCCCGGGAGGGCACCCCCAGGCCTCCCTTCCGTTCTGTGAGGCCTGGCTTCTCAGCTTGGGAGACATTGAGGGAGAAAGGGGAAAACGGGAGCCCAGTAACTAACCCCTGTGGCCGGGGGGATCTGTTGCTGTGCTCCAGCTCCGTCCTCTCCGTCATCCGGGAGACCCCTCCTCCTCCTTCAGATCCGAGAGGCCAGTCCCCAGCCCCCTCCTCCCTCAGACCCAAGAGACCCCTTCCTCTTAGGTTCCCAGGATGCATGCTCTGGTTTTAGGACCATTACCATCAGTGTCCACTTTGAGATGTCGAAAATCTGGGGCTGAAACGAGAAATAGGACCCATGGGATCGTGCGGTGGGGGGTGGGGAGGAAGTCAGGGCAAGCCGAGGCTGGGCACCTCACCCTGGGGCTCTCCCCGGTTCCAGCGGGCAGCATCCAGGAAGCTGCTCAGTCCTTTCTTGGTCTTGGTGGTCGGCTCATCTGACCGTCGGTTCCCCATCACCTACGAGAGACGGGAGAGGCCAGAGGGGGCTGGTATTTCTGAGCCACCAACAGAGAGGAACAGGACCCAGGAGCACAGAGTCACAAGGCTCCCTATGGGGTCTCTGGGGAAAAAAGGCCAGGTTTGTGCACTCAGGGAAGCACCTTTTTTCGGAAGAAATTCCTCCCTAACTTCTTGTCCCCGCTCTTGGTCCGCACCCCGAGGTGGCGCATGTATAGGCTGATGGCGTTGACCACAGCAGCACTGTGGGGAGGGGACAGTAAGGACACCGTGCACGGACATGCACACTGCTCCCCCACAGCTTTCCCCTCCACATTCACTTCCCACCCTAACCCCACAACCACCCCCTGCTGCATATCTGAGGAAAGGGGAGAGGGCTCCAGGGGACAGGACCGGAGACACTGTTCCACCCAGGACCCCATGTCTCCAGTGCCTCCTCCCTGGGGCCCAGGACACTAAGGCGCCTGTTCTGCTGTCCTCTCTGCTTCCATCACCTCTTTTCTTCATCAGTAGAGATGGTATGTCTGTAAGGAGAAGACAAATTTGCTAAGCCTGGGGTCTCTGTTCACCTAGCACAAATGTCCAGGGTGCTGTCCCTTTGAAGCTGGGACAGGACAGAGGAGAGGCAGAGAGGGTGCTGCTGAAGCAATTGGGAAGGAGGATCATAGGAGGAAGATGATCTCATCCTGGTGCAGTGGAGAGAAGTGACAGGGACCAGGCCTGAATACAAGCCTTGGACAGGCCTGGAAACTGGGGGAGACCCCAAAGCTGGGAAGGAATGATGAAAAACCAGATGAACTACAATGCCAGGACTGTGGGACCCAGAAGTCAAGGAAAGATGCTAAGGAATGAGCCACGAAGCTGTAGAGGGACCCTGAAGTGGGTGGGGCAGCTGAGGGGGGTGGGGGCTGGCCCAACTCACTGCATCTCCTCCAGGTGGGCCAGCAGCCGCTCTGCCACATGCCGTTCCCGGGCCTCAAAGCTGGCTCGGTCCCGCCCCACCCAGATCTCCAGCTGGGCCAGCTCTTGCTCCCAGGGTGTCATGCCCATGAGCCGCTTGGAGCGGAAGTCCTCCAACTGCTGGTTGACGGCTGCCTGCTGGCTCTGTACCACCTCCTGTACGAACTGCCGCTGGATGTCCTCAGAGATGAGGTCAGGCCGCGTGCGGTCTGTGGGATAGGGGTGCAGGCTGGGGCCAGGTTCCTGGGCCCTGGTTCCCCACCCACCCTTGGACTCCAACAGTCATGCTTCCTTGGGCTGCTCTGCTGTGCCCAGGAGGAAGGAGCAAATCTCCACTGACCAAGGAGCATGGGCACGTGGCCTCCATCCCTGGGCTTCCTGGGAGGGCTGGCCCCTGCTAGAGACCTCTCCCTCATCCCAAAGTCCCCTCTCTTCTCCTTACCAAGTTCAAAGGCGACTGTGGGAGGGACAAGCACCCGCAGGACCTGCTCAGGAGGGAGAACAGAGTGAAGGGAAGGACTCGGCAGCGGTGGGATGGCAGCCTAAGTGCCCAGGAATGCTGGTCTGAGGGGAGCGGTGGGAGGGGGCCAGGCTGCCCTCTGCAGCGTGCGCGTTAGGAGACAGATGGCTGTCCAGGGCCAAAGGCAGCAGGGACTGGGGCCCTTGAAGGTGTTTCTTACTGCGGTCTTCTCCAGGAAGCTGTGGTAGAAGTCGAGGAAGGCCTTCTTGGCCTCTTTGGGGCCCAGTGAACTCAGCATGTCCGCGTGCAGGCAGCAGAGCTGGGGAGACAGAGCAGGACCTGTTCTCCTTCCCAACCACCCAGACCACACTTCCCCTTGGAAAGCCGTGGGGCTCGAGTTCTCTAGGAAATGTGCTCCCTGACCACCACCCGTACACCCAGGCCCTGCCTCTCTCAAGGCCTCCCCAGGGCCACCGTAATTTTTTATCTTGTGGCATGGTTCTCTGTGGCTGTCTCCTCCCTGCTGCCACTACCACCAGCTACACAGGTATGTACCAGACTCATTCTAAACCCTTTGTACACACAAGCCTGTTAGTTCATACACATCGCCATCCTATTTCACAGATGAGAAAACTGAGCTCAGGGAGCTTCCTCAAGGTCACAAAGCTAGTAAGTGGCAAAGTTGGGATTGGAATCCAGGCAGCCCATCCCTACTACACTCCACTGCCTAGAAACCCCATGAGAAACCTGAGGGTTAGTGTTGTGGGGGTGGGGATGTAGGTTCCGATTCAACTGTGTCTCAGGGGGCTGGGTACATAGAAAAATGAACAAGTGGGGCCCACTTATTCATTCATCAAGCATTTCCTGGGGCTGCCTGTGTGCCAGCCCTGTGTTGGGTGACGTTGGCAAAGCAGTGGGAACTCCAACCTGTCCTGACTCCTTGGGGGGACTCTTGTCTGGTAAGGGACATGGCCTCGGTCTCAGTGTGCTAAGGACTCAGCCCAGTGGGGATGGGACTCTGTTTCTGCCCCTATAAACACTTTCAACAAATCTATCACCCCCACCCCGAAGCAGAAACTCCATGAAAGGTCACAGGGAAGTGGCCCGGGGGTCCAGAACTATCCCCCAGCCGATGAGGTGAGGGAGCAGCATAAGGACAACTCTCACGAGGCCATCCGAGTCACCTCAGCCAAACCTCAGGTTCTGCAACTGTGCAAGGACATGGCCGTCAGCACCACCCCCGGGCTGAGTCCTGGAGCTCAGGTTCTAGAAACCCCCCGGGCTCAGGAGGGGAACGCCTTTCCCCACAGGGCCGAGCCTACATGCACCAGAGGAGGGTCTGCCACTTCTCTGGAGAGAAGGCCGTTTCCTGCCAGTTTCTGAAGCTTCGGCATCAGTCTACGTGCCCTGTTTCCTGCATCCCCCAGGCATCTCTCCCTGGCATTTCTGCCAGTCTCCTCATCTTCTGGAGGGACCTGCTGTGTGGCCCTGGGCCCTGCCTAACCTCACTGCGTAGGCCTGTGCTGAGCTACACGGGGCTTCTTGTACACCGAGCTTCTTCCTTCCTACATCACCTGCTGGGTCCTCTACATTCCCAGGTATTCTACATAGCACGGCTCTGCACTGGCAGCTCCCGGGTGTTTTCTACCCGATAAAGGTGGTTTCTGGATCATCGGTTACGTTCATTCTCTCTGCCTTGTGGGTTGCTTTTTCTGAATCGGGGCCTGCTGTGCCACCTAGTCCGAGGAGGCTAATGGCTTCTCACAGGCACCAACCCTTAATGACTGACTGGTGGCACCTGTCCGGGCCATGGAGCGAGGGATTCGATTCCTGGAGTCCATGGGAAAGGGTGCTGTGGTGGACGGGGGCTGCTGCCACAAGCACAGAGGGCGAGTGGAGGCGTGGTTTCTGACAGGCTTCTGGAATCTCTTGCTCTCTGCATAGCCCTGCTCTGTGTGCTCCCAGCCTGCACTCACTGCTCACTGAGTGCAGTGGGGCACCTGCAATCTTTGTCTGGATCACACAGTGGTCCCTCTGGCTCTCTAGTTCTAGATCTGCTTTCTGGATCTGTTTTCTACACCCTCCCAGCTCATCTGCACTGGCCTAATGCACTGACCACTCTGGCCTGGCCCAGCCCCACCCTCCCTGTGCCTACCCAGCCCCGCCCTCACCAGGGGTCCTGGCTCGAACTGCAGGGCGATGTGCTGCAGGAGGGCCATCAGGTGGGCCGGGCGCCGTTTCACCTGCTCCAGGCTCTGGAACTGACTGTTTTGCTCCTCTGCATTCTGGGGCGGGGTAGGTGGGGTGGGGATGGGGGTAAGACTCTGGAGAGCAGAAGACGGACCTGGGGCTTGCCCTTTCCCCTTCCCTTGCACTTCCAGATGGATCCAAGCTGGGAGGAAGCGGGTGATGATGGTATCTACACTGTGATGGTAGCATCAAGACAGGTGTCAGGGAGAATGGAGAAGATTTAATGTTACAATGAGAGACGAGGAGGACAGAACTTAGGAGAGACGGAGTAGGGATCTGCACTGTAATTGGGTGGTGGCGATGAAAATGGGGGCTAGAGTAAAAAAGGTGGGACCAAGAACAGGGTGGAGGGATGGGGAAGGAGGGAAAAGGATGAGAGCGAAAAGGACAGTGAGAGGATGCAGCGGGACAGCATCCGAGGACAGAGCACTGGCTCTAGGGTGGGAAGGGGCACTGAGGATGGGATTTGAGGGGCTGGAGCCCCAGGGAGCGGGAGACAGAAGATTTTCCACTCCATATCCTCCTCACCGTCTCCAGTTCGTTCTCAAAATCCTCATCTTCAGCCCCAATGATGCTGACGGGCACCAGGCCATGCCGGGGGGTTCCTGGGGCCTGTGGGAGAGGACGGTTGCTTCAGCCCACAATGCTCCCCAGCTCACAGCCCCCCAGTCCTCTCACCCCTTGGCTCTCTCCACTCACCGCCCCTCGGGCCACAGCGTTGTCTGCCTCCATGGGCTCTGCAGGGCTGGGGGAAGAGGAGGGGCTGCGGTTAGGGGATGGGAGGAGGTGGCACCGGGCGGTTACTCAGAGATTCCTGGCCCAGGTGTGAAGGTGAGTAAACAGCCTTCCCCCATCTGGGCCTCCACAGCTCAATAGGGCCTCTGTGTGGCGACAAAGAGCCCTTCAGAGGCCAGCCAGGGCGGGGAGCCCAAGGACAGGGAGTCTTGCTGGGGGAGAAGCCAGAGTCCCAGGAGCCTGGGTCCATGACAGCCTGCCCCTTTTGCGTCCCTAATGCAGGAGGAGCCTGGGGTTCAGACTCTGGGATCCAAGAGGGGAGGGGCTGGGGGCCTGGACTCCTGGGACTGAGGGAGGAAGGGCTGGGGGCTGGCCCTGGGGAGGCAGGGCCTGCAGGCCGCCAGAGTTGGGAAGGTTAAAGGGGAGGAGGTAGGAGGGATAAAACTGGGGTGTGTGGGGGCTCTCTTCTGATCTGTGACAGGCTTGGGGCAGGATGTTGTTTCTGAACCCACCAGCCCCACTTCCTGTGACAGGAAATCATAATGGCAAATCTTCCAAACCCCAACTCCCTCCGCATAAGAAGACAAAACTCTGAACCCTCCTCCCTCAGGGACCAAGTGTCCCTGAACCCATAAGTTCTTCCCCTCAGGGACCTAATATCTTTCTGGCTTCCAGTCCCAGGAAAATAAGAACCAGTCTTCAGACAGCTCATCCCCAAGGTGTGTCCGTCTCCCTCACTTGTCTTATTTCCTTTGAATCTACCGCATCTTTGCCTCTCTTCTCCCTGTTGCCCCGTTTTCTCTCTTCCTTCCTTCAGACCTGTCTCATTTTCCCCACTGTGTCTGCCGTCCTGCCTTCCTCCTCTCCCTCATGGTGATCTCCGCCCCATCCCAGCTTCTGCTGCTCCCTGCCTTTCCCTCCGTCTCTGCCTGTCTTCCCACATTAGTTTCTGCAGCCACTGCCCCTGCACCTCTCTGAGTCGCTCCCTCACATCTCTCTTTCCCATGTCATCTCCCTTAGATTATCCATTTCTCCCTGTGTCTTCCCTCTGATGTCTTCTGTGTCCTTATTTAGTCTGACTAATGCCGCAAGAGCACGTCAGGTGGGTAAAACTGTAGAAACGGGGCCGGGGCGGGGTGGGGGGGAGGTGGACCCGTGGGGGGCACTCTCCTCCTCCCAGAGCTGCACCCCCCCCCACACACACACAGCCCAGAGCTATTTATAACCCTAGTGGCCTGAGACCCACCCTTCTCCCTTTTCCACAGACAGGCCTCCTCCCTAGCACTCAATAAATGGTAGCTAGGATTTTGATTATGATCATTAAACAATGATGCTTTCTGGAGTGTCCAAATGCCATCCCATGGGTTCACCAGAGCAGGCATCATTTTTATTCTTTTCCATAAAGGGTATCTGTCCAACATCCAAGCTGGGTAATTTAAGATTTGAGCATTGTTAAATGTTCACATAAATAAAACTGCAAACCAAGGCAGAATAGTAATTATTTATTATGAAAGCTAAACTTACATTGCACTTACAGGGTGCCAGGCATTGCTCTGAGTACTTCTCACACAGTAACTCACTTAGCCCCTGCAACCACAAGCGACCCCGTGCTATGGTTATTCCCACCAGAGATGGAAAACCTTCACCAGGCTGTCAGGTGCAATTTCTGGGCTGAAAAACATGACCATGAACATGGAGAGTCCATGCTCGTCCCACTTGGGAGTGGATAGGTTCAACAGAAGCAGGGAGATTCCAAAAGAGCACAGGAGAGGACACAGGTTATCTGAGCAAATGTGAGCCAGGCCCTCAAATCATGCACTTAACACGTATTATCTCCTTTATTCCTCATCACAATAATATGAAATAATAACAATACTTAATGTGCACTAAGTACCATTAAGCATGTGCCAGGCACAACATTACTTTTTTATAGGTATTAACTAACTTAATCCTTTCAGTGACCCCATGAAGTCATCGTTATTATCATCCCATTTCACAGAGCGGGGAAACAGACACAGCTCATAGGGGACAGAACCAGGATTCCGACCCAGGCCGTCTGGCTTCACAGTTTATTCATTTAACTACCAGAATGTGTTGCTCCAGAGCATGGGGAACCCCAAACTTAGGAAATTAACGTCTGAGTCAAAGCTGAGACACATCAGGTTTCCTTATGGGGCCTAGAAAAGTCAGGGATATGTGGGCACTGTGGCCTGGGCAGGAGGGCTGCTCCCCAAAGGGTTGAGGCTGAGGAAGGATGAGGGTGGGGAGATTGGCTGCTTAGGAGATGTGGAGAGGTGAGGGGCTGCCACAAAGGTTGAAGCTGTCCGATGTATCTGTAGGCAGCTGACAAGGCCTGAGGTGCTATGTGCATGGGGCTGAGGAGGGTCAGAGCAGGTTTAGGGGTGGAGATCCTAAAGCAAAACAGTGACTTGTGGGAGACAACATGGGTACCTGAGTTCTACTCAGGGCTCAGAGTCTATATGAGATATTGAATGGATGATCCTGGTCTCCAAGAACCTCTGGGAGCCTCAAAGAACCTACAATGCAGAGTAGTCAGTGTAAGTCCATAAGGGGCTTCCATTATTCCATTTGACACATGGCTGGTCTACAGGGATCTGAGGGTCACGCGATCATGAAACCACAGAAAAGAGTAGCCGGTCTATGCGATTTCTGGAGACTTGAAAGGGGACCAGAATTCTATAGGGGCCTGTGGCGTGTGCCTAGAGCCAGGAGCTACAGGGCCTTAGATTCTAGGGGATGCCACTGATTGATGGGGTCACCAAGTCTGTAAGGAGCCGGGTCTCCATAAGGGGCTAGCAGAAACCTGGGGAGTCTGTAGGACCTTGTAATCTACATAGAACGTGGCGGGTGTACACGAGCCCCCAAACCTACATGGGACGTGGCGGGTCTATAGGGGCCCCAAATCCTACGGAAAACGTGGCTGTGTGCACTGCTAGGGATGCTGGGGCGGACGTGCAGAGCCAAGGTCTGACGCCCGCCAGGGGCCGCGTGCCTCACCTGCTCGGGGTCGGAGAAGCCACCGCAGCTGCCAAAACCGAAGCCTCAGAGCGCCGGCTCCGGTTCCCCCACCCCAGCCTCTGAGTCGCTCTAGCCGCCCCAGAGGCCTCCTTTGATTGTAAAGCCACTCCTTCCGCCAGCCGCTCTAGCTCGGCTCCTGCCTGCGACTCTACTCCTCCTGCCGGCCGCTCTAGGTCTCCACTGCACCACGCTGGCCAGATGGGGTCGCTCTGGCCCGCCTTGGAGGGCTGGAGTTTCCGTATCTCGACTGCTCCCGTCACTCCCCTGGGCCCCACCCCCACGCCGGCCCGAGGTGAGGAGGGAGAGTTGCCCCGGGATTGCCGGGGCTCAGTCTGAGATCTGAGAGTCAACGGGGCCTCTTAGTTCCCGGACTGGGCTTCCTGCGGTATCCTGCCTCCCCAACTCAGAGGCCAGTTGAATTCTCAGCACTCGTACATTAATTCTCCCCCCGACCGCGACCCCTGCACACTTTCTGCTGGACTGGAAAGCAAAACTCCTGGGAGCAGGCGTACCTTTCCATCTGACATGCAGTGGAATCTGGAATATTCAATTACTTTTTTCTCCCGAGCCTCAGTTTTCCCATCTATACAATGGGGGCAGACCGTCAGCTCTGTCCCCTACAACCCAGCTCTCAGGATGGAGTGAATGGCCCAGAAAAAGAGATTTCCAAAAACGCTTTCAAAAGCGCCCTGCAACTTTCAGCTTCACAGCGGCCTGCGACGTTTATTGTCGTTTTTCTGTTTAGGTGGCTCTAAATAAGGCAAGTGACGTTGGAGGACGGCGCTTAGCGGAAAGCACCTGCGAGTTCAAATCCCACCTCCACTCGGTTTCACAACGGGTGTGCCCTGGCACGAGTCGGTTCTGCGCCCTGGCCTCAGTTTCCCCACCCGTACAGAGGGAGTGATCATCTGTCCTCCGCTGGACAGTTGGAGGCCTTGGCCCAGGCCTCGCACGCGTCAGTCCCTGTTCCCCCCACTGGCACTCGGCAGGTATTCGTTCTCCTCTCCTCGCCCCTTTGACAGGTGGGAAAACTGAGGCCCAGGGAGGGCGGCCGCCGGCTCAGGGGGCCCCGAGGAGGTGCCTCCGCTGCCGGCCGCGCCCCAGCCCCTCATCCTCCTCCCACTTCCCCGAGCGGCCGAGGGGAGGAGCAGGGCGGGGCCGCGGACGGTGTACCTGGTGTCCGCGCGGGGAGGTGGCCGGCGGGGCGCCCGAGGTCGGGCTCAGCGATCCCAGCCCTGCGTCCCGGCTCCCGCTTCCTGGCTCTGGCGGGGCAGGAAGTTGGGGCGTTTTTCCGGAGGCCCCCGCCCCGCCGCCCCTCCCCGCTTCCTGCCCGCGCCCCGCGCCCGCCCGGCACCTCCGCTTCCTTCCCCTTCTCGCCGCCCTCCCGGCCGCCGCGGGCACCGGCCCCGCCCGGCCCGACCTCTCCCCGCAGGGTCGGCCCGTGGGTGTGCCGGGCGCGGGCTCCGCGCTTCCCGCCTCTGCCCCGGCTCGCCGCCACCTCCCGGCTGGCTGGGGGCGACCGCGGCGCGGCAGAAAGGCCGCCTCCCCTTTTCGTCTCTGGGTGTTGCTCGGTCTTTTTCTCTCCGCCTCCCTGTGCTCCTGTCCTTGGCCCTCCCTCCCTGTCTGTGTCTGTCTCTCTTTCTCTCTCCCCATTTCTCCGTCGGGGTCTCCCGGTCCGGCCGTCTGCCCCACTTTCTGTCACTTCACCCTCGGAACCCTTCTCTTCCCGTCTCTGGTCTCTGCATAGTCATCTCAGTCACTTCCCCACCTGCTGCTTTCCTCTCTGTGTCTGCTTCTCTACGGACCCTTCTTTCCGTTCTCTTTCTACTGTTTCTGTCTGATTCCCTGTCCTTCATTGCCTGTCCGTTCGCTAGCTGTGCCGCCGTCACTGCCTCCCGTGGCTCAACCTTTCTCCCTTCTGTCTCAGGCACTCTGCATCTCTATGCCTGCCATTGCCCTTCTGGTTAGGACCACAGACTGTCCAAATCCCCTGCCACAGGTCCACTAGCAGAGAGCGGGTGTAGCCATAGGAGAATTCGGTACCAACGCCACCAGACAGTCCCCTGGGATTCTGGAACTTAAAGATGCATAAATAAATACGGCCACTTCCATTCACTCCTGTGTACCTCCTTCACTGGGAAGACATGGCCTGGGGTGGAGCCCTCCCCAAGACACTTCCTGTTTCTCTCAGGGGGCAGCCAAGACTGGCACCCTGGTCCCGGGGAGTCAGGGTGCACAGCAGCTGGGGGCCCAGAATCCTGGGTCTCAAGGAGGAGGGGACTGGATGCCTGGACCCCTGGGTCGGTCCCAGGGCAGGAAGGTGAGCAGTTCCCATAAGATCCATGAAGCCTGCCAAGAGCTGCAGTTGGGAAGCATTTATTATCACTAAGTGGCCGTGCCAGAGCTGGGAGGGGGGAGGTGACACCGAGGCTGCTACAATCAGGCCCCTAGAGGCAGCAATTAAGGGCTCATTATCAGCTGAGTGGGTGAGTGGGTGGGAGCCTGGAAAAGGCATTGGCGGGGAGCATCGCTTAGGATGTGTGGAGGGGAGGAGGACAACCTAGAGGGAGAAAGAGCGGATCTCCCAAGGGGGAAGTTGATGCAGGGCACTCCTGGGAATGACTGTGAACAGAGCTGGTTCTAGGGAAAGGGGGAGACACCGGACCGGGACCACAGCAGGCAGGGCCAGCCAGGTTGGCTGGTCACAGTCATGGCTTCTCCAGCTGGACGTCTCCAATGTGGAGGCTACCCACATCCTGGTAGGTGCCCTGGAGGCCTCGGGAGATGTCCTCATACATGGAGCAGTCATCAAGGTTCAGGCCCTGGGGTGCAAACATGGTAGTAGGCCTCAGTGTCCTGATGCCTGGCTCCCTGCCCCCAGCCTACCCCATGAGGACCCCCATGAGACCCCCAAAGCACCTGCTCCTAGCCTGTCCCAGCTCTCCACTCACCTCATAAAGATTTTCATCTTCATAATCATCCCGGGAGTCCACTCCAAACTTCATATTCTGCCATCGTTTCTGTGGGGGATTGACAGCCTCAGTTGGGGGGTGGGGGGGCTATGTTTTCAGGCCCTTCTAGATGCCAGGAGGTGCTTTATCAGAGCGAGTAAGGGATGTTGCTGAAAGCCACATACTGGGTGAGGGGAGAGTCTCTCTGGGTCCAAGCCAGTACCCTTTTGGCTGTCTCCACTGCCTAATTGTTCTCCACTAATAACAACATCCATAGTTAAGTAGCTATCGTTGCCCTATGGCCTAAAGAGACTGCAGGTCAGAGAGTCTGGGAGGACCCCCAGCCCCCATCTTCCTTGGCCTTGGCAACATCTGGAGGGCCACAGCACTTCTGGGTCCGAGGAAAGTAAAGAATCTGCACCCCCTACCCTGGGGCTGCTGGTCGGGGGTAGGGTAGGGGTTGCAGAGTGAGAACATCTCTGCAGAATGGCAATGAGGACAGCCTTGAGGGAAGACTGAGCAAGGACGTCCGTCCGAGCACCACGTGAAATCCTGTCCTGGTATTAACTTGTTTACCCTCGGTAGCCCCTGTGGGGTGGGTGCTGTCATTCTCAGTTTTAGCGGGGGCCCCTCAGACTCCAGAGCCTGGTCCCAGGTGGCTCACCCTGAACAGCAGCAGTGTCCCAGGCACCACAGCGCAGAACAGCAGGATGATCCCCTCGGCTGTGATG
This sequence comes from Pteronotus mesoamericanus, assembly GCF_021234165.1. Taxonomy (NCBI): domain Eukaryota; kingdom Metazoa; phylum Chordata; class Mammalia; order Chiroptera; family Mormoopidae; genus Pteronotus; species Pteronotus mesoamericanus. The sequence goes on from NW_026555197.1 coordinate 302,380, forward strand.
ATGTTGTTCTTGGTGCCCTCGCCCATGTCCAAGAAGGGTCTGGGGGTCGGCTCTGTGAGGAGGGTGTGCTGCTCAGAGCCCTGTGCCCAGCCCAGCCCCAGCCCTGCCCCGAGGAAGGCCCCGCGGGAGCCCCCACTGTACGGATGAGAAATGGGTCAGCTTACACCAGTGGAGACTGAGGATGCTGGCCACGCAGGCACTGGCTCCATCCGCACTCCACAGGCTAGAAGGCCCGGAGTCCCCAGCTGCGGAGTGGTGGGACCCCAGAGCCAGGACCCGCACTCACCACGCACGCGGAGATAGGTGCCACAGGAGTGCCTGATCAGCGTGTTGTTTATTTCGACTTTGCACATGTACAGGCCTGTGAGGTTCTTTCTCGCCAGCGGGAAGATCAGCTCACCCCTGGAGCCATGGCCTTTGCCTTGGAATCGAGGGGGCCATGTGCCGTTGCCTTGGAGGATTTTCCACCATGTGAAGTTGAGGTTGCCAGGGAGGCTATTGTGCAGGCACCAGAGGTGGGCCTTGTCCCCGACACTCACCGTCACTGATGGCGGGCCCCAGTCCATCCACGGGGTCTGGGCTCCTAGGCCTGCAGAGAGGTGGATGCGTCAGGGACCGTGGATGGGGACACTGACTCCAGCCCTGGTCCCCGCAGCTGTAGTGCTCCTGGGGGGCGTGTGTGTGGGGGGGGTGGGAGTATGAGGGCACAGCTGGGGAAAAAGGGGGAGGGCGTACAGAGGACATGCAGTGTGGGGACAGGGAGCGAGCAGGTACCTAGGAGAGGAGAGAGAGAGAGACCCCTGGGAAGAGGGAGGGAACACACCTTGGGGGAGGAGAGTAAGACACCTGGTGTGGTAACATGCCCTCGAGGGGCCCCCACTCCCCTCTCCAGTGCCACCTCTTGCATTTGGATACTTGGTTCCCTGGTACCAGAGTGCCTCTACCAGGGCAGCAACTTCCACAACGAGTTTGGGCATCACTTCCTTCAGAAGGCCTTTCTTGTCTACTTTCCTAGCCCAGCCCTGCCCTGCACCCCGACACTTTATCTTACGTAATCTTCACAAAACCCTTAGAATAAGGTTCTGTCATTATGCCATTCTTTCAAGTGGGGCAGCAGAGGCCCAGGGCATGGGAGTGGCTAGGAGTTCAAACCTCAGGCTTCCTGGGCCTCCTTTTGCCAGTCTTTGGGTCTGCCTTGTCCTGTGTCTCTGAGCTCGCCCCTCATTCTCTGTAACCTGCATGTGTCAACCTGGGGGTCAGTGGGCAGTTCAGTCCCTGGGCTGGGGATTAGGAGCGTGTCTCAGCAGGGTGGGTGGCCCAGCCCGGGTGCTGTGGGAAACCCCAGCTCCAGTGCCCCAGGCCGGCCCACATGGCTGTGCTGCCTCTTACTGAGAAGGACGGAGGGAGGTGCGGAAGAAACAAGAAGGAACAAGTGGGGAAAAAGGCAGCAACCTCAGGGTCGTGGGGGTCCAGTCCCAGCTCTTAGTGTAACCTTGTGTGACCAGCTTCCTCTGTGTACTCCTTGGTCAAACAGGTGGCTGCGGCCCTGACAGCTGGTATTGCTGAGGGAGGGTGGGGCGGGTGGTGTCATGGGCACTCCTCCCCCAGCACTAGAAGGGGCTCCCTACGCAGCGGGGTGACTGGGATTCAAGGCAGTAAAAGGGCAAGCTTTTTCTTCCTTCTGAAGCTGAGTGCTCCCCCAGGTCCCCTCCTGCTCCGAGCTCCGAAGCTCAGTCAAGGGCAATCTTAGTTCCTTATTTTGACCTGTGGGACAGGGTGGGGAAGGCACTACTGGCCCCTGCCTCCCTCTCCCTCCGTAGGGTGGTGGATGCCCCTTCAATATGGCTGAGCCCCCTCCAGGCTCCTTTAGGCCTGTTTGGGAGTGTCAAGGAGACAGAGTGTCCACAGCCGCCTTCCCAGCCCCCCTCTGGCTGGCTCCTCTCTGCCCCACTCCCTGCAGCCCTTCCCTCTGCTTGCGCTCTCTCTCCAGCCTCCCCAGGTCCCCCTCCCCCACACTTCTGTCAGCCACCTACCCAGGTCAGCAGTGGAGATCAAGAGGAGGACAATCATCCCAGGTGGGGTTTTCAGGACTCCAAGACCCCCAGGCATCTTCTACCAGTGGGTTAGTTCGTCTGGGTTTGCAGCTGCCCTGGGGTACCAGATCCCACCTTGGTGGGCCCCAAACTCCACCCCACTTCCTGCCCAGCCCTGCCGGAGATGGGCTCCACTGGCCCCGCTGCTGGGCCCTTCAGAGGAGCTCCTGCCAGTGTGTTTCAGGCTGTGAGGGGAGAGGAACTGCTCCCTGCACCTGTGGTGGCCACAATTCCCCTGAGAGGAGGTTGCTTGGGTGGGGGAAAGAGGCTAGGTCAAGGCCTGGCTCCTCACTGGGTGCCTGCTGTGAACAGGCGGTCAGGGCGCTGACTCTGAGCTTTCTTAGTCTTTGCCCCTACTGGCCTTGGGCAGAACTTGTATCCTGTCGGAGCCTCTGTGTCCTCACTTCATGGGGTTGGGAGTGAGGATTTAAAGGCATAGTGCATGTACAGCACTGAACACCGCACCTGCCACATAGTAGGTGCTCAGTAAATGTTGGTTATTATTAATGCTCATGAGGAATAAACGAGGCAGGCCTCTCTATGACTAAGCAGTGGCTTCCCTTTCCAAGAGCCTTGGCATTTTAAAAACATTTTTTAAAATTACATTTTATTGATTATGCTATTACAGTTGTCCTGAATTTTCTCCCTTTGCCTCTCTCCACCCAGGACCCCCTACTCCCTAAGGCAATCCCCCCACCATTACTCACGTCCATGGGTCATGCGTGTAAGTTCTTTGGCTGCTCCCTTTCCTATACTGTACTTTACATCCCCATGGCTATTCTGTAACTACCTATTTGTACTTCTTAATCCTCTCATCTCTTCACCCATTCCCCCACACCACCTTCCCTTCGGGCAGCCATCAAAACGCTCTCTGTCCATGACTCTGTCTCTGTTCTTCTTGTTTGCTTAGTTTGTTTTTTTGATACAATTGTTGATAGATATGTATTTTTTGCCAAATTGTTGTTCACAATTGTGATCTTTTTCTTAAGTCCCTTTAGCATTGCCTATAATAATGGTTTGGTGATGATGAACTCTTTTAATTTTTTTCTTGTCTAGGAAGCTCTTTATCTACTCTTCGGTTCTAAATGTTAGCTTTCCTGGGTAAAGCAATCTTGGCTGTAAGTCCCTGCTTTTCAGGACTATGAACATTTCTTGCCAATCCCTTCTAGCCCACAAAGTTTCCTTTGAGAAATCAGCTGACAGTCTTATGGAGATGCCCATGTAGGTAACTAACTGTTTTTCTCTTGCTGCTTTTAAGGTTCTCTCTTTATTTTTAAACTTTGGCATTTAATTATGATGTGTCTTGGAGTGGGCCTCTTTGCATCCATCTTGTTTGGGACTCTCTGTGCTTCCTGGACTTGGATGTCTATTACCTTCACTGAATTAGGGAAGTTTTCTTTCATTATTTTTTCAAATAGATTTCCATTTTCTTGCTCTTTCTCTTCTCCTTCTGGCACCCCTATGATGTGAATGTTGGATCTCTTGAAGTTGTCCCAGAGGCTGCTTATACTATCCTCATATTTTTTTTGATTATTTTTTCTTCTCGTTGTTCTGATTGGTTGTTTTTTGGTTCCTTATGTTCCAAATCATGGATTTGATTCTTGGCTTCATCCACTCTACTGTTGTTTCCCTATAGATTGTTCTGTATTCCAATTACTGTATCCTTTGTTTCTGACTGGATCTTTTTTATGCTGTTGAGGTCCTTTCTAAGTTCCTTGAGCATCCTTATAACCACTGTTTTGAACTCTGCATCTGCTAGATTGCTTATCTCCATTTCTTTTAGCTCTCTTTCTGGAGTTTTGATCTGTTCTCTCACTTGGGCCATGTTTTTTTTTTTTTTGTCTCTTCATTTTGGCAGCCTCCCTGTGTTTATTTCTATGTATTAGGTAGGGCTGTTTTGACTCTGTGTCTTGGGTAGCCTAATGTAGTTGCTCTCCTGTAGGAGTGGTGACACAGCTTCCCCTATCACCAAAGCTGCGTACTTGAGGCGCGCCCTTTGTGTGGGCTGAGTACACCCTGCTCTTGCAGTTGAGCTTTAATTGCTGTTGACAGATCAATGGGAGGGATTTACCCAGGTCATCAGCTGCAAGGATTGGCTGTAGCCACTTACCATAAAGTTCCGCTGTCCAGGTGGGTCAGCTGTGCAGGGGCAGGGTGGTGGTGTGTCAATGTGGTCTGTAGCTGTCCACTAGGTGCACTGGCCATGGGGTTTCCAGGGTGGTGCAGCCAAGGTCAGCCCCCACCTGTGTTTTGCCTGGGGACACCCTGCATGAACTATAAAGCAATCCGAGATGGTTGCTACTTGTGCTGGGTTTGAGGTTCCCAGGCAAAGCTGCTGCTGTGAATCTAGGCTGGCTGCTGCTAGTGCTGGGCCTGGGGCTCACTGAGGTCAGCTGTGGCTTATTTGATAGGATTTAGGAAGTTATGGAGCATAAGCCAAGACTGGCCATTGATATGGAAAAGCAGCTTGGGTGGCCAGTAAGTTGGGTGGGGCAGAGTCTCTGGGGATCTCCAAGGTGGGTTGAACAGTGTTAGCCAGGTTGATAGAGTCTCAGATATGGCACCAGCTTGCCAGCTCTGCCCTCTATTGGGAGAGGGTTTAGAAAAGGCACAATGGCCTTTGCTCACCTTGATGCCAGTCATTTCAGTTTCTCCCTCTACAGCACTGGTGCCTTTCAAGCTGCCACCCCGGTGCTGGCGCTCAGAGGGAATGAGTCTGAGTAGGTGAGTCTGTGTATGGGTTCTTTAAAGAGGAACTGCTTGGGGCTCCAGTAGTTTCTTTCATTGTCACAGTCCCTGCTGGTTTTTGCAGCCAAAAGTTGTTGGGACTTATTTTCCTGACACTGGAACCCTGGGGTGGGAGGCCTGGTGTGGGGCTGGGACTCCTCTCTCCCGAGATATCCCTCCTGAATTTTTATCTGTCACACATGGGTGAGCGACCAGCCCATTCCACATCTGCACCCCTCCTACCAGTCTGGATGGATGAGGTTTCTTTAATTCTGTAGTTATCAGACTTCCATTTAACTTGATTTCTGACAGTTCTGAGTGATGGTTGTTCTATATTTTAGTTGTAATTTTGATGTGGTTTTGCGAGGAGATGAGCCATGTCTGCCTATGCCACCATCTTGACTGGAAGTCCTGAGCCTTGTTATTTTTAATCCAAGGGATTAGGATAATAATATCTCCCTAGTGTTGGCATGAGATGATGTTCCTGGTATCCAAAGAGTGAATAGCCATGATGAGCATTCTTTCAGTCAGCCTCCCCACAAATGGACAACCCCCTCTCATTTTACAGAGGGAACTGAGGCCCAGAGAGGGGACACTGTCACTGTCATGTGTCTGGTGTTATACAGTCTGATGGTGGAGCAGGGATTCAAAGTCACTATGTGTGTCCAGATTCCTTTGAGCATCGTTTTAGGTCAGAGGGGAGGGAAATGAGGTCTGAGGAGTGGGGGTGGGGAATGATACAAGGTTGTTGAGATGTTTCTGAGCTGTTAGGGGACCATCACACACACACATATATAAGGAAACACACAGGAAAAAAAATATATTACAGGGAGATTTTTGATAACAAAAATTGGGAGAGAAGTGAAAGCCTATGTATAGGAGAATGGATGCACACACTGTGGTACAGCCCTCTGACAGAGAAGTGCACAGCAGGAGAAAAGTCAGAATCTCACATACCTTCATGGCTGCATCTGGAAAAAACATGAAAATGAGAAGGCATGGTAGCATGATACAGTTGATTTGTTTTCAAAAGGCAAAACCACACTGTGCAGTGTTAGGGACATGGGCGTCTGTAGTAAAGGTGTAGTAGACCCAATGCTGGGGAGCGACAGCAGTTCCTGAGAGGGGTCACCTCTGGGGAGAGCCAGAGGTTGTAACTGGGAAGGGTACACAGAAGGCTTGGACCACCTCCATTTTATGCCTTGTTTTATTTTTTAAGTTGGGTGGTGGTCTCATGAGTCTTTGTTGCACTATCACATATATTGTTTTGCCTTGTAGAAAAGCAACTGTTATCCTCACAGAAGAACATGGCCTTCAAGTCATAATTCCTGGGTTTGAATCTCAACTCTGCCAATTGACTGGTCGGTCATCTGAGCCTCAGTTTCTTCTCCTGTTATCTGGGCATCTCTGCCTCGCCCTCGCCGCCTCCCCCCTCCCCCGCCCCGCCCCCTGCCCGCGCGGCCTCCCAACCTTGTGAGGCTGTGTGAGTAACAGTGTGCTTAGTACAGTTCCTAAGTCAAGTTCATCTTCTCTGGCCGTGCGGTCCTCTCCCCTTTCCTCCAGGGACCCAAGTGTTCTAATGGGACCCGCGGTGTATATAGCCGGTCATTAGCCCCTCTGTGCTTCCGTTCTTCCTTATGATCCCCTCCTAAGGATCAGAAGCCTGGAACAGGAGGCTGCGGCCCTAGAAATTCCCTTCCTTAGTCATCCGTCAGTGGCTGAGAGGGTTTCTAGGCCCTCGACTGCCCCCCGGCGGTGGAGAGGCGCGGCGGCGGGATTGCGGGTCCTCTCAGGGCTGGCTGGCCAGTCCGGGCGCCTCCACCTCCCACGCACGCAGCACCCCTGGTGTCTGGCGCTGTGCCTGGGAACCAGGTGATTGACACTGCGTTCTCATGGGAACTCTTGGAGATATCTTCAATCTCAGTCAGCAGAAGAGGAAACTGAGGCCAGAACGAGGAGTGACTCTGGGTCTCATTTTCCCATTTCCCTCGCTTACTGTAGGGAATGGAGCCTGGGGCCGGAGCCAGCTTGTCTGGGTTCAGATGCTGGCCTTGCCACTCCTCAGTTGTGGGACACCAGAAAAGCTACCCAACCTGTGGCTTACGTCCCCATCTCCAAACTGCAGGTGCTTTTTAACACCTACTTCACAGGGTTGCACAGGGTAAATGATACGTAATACTTATAGAGCGCCTTACATGTGGTAGGTTCTAGGTGTTTATTCTGTAGTTTCCAGCACTGACAACTTCTGAGCTGAGAGAGACTACAGACAGCTTCACTCCTCACCTGGTGTAGGATTCTGGTTTGATATTCTCCTCTGAACATCATGGTCTTAAAACTGGGTAACACCAATTGACTGTTTGCCAGGCGTGCTGCTCTGAGCCGAGGCACCATCTCGCTGCCGTATCCCTGGAACCCCTCAGGAGGCAGCAGCACTGCAGACAAGGATTGGAAGGCTCAGAGGGGCAGTGTGACTCAGTGTTGCATTATTACGGGCAGAGTTGGAATTTGAACTCGTTGTGTGAAATTCAGAGGCCAGGCTTCGCACTGGAAGATGAGTCTGATCTGAGGGGTAACTTGGACGGGGGCCTTGGCCAAGCCAGCTCCGGCTCAGCCTCATAGTTCTCCCGTGAGGTGGCGGCGGAAGGGCCCGTTCCAGGATCGTCCCTGTGGCTCAGCACATGTCCACCAGGAACCATTTGGTTCTGCCGCCCACACCAGGGGCCCAATCACAGGCGGAGTACCCGCCCCACTAGCGCCGAGAGCCAATCGGCAGGCAGGGCTGCAGAAGCAGCGCCACAGACCAGGAGCACAGCCCCGCCCCGCCTCCCGAGGGTGCTGCCTCTCAGCCAATGTCCCATCACAATTCTGGAGCTGGTACACCTAGCTCCATTTCACAGCAGGGACAAAGGCCACAGATAATGCTCAGTGAAAGGGAGAACCGCCCTGCCCACGTGTAGACAATGGAAAGCAGATGCTTCCCAGAACAGTTCAACCTGAGCTGGAGTCTGGGCTCTGTCCCCATCCACCTTCTTCCAAAGAAACCACTGAGCCCCAGGGACTGGCACTTCAACCCAGGCCTCAGTTGGGGCCACTGCATGGATAGCCTCTCCCTTTCGTTTCTAATTTCCTAAGAACTGCAAAGGCAGGATGTGAGGGAGGCACAAGGGCTTCTGGGTCCTAGCCCACTCACGCACCCACCTGCCCAGCCCGGGCATCCTAAGCCCCAGCCACCCAGGGGCCCATGGCTCCCCTTCCTCATGCCCCTGAATGGAAGAGGAGCAGCCAATCAAGAGACTCAGACCAGGATTACGAATGAGGCAATTTATTAACCCAGCATCATTTGTTCTAATGCTTCTTGTTGGCAGCTGCCACCTGTGGGAAAAGATGGACGAGGAAGTTAATTAAGAACAGTCACGGGACGGGTGTTTTGGCACTTTATGATAGCTACCCACTACCCAGAGGACACCAGGCATCCTGATTTGCAGTCTCACGTTTATTCATCTTGTGAGAATCCTCACAACCCCGGGGCATTTCACCATTTTACAGAATCATCAACTGGGACTCAAGGAAAAGAGTGCTGGAGTGGGATTCCAATCCTGCCGAATGCCCGGCCATACACACTGACGTCTGTGCCAGGCCCTGCTCTGGAAGAGCTCACCTTCTTCCAGGCCACCCAACTCTCAGAGGGCAACACCTTTCATTCCTTTCTGACACTTTGACTCTAGTGACTAAACAGTTCAAGGCTCCTGGGAGGACTGAGTCAATGATATAGAAAAAAGGAAACCATCCTGGTTGGTGTGGCTCAGTGGATTGAATGCCGGCCTGCGAACCTGAAGGTCACCGGTTTAATTCCCAGTCAGGGCACATGCCTGGGTTACAGCCCAGATACCCAGTTTGGGGTGGGGGGTGGGGGGTGGGGGGGTGGGGGGGTGGGGGGGTGGGGGTGGCATTCAAAAGGCAGTCACACATTGATGTTTCTTTCCCTCTTTCTCTGGAAACTAACAGTGAGGGCTGTGCTGGGGTGGGTCCCCCCACTGTTTGCAGCTCACTGAATCTTAGTAACCACCTGAGGATGTTACTCCCCCTACCAACAGGGAGACTGGCTCCAGCTGAATCAACTCTGCTCCAGGGTGTTCAGCCAGGATGGAGACCTGAGTTCTAAGCCACCCCACCTGATGCCCAGTAAGCTGGAAGAGTAAGGAGGAAACACTGAAGACAGAATCTGGGCAAGACTGATGCCCTGCATGGAAAGTAAACTATCTGCACCCTTGGGTTCCCTTCACTCCAGTTCAAGTAAAAGTCATTTCAAGAAAAAATGCTTTCTCCTGCCTACTCCCATTCTCTGACCTCCATCAGCCCAGGGAGGAAATTCTTATCTGACAAAGCCCAGGCTGGGGGAAATGCCCAGCTAGTGACTGAGGGACTCAGCCTCACCTGTCCGGCGATTCTGTCCAGATCTCTCTGTCCCTGAGGTGTCAGTTTGCGGCCCCTGGGAGGGAGGAGAGGGAGAAAGGTCATGCAGCCCCTGATGAGGGCAGGCTCTCAACCACCCTCCCCACCAAGCTGGATGTGAGCTGGGCTTCCCCGAAAAGGCACCCGGCCATGGGACCGCATGCTGCCAGCCAAGTCCCACTGACGGCCCCAATGGGCTTGCATTCTAAGGAGCTTGGGGCAGGGAGGGAGCCCCCCAGGAGTTGATAGGGTGTCATTTGTGCAAGCATTAGATCAAAAGCCCCGAAAAATCAATTGGGTAAAGTTAACGAGCAGGCTAATGAAAGCGGACAGTCGCTAAATTACCTTCCTGGAGCCCAGGGCAGTCAGCTAGAGAGGTCGGGGCGAGGCCTGGGCTGCTCGCTTTTCTGCAGAATCTGTCCCTCAAGGGGCAGGTCCAGACTGTGCAAAGGCAGACCTGGCACCTCTGCGTGGGGGGAGTGGGATGGCCCTCGCTAACTTCATTATAGGTGACTTGGCCCCAAGGCTCCTCCATTACCCCCCTCTCCCTTCCTTGCTTACCCATCCTGGTCCTTTTCCACCATTTTCAGCCCTTCGAGGGCTTGGAGGACCCGGCGGGCCACGCTTTTGGAACCTCTGCTAAAGTGACTGGGCATGACACCATTTCTCTGTCGTCCTCCGTAGATCTTGGTCATGGAGCCAACACCAGCGCCGCCCCGGAGATAGAGGTGTCGTGCTGTGGAAGCTGCGTGGGGTGCAAGGCAGACTTGAGGACCCTTCTCAGGCAGAGAATACTCTCCTCTACAGCTGAGGCAGGCTTGAGAAAAGGGCCTTGACACACAGTTCTGTGGCAACCCAATTCTGTTTCATAGCCAAGGAAGCTGAGCACACACACAAAGACCCAGCATCTGACCCCTCACTCTCACCAAGGCCAAGCCACGCTGCAGCCCAGCCCAGAATACAGGGACACCCAAGCAGTGGAGGAAGTGCCATGGCGTACGGCTGAGACTGGACCTGAGGGTCTGTGGGTAGAGTCTAGCCAATGTTCAAGCCACAGCTGTCTACCTCCACATGCCAGAGGGGCAGGAGAATGGAGAAAGGACCCACTGCCACTTGAGTGCAACTCTGAGCCCTCAACCCCCAGAGACTGCGGTGGGGGTGGATTTCAGCACGGGGCTGAGATCCCATGCAGTAGATTTTCTCGATCTGGATTGTGCATCACCCCCTCTGTGGACTTGGGAGGCTATTGTCCCTACAATGGTTTGGGTAAGTCCCTGGTCCACCCTGTCAGCCTCCTTCGAAATGTTCTCACTTGTGTTTATGGGGAGCACTTGTCTATGAGGCCCTGTGCACCTGCTTTCCATTTTCTCCCATGAGATACTGGCGGCCTTAGGAGCTGGCCTGAGGGTGGGCCCTGGCAAGTCACCTACCCTCATCCAAGAACCAGGAATAACCATCTTGCAGATGAGGGTAATTGTGAGGATTTCATGTGAATGTGTCAAGTGCTGTTGTCCTTTACAGAAAAGGAAACAGGCTCCAGAGGGTACTCACTGGCCTCTTGTCACACAACTCTGGAGGGACAGCTCCTCCAGACTGTTCTGGTTTTCTCCCTCAGCGGGCCACTGAGGTTTAAAGGAATTAGGGCTGAGGGGCACAAGTGCCCCGACTTCAGTCATCACCTGACCCTGCCTGGCTGGGAGACAAAGGGCAGGGACTCCAGGCCCCCCCAGAGGCTAGTGTTGTAACTATTTACTGCTAAGAACCAGATGCCAAGCCATGTCCATGACCCTCCAGTGTTACGAGTTGGGGAGGGGCTGAGACTGACCGGTGAGTGGGTCATAACTTCCCTCCGGCTGCTACTCTAAGAGAGCTTCTCTCACATCACTTGTTCCCCATCCTCCCCTGCCCTCATTACCGCGACTCAGCCACGGGTGGGCTTTGGGGGTCACTCAAGAGTGCAGCCTCTCTGTGGACTCACCGCCTCTGCTCACTTACAAACCACTCTCCTTGGTCCTTCCTATCCCGACCTTCCCCTCACCCTACCCTCTACCCTCCTGCCCTGCAGGCACCAAGCTGCCCCCCCCGCCCCCGCAGGACTAAGAAACTCACTTAGTTAAGTCATCACCCACAATCTTTCTACCAGGAGTGACATCAGTGGACAACTCTACCCTCTAAGGCCAGTACAAATGCCCAAACACCTACTGCCGCCCCTGGCCATGTCCTGACCCTGGGTGGAGATTAGCTTTCTCACTCAAGATGGGTGGAGGACAGCCCCAGGAAGCGGGTAAGATGAACAGTCCTAAGATGCCCAGAAGAGGCTGCCCACTGGAGACAAGATGCTGAAACTTGGTCTCACTGAGCTGCGACCAGCACTCTGACCAGTCCCAGCTGGGGCTCAATATGGAAAAGGTGGCCCAGCCCCGAGCTGTCCTGTAGACAGTTTCAATTTCAACTCTGCTCCTCCTCAGCTGTGTCAGCATGCCTACTTTTTTCAGGTTTGTGCTTACTTGAGTAGTGACTGGCAGGCAATACTCTTTTATAAAGCCTGTGATTTTCTTAAAGGGGGGCACGTTGGGTTTAAACTTTGAAATTATCTGGTGTGTTGTCAGATGTTATAGGCCCTCCTGTCACCCCAGTTTGTGACAATTATCTTCCTGACCTATTAGGATGGAGAAGATTATTAACATCACAAATTGAAAGCTTTAACAGTTGAAATACTGAGTTCTACAAAAGACTGACCTCTTTTTCCACTCTCCTCTCATCAGCCCTTGAGATACAAGTCCTAGCCCCACCTTTTGAAGTGGAGATGTAACCACACAATCCCCGCTGGTGTTATAAGGACCACAGTGAGCTAGGTGCTGTCACTAATGGCTCCTTCTTTGGTCCCTCTAATGGCCCTCTGCTCCTTGGGGTGGCAACTTGCCCCTCAATTGTGAAGGAAAGACCACATAGGGGCCCCCACCCACTGTAAAGCCAGTCAAGGGAGAGCAGATGCATGTCCCACTAGGTGGGACACACAGCACTGAGCGCATGGCTGTCAAAGCAATGCTTTGCCAAGTGTCTTCACAACTTAGCATCTCAACTGCTGGTTTTAAGTTTAGATTAGTGGCTGCATCCTGACCTATTTAGACAAAGTGGGGGAAGGAAGCCTCCCAGATGCATTTTGTTCTTGATCCTTCTCTGCTAAATTTCTAAGGTGAAAAATCACTTCCCTGACAATGGTGCACCTCTTGACTTGCTCCTGCAAATGTCTCCCAGGCCTTGTTCTTTCGACTAACACAACATGAGTTAGGCACCGAGCCCCACGCAGAGAATGGACAGCTTAACCTACACCCTACAATAGAGTGCACTCAGATAACCCAACTAAGCAGCTGCTCACTGACAGATACCTAGGTAAGACACAGACTGGATTCTCACCTCACTCTCGAGTAGGCCATTTTAAGTCAAGATCACAAGGCTGTCCAGAGCCACACTGCACCACCCTCTGCACAAATGGTCTTTCCTTGCTACCATTCCTCCCCTTTCAGCAAGTCCCCAGTCTCCTGACACAGGTTTTTTCTAGCCATACCTCACTTCTCACCCTACCCCGTACACCACGGCCTGGGGATTCCATACTCCGGCAGCTCTGCCCTTCTAGACCACCCTCAGAAGAGCCGTACACATCCTCAGAATTTACACCCCTCCTCACTTCCACTACCCTAAAACTGAGGGGGTGGAAGAGGCCAAACCCCCATAATCCAGAAAAAGGGAAAAAACAAAAAGCACAGATCCTGCTCTGCCCTTCCAGGGCCACTTCACCTGCCTGTACCTGTTTTCTCTTTGGCAAACAAGAATCTCCTGCAACTCCAACTTGTCCAGAGTGTAAGCTGATCGCTGGACCTAGGTGGGAGCCCTCTATACTGTATTGGCAAACTTCTCTTGTAAAAAGCAAGACAGTTAATACCTTAGACTTACAGATCATATGGTCTGTCACAACTGCAACTCTGCCTCTACCTCACGTAAATAGGTGGATGTGGCCGTACACCTAACAAAAATGTTCACAACAGACCTTGGTGTAGAACCATCACTCTATGCCCACAGGGCAGCTGGTAAAGTATGGTCAAAAAGGAAGCTTGGAAACTCCAAGGGAGACCAGAAGGGTAGGCAGAGGACGCACCCCAGTATGAGACATTGGTGAAGGGGCATGGCAGGCAGAAAGGGGCCACAGCAAATGAGAATTACACACTGTCTTGACGCACTTTCCTGTTAATCTCTCCCCACTGAAAAATAAAGTATGAAATGCTGCCAGGAAAGAGTTGGAGCCCCCACTCCCCATCCAGTGACGACAGGGAGAACTGTGGCAATCACTAACTGGCAGACCCCCAACATGTTACTTAATGTCTCTGACATCAACTATAAAAAAAGAGAAAGCATTAGTCCTGTTAGGGAAGTTTTTGATAGGTACAGATTAAAATATGCATATATATTCACCTGACCACACCTGACCAAATGGGAAAAGCTATCGGATTCTTTCTCCTAATCTTAAGAGCCAAAGCTGCCCTGACCTACCAGCTCTTGAGGCACTGCCCAAGAACATCCAGGACCAGGGAGCCTTGCTTCTCAAGATGAGTGATGGGGTGGTGGTTCTGTCTAGGCCCCAGCACTTCTGCATGTCCAGGGAAGTCAAGTCAGCTTCCCTTCACCAACTCTATTTTCCTATTAAAATCACAGTGGTGGGTGGGTAGATATGCCACCTACCTTTCCCACCTCACAAAGCTGACCTTTTAGTCCTCAGGGGTCAGAGGCTGTGGCTCAAACTGGCACCTGTGTCCAGTCTAGGGTCTGAAACAGAGCAGACCCCACAGACATCTAATCTAATGCATGAGTGTACCACCAATCTGCAAAATACATGTTCTGAAGTGCTGTGCAACTTGTACCCAAGGCAACTCTCCTCTGTTATTCTGAAGTTTTATCAATCTCAAGACCCTGCTTTCCACCAATTTCTCATCCGAAGACAAGCTTTGGCCAGGATGGGGCCCCCACCTCACAGAGGTGGAAGGTTGGGAGGGACAGTTTGGAGAAACTTGAAATGTCAAGAACAGAGGGCTAGCACTGTGAAGTTAGGGGCTACACTGTAATCCTTCCAAGTTATTATTACTGGAAGATTAATAAGAAAGGGGGCTGGCAAATGGTCACAGGCTGACCGTTAGGTTTTCTTCTGAGCATCTGGGACTCGCCAGATCCCAAACCACTTAGGAATAACTTGCTAGAGACTGGGAGACAGCTAGTGTGATGATATGAGCAATAAAAGACAGCTGACTTTTCTTCAATGATTACTCTGCAACAGGCAAGCATACTTTAAAGCAGTTTCTCTGTGTTAAGCTCATCTGAACCAACAATAATCTGCATCAATACAGCATTAACCCCATTTTAGAGATGGGGAAAATGAGGAACAGGCACATGGAGGCCACAAATTGTGTGTAGAGAAGGACCTGAATTCAAGGAGCCCTGACCTCACAGACAGAAAACAAATAAATGCCTGTCAACAGAACAAACCACCTCTAAGCAAAACATGGACACTCATTTGTTCCTGGGTTTCCCTTGAGGATCACAGGAAGCCACAGGTCCTCACACAAACCTCTTACAAACTAAGAGAGATTCAGAGCATGAGGTTAATGAATGCCACACAAAGCATACAGTGACAGCCAGAGATTTCTGTTCTTTTACAATATTGGGGGGGGGGGGGTAAGAGCTCAGAAAGGGGACAGATACATGGCCTGTGCCACCATCACCCAGCCAAAGGCCCTAGTTCCTCACCAGCTCGCGTGTAGAACCAGTTCTCATCGTAGGGGGCAAGCTCTTTATGCTTGGCTAGCTTGACAGTGTCCACCCATTCAGGGACTTTCAGCTTCCCGGACCTGGAAACCAATACAGCAACAAGGTATAGTACAGGAGTCTCCACCCCCCCACCCCCATCCCCTTCCCTCAACAGCACTGTCGGTTAACAGGAGCCGGATGTGTCCCAGAATATAATTAAAGAGGCTGAAACTCGAACACAACCCGGGCCTCTTGTAGAAAGGGTGGACTCCAACTGCGACCTCCAACAAGTTTCCCCTACCAGAGGGCGGCACTGCGGACCCAGGGGTCAGGCAAAAACCACAGCTTCCACTCACTTGGAACCCCTGCCCCACACTCACTTTTTGAGAAAGGCTGCCAGAGCTCTGACGAACTCCTGCTGGTTGACGTCTTTTACAGTAACTCCGGGCATCTGCGAGAAGGACCAAGCATGTGAACACGGTAACTGGTGGAAAGGACCGAAAGGGGCCCAACGCGACCTAAACCGCTGCGCTCCCCTGACTTCCACCCGCGTTTGTGGAGACGCTGTATGACCATAGTCCCTGGTTCTGGGACTCACCGCACTCTCGGCTCGGCTGCACACCAGGCCCAGTCTTGGTTCCCGGACCGCGCCGAGCCGGCATGTCCGGGCCTGCCGCTCGCACGTGGCTGCGGCTTCAGGGGGCGGGGCGACGCCGCACGGACACTTAAGAGCTCCAAGGCAGGCGTATCAGGTTGGGTTGTAGGGTCCCGACCACCCGTGCCCTGCCCAGCCCAGAGCTCCCTCCTTACCGTGCGGCCTCCGCGCTGCCAGCCAGGGGAAAGGGAGCAACGGGGTTTCCCGGGCGCACAAGTCGGGCGTCGGGTCTCGCGAGAATTCCAAGAGCTCGCGAGAACAGGGTTCGACAAGGCGGTCCCGCCTATCTCAGGGCGACAGGGACTTCGCTTCCGCCGAGGTGGGAGGGTGTATAGTGAGGTGGTAGGAAGGCAAAGGAAAAAGCTAAGGGGCCGGACGTAGAAGCCTATTTCTTCCCCGTCCCTCCTTCTCCTGGAGCGTAATAGAGGGAAGAGAGCGTCCTTGTCTTGAGCTGGGGAGAGCTGGTTTCGTTTGCGTTGAGCAAAATAGCAGTGGAGGACACTGTGATGGCGGAAGTTATGGAGAGGGTCGGTGGACGGGAAAAAAAAATACCTAGCCACTTCCGTTGCGCCGGGGGGCGGGGGACGACCCTCCCCTCTTCTGAGTGGAAGCGGCTTCACTGGTCGGAAGTGGGGATAGTGAGGGCGGAACTGTGATGGGGAACCTAAAGGAAGTGCTACAAACAAATGTGTCCACCGCCTTTCCCGTTTCGACCACTAGCACTCGGGAGAGCAGCAGAAGGAAGCCCCACCCTTCTTAGGGCGGAAATTGCTTCACTACATAGCCCAGGCTGGAGGCAGGGAGGAGATAAGGGCAGGGACAAACAGGCAGAGGAGGGACCTTGAGAGGAATTAGTTCAGCTCTGCCTCCTAGTGCCTGAATCTGTTCACTGAAGTCGCTACCCTTACTTGCCTTTTTATGTTTATCTACCTTACTGACCTGTGCAGCTTCAGGCTGTCCATTTCCCCTGTCAAGTCTTAAGTCTCTCCGTTAAAAAAAGGGAAAGAATTTATTAAATGAAAAAATGAGGGTTTTGTTTTGTTTTTTTTTTTTTTTTTAATTTAGAGAGAGGGGAATGAGAAAGAGTGGGAGAGAAATATGAATGTGTGGTTGCCTCTTGCTGCGCCCCCGGCCCACAACCTGGGCAGGTGCCCTGACTAGAAATCAAACCAGCAACCCTCGGGTTCGCAGGCTGGCACTCAGTCCACTGAGGCACACCAGCCAGGAAAAAAAAGGAAAGAATTTAAATGCAAACACCGAGATCCCAATTGTTTATCTTTTTTAAGTGACTGCTTTTGAACTTGGTGCATCACATACAAATTCTATCAACAATTTGTGTGTGTGTGTGTGTGTGTGCGCGCGCGTGTGCGCGCGCGCGCCTCCTCAGTGCCAGGCACAGGTAAATATTATGTAGTATTATTACAGGCATACTCGAGTTTAATCCTTATACAGTTCAAGAAAAGCAAGACACACCAATGGTTTGATGAAACTGTTAGCTTGCTGCAAAAGTGGAAACACTTAAATGTGTGTAGCTATTGTCTTACGCTTAAAAGACTGAGCGTTTAAACCATCAGAGCGAACAATAATTTTTTTCCACAGTGAGATAATGTTTATGCACAATGTCTTAATTATTAAGCCAATATGTTATACCAGTATTTGTTATAATTAAAACTAAGTGTCTTAGTTGGTTTAGGCAGCTGTAACAAAGTATCACAGGCTGCGTTGTCTTGTAAACAACAGGAATTTATTTTTCACAGCTTTGGAGGCTCAGAAGCCCAAAATCAAGGCGCCAGCAGATTCGGTGTCTAGTGAGGGCCTGCTTCCTTGTTCACAGACAACCTTTTTTCTGTGTATGTGGTCATGGCAGAATGGGGGAAAGGAAGCTCTCTGGGGCCTCTTTTATGAGGGCACTATGAGGACTCAACCGTCATGATCTAATCACCTTCCAAAGGCACCACCTCCAAATACCATTACATTGGGGATTACGTTTCAACATACAAATGGGGGGAGGTGGCACAAACATTCAGCTTATAACACCAACAATGCTTCTAGCATGATAATATCATGTATTTATATTAGGGCCTTTTCATTGTAGAATGTTGTTGAAACTTATTTTGCATTGTTTATAAAACTTGAGGATAGTTTTAGTATCCCAGATTTCTCCCCCAGAATCAACACGTGTGTTGAATTTGTATTTGTATCCATGTGTAACTATAAATGTCCATATACTAGAGTATTTTTTGTGTTTATTTGCTTATCTTGGGTACTTATATTCAATTTTTATACATTTCTGATGTACATTTCTAATATTAATGCTGAATCATTTAAACTTAATTCTCTTGAGTCAATTCACTGAATATTTAAAAGAAAAAAAAGGAAGAGTTCTCCAGAGGAACTGTGTAGTGTCTCATCAAACAAAGGAAGAGACAGGGTTAATACAGGATTTGGGGAAAGGTGAAGCTTAGGTAAAATTTACGTTAAGCAGTTTTCTGATGGACTCAAAGCAAAGCAGGTTTTATAGAATTGAGTCAACATTATGCCAAGGTGGAGAAGAAGACTCAGGGTCCTGTTTCCTTGGAAATTACAAGGTTAAGATAAATAACACAATGTTATCTCTTGAAACCCCCCTCTGAAACTCTGCACCTGAGTTTTAAGTCAGGACTCCTTCTCTGTGTCAAAGTGACTTAGACCCTCTAGGCAAAAGTGAGATGTCCCTTTCTGACAATTGTGATTTCAAAGAGGAAACTTTCTGACAGTCTATGATTTTAGACAACATGGTTTCTCAGACTGTGTCCTTGGCATTAATTTGCGTAGGTGTTAGTTTTTACAGGTTTATAATCTTAACAACTCTGTGAGGTAATTACAAGCCAGGCAACTGAGGCTTAGAGAGCCAAGTCACTTGACCAAAGGCAAGGTTAAAGCCTGAGCTGGGATTTGAATATACAGCTGATGACTGCTCTGTCTCCTTCAGTGACTCTGTCAACAGAGACTTCAAAAATGGTTTGAGGCTGTGGTACATCCTGGCAATGGAATACTATTCAGGACTAAAAAAAAAAAAAAAAAAAAGGAGCTATCAGGCCATGAAAATACATGGAAGAAGCTCTGATGCATATTACTGAGGGACAGAAGCCAATCTTTTTTTAAAAATTGATTTTAGAGAGAGAGAAAAGAAGAGAAGAGACAAGAGAGATTGGTTTGTTGTTCCACTTATTTATACATTCATTGGTTGATTTTTGTGTGTGCCTTGACCAGGGATCAAACCCACAACCTTGGTGTACCAGGACAACACTCTAACCAACTGAGCTACTCAGCCAGAGCAACAGAAGTCAATCTTAAAAGTATATTGTATGATTCCAACTATATGACATTCTGAAAAAAAGCTAAATTATGAAAACAGAAAAAGATGAGTGTTTGCTAGGAGTGGGGGAGGGAGTAATGAGTAGGTGGAGCACAGAAATTTTAGGGCTGTGGAACTATTTGGCATGATACTATAATGATGGGTACATGTCATTATATTCGTACATATGTCTAAACCCACAGAATGTACAGCACCAAGAGTGAACCCTAACGTAAACTGCGGACTTGGAGTGATAATGGCATGTCAGTGTAGATTTATCAGTTGGAACAAATGTACTCCTCTGGTGTGGATTGTTGTTAACTGGGGAGACTGTGCATTTGTGGGGCAGGGGATATGGGAAATTGCTGTACTTTCTTTTCACTTTGAGTATGAAACTAAAACTGCTCTAAAAAATAAACTGTTTAAAAAATGGTTTGAGGGCAAGAAGCTGTTCATATTGTGATGAGGGAGAGAGGTGGCATCAGAATGCACTAACTATGTAGGAAAAAAACCCTATTGCTAAGAAATCAGACAGAATGTGTGTTCTTAAGTCATTTATTCTGAGCCCCCAGGGGGGAATGGAATGCAGGTCCTGCCCTGTGCAAGTACTTATTCTTGGATAGGGGGATATAGTTGGACAGAGATGGGCAGAGCTTAGGCTGATCAGACTCGTGGAAGAACCGGCAAAGGGCTCCTAAGGAATGTAGAGAGCTCTGCCTGAGGGGCTTATCAGATATATTAAGTTAGATGAAAAGGATGAATCTTGCTTTTGGGAAGAGCTCAAGATCTCATGGGGATCTATGCAGGGCATGTCTATGCAAACATATGTTGGGGGTTGCAAACCAGCTATGCAATAAGACGGGGGGCGGGGGGAATAAGGACTACGTGGACTAGGCAGTTGGCATCTGAGTAGAAACTGGATGGCGATGGCTGTTATGATGTCAGTTCTGCATTGGACAAGGAGAGTGATCAGAACTAGATCAGGTTCACAAAGGGCTGAAATGAAAGGAGCATGGAGTCCCAAAGGACAAAATGTGAAATGAGTTCCTGAAGTAAAACCTGGTGGCTGGGAGGGAGAAGCCTTGTTTGGAGAGACAGGAGCGGGGTGGTACTCCAATTTTGGAATCTCGTTTATTTGTTTTGCAGAATGTCAGGATGGTGCATGAAGGAAGCTTAGAAGAGATATGCCCTGTTGAATGGACCAAAACACCCTTCTTTGCCCTGCGATGGGAAATGGAAAAGAGGTGGCATATGAAACAGTGCTTACAGTCCATTGGCTGTAATCTCTAGGGGCTGGTCAGAGGCCAGGAGCCCACTGGCTCCTTACAACTGCAGGTGAGGGTTGCTCCACCCAAAGAGGCAGGGACATAGGAGCATGAACAATTCTTAAATCTGCCCTTTTCCCCCAAGCTGACCTTTGCAGAACCTATGCCCCCTCTCTCAGGCACCAGTGGGGAAACCCTAACAATTTGACAGACATATATGCCTAGCCAGTGGCATGAAAAGCCCAGCCAGGTCTGGCAGTAAGGGGAGGTGAGCTGCAGAGAAGGGCTACTTCTAGCTCCTCCTCCCAGTCTCCATCACTTTTTCTTTTTTGCTCCTTTCTAATGTCACCCCAAATTATACTTTCTCCTTTACTCTTCCCAGCTGCGGGAGCTTGGTGTACTGGAGACCTTTGGTCAGTCCCGAGTAGCAGGGTCTTAGCCAGGTTGCAAGTTGCAGTCCTTCCCTCCTCTGTGGTTATGTGGGCTTGGTCACTGGAGAGCATGGCAGAGCATGGCACAGCAAGGCTTAGGCAGGTCTATCAAGACGCAATTGTATATCTAAGTTATAACAAGAGGAGGGAAGGAGGGTATGAGGCTAACTTTCCCACTTTGAATTTCTGGCACTAAGTGGTGCAGATTTGTTACTCTGTAATCTGCTAGGGAGTAGTCCACCTTCCCAAGGCCCCAAACAAGGAAGAACAATTTATGATTGGATGCCATCATCATCAATCATCTTGAATAAAAAGAGAGGTTTAGGTAACATCAGGAAAAATAATCAGTGATCAGGCACATCGCTTGAGCTTTCTGTTTGAGCTTTCTAGGGGTGGGCATGGGGATGCGGGTCTCCAGGTCTCAATATCTTTGGAATAGCTCACCAAATCTTCATATATTTGGAATGGTTCAAGGAGAAGGACTTGATAGCAGAAGACCAAGAAACAAATGTAGGTAAGATCTCAATATCACTTAAGGATATATTGAGTTAAAAAATAAAAGACTTTTTGAAAGACCTTTGGGACTCCTGTCTCTCTCCTGAAGTCCTGAATCGTGCACTCTGTTTTATAAAAGTTACCTACTAATTGATTTCAGGCCTGGCAAGGAGAAGAAACTTCTCCCAATATTTGCCTAGACATTTTCCCTAAAATACTTGGGCAAGTCACTTCATCTCTCTAAGCTTGTCCCTTTATTTGTGAAATGGGTGTAATCATGCATAGTTTACAGAGTTGCTGTGAGGGTGTATGTGAATCGCATACAGTGGGTAATCAGTAATAAGTGCCTTTAACCTTTTATAGGTCCTTCAAAACTTAAGTACATGAACTTCCCTAGTTCAGGCAAACTCTTAATAATGACTAATTTGATTCTTCCTGTCCTTCTTGGGCTCAGTTTCCCCATTTGAAAAATATTAGAATAACATTAAACTGGCATTCCATTGGCCAAAGCTGGCCTGAAGACCTGTTTTGTTTGGCTCACATAAGATTTAAGAAAACTGAGCCAGCATTTGAAAATTAAAATGTTTTACACAGAAATCGAGTTTTCTAGCCCTGGCTGGTGTGGCTCCGTGGACTGAGTGCCAGACTGTGAAGCAAAACGTTGCTCGTTCGATTCCCAGTCTGGGCACATGCCTGGGTTGTGGGCCAGGATCCCAGTAGGGAGCACATGAGAGGCAACCACACATTGAGGTTTCTCTCCCTCTCTTTCTCCCCGCTTTCCCCTCTCTCTAAAAATAAATAAATAAAATCCTAAAAAAATTAAGAAAAAGAAATCTAGTTTTCCAGATCCTCTTGAAAAATCAGTTGTGATGATACTGAGCACACATTCCTGCCTGGCAATAATTTGCTGGAGTCAAAAGAAGGCTGTCCTGTTGGGTAAGGCATGTTTTCTCAGTTTTGTAAGGCTCACCTGACCTTCTTTACTCACTTAGATGATCTGCTTGGCCCTGTAGGCACTTCAATTTGTAGCCCTCCTGGACAGCTGGAAACTGTCTATGCCTGACACAGAGCAGGCACTGAATTATTGAATCAGTGAATATCCCACTGTCTCCCTCTACCACGCTTTCTTGTCTGACCATAAGAAATCCATGTTTGTATTTATCTGTGGTAGTTACTAAATAACCAATTTTCACTTTGAGAAGTGAAATGAACAAGTCCTTTTTGTCCATCCGGATAGAGTAGGTTAGGCTGTGGTAACTAACAATCCTCAAATCTCAGTGGCTTAACACAACAAAGTTTTATTTCTTCCTTACTCATACAAATTTAGACACAAAATGAAAATAGTCTCTCATTTTTGCATGCATGGAGAGAGACAGAAGTGCACAGGTATGTACAGAATTACATGTCAAATAAATATCCTGAAATATGAATTCATGCAAAAACCTACTTAGAAGTTTAAATTGCACAACTCTTTCTTTGTTGGGATATTAAAACGGTCCCAAGACCCAAGGGTGTAAGAGAATATCCACTGTTGGCCAAGGAAATGCACACTCTACAAAAGGAACCAAAAGCTAACGAAGTACCTGAAGGCTTAAAAAAGCCTTCATCTTGTAGTACGTTAAATTCCATGCATAAATAAGTAAAATACCAAATATGAGTGCCTGCAGGCTGTTGCACCTTGCCCAGTGAGGCACCCACCTCTGGGCTTCTAGCTTAGGAGGGAGATGGAACCCAGATGTCCAATATGCAGAGCCACGGAGGGGGCTGGGCTGGGTTGGGGAGAGAGGCCAACAGGCTGGAATCCTCTTCCTCCAGTAGGAGCTATAGGCAGGAAGAAAGGAGGAAGGACTAGGTCACATCCATTTCTCCTCCCAGAAACCCCCTTGTTTTACCCTCTCCAGTCCAGGCCTTGTCCTTGCTCACCTGGATTACAGCAAGCCCTTCCTCCTCACTAATTTTTCTCACTCCAGTCTTGCCTCCTCTAAAGCTTAGGTTCTGAGACTATGCCCCTGCTTAGCTCAGAACCATTCTCTGGCTCCCCTTCATGCACAGTTAGAGGTCTACACTCCTAAGACTGGCATGCAGACCTCCATGATCAGAAAAGCCTTTTCAGCCTCATCTGTTCTACCAGTTCCTCCAGGATGGTTTCTTCACCCGCACACCATGCCCAAACCACCATTTTTGGACAGGAGAATTCTTAGCCTTCCCTTTCTGTCCCCATAGGTATTTCTCTTTCCTCAAGATTCCTGTAGCTCTCTCCAGAGTTGTCACTGAACTTTGTGAAAGCATCCAGTTTCCCCAAGTAGAATGGAAGCTGCTCAAAGGCAGCTATTAGATCTCCTTCCAAGCCAAACCCTAGTTACCTCTTCAGCTCCTCTCTAGGCTTCAGCAGGCAGCTTGTGTCCAGAGAGAGCCTTGGCCTGGAGCCAGGAGACCAGGCTCTGCCACTCTCTTGCTTTGTGCCCTTAAGCAATTCCCTGCCTCTCCCAGGGCCTCAATTTCTTTGCCATCGTGGCACTGGACATTTGCTTTTGGGCACAAAACTGATAAAACTGATTCACTGAATAACTCTCAACTATCCCAGAAGCTAAGATGAGAAACTTGGAGCCTGGTCCTGAGGACATTCAAACTGCTGACCTCCTGATGTCCTTGGTTAGTCCCTGCACACTCCAGTACCTCTATATCCCAACCATTCCTATTCCATCCTTCCCTTTCAGGAAAGAGTTTACCTTGTGGACCACAAGGGTGGAGCAGTGAGATCCAAGCAGAGTTGGGGGGAACAGAAGGGGTCAGGCGGGGAGCCTGGGATGAATCTTTCAGCCCCACAAGAGCCTCAGCTGCTTCCTGCTGCAGCTGCTGTTCTGAGGGGGCAGAGGTCCAGGCCTGGCGAGAGGCTCTGGAGGCCTTCAAAGGAAAGGGAGAGAAGCAGACTGGGAACCCCCACTTCTACCCACCCTCCAAGTGCTCCCTCAGCCCCCAGTTGCTTAACTATCCCCTACTCTGCCCTTCCCTAGGTCAACTTCCTCCCAGGGTCCTGGATCCCACTTCTTTCCCAGGACCTGTGGCGGTAGCAGAAGAGGATCTGGGGTGCCACAGGGCTGAAGTATCAAAGCTGAGCATCTAGAAACAAGGAGAGAAGATGCCAGGAATATTAAACACATGGACAGACATGTCCACATGAAAAGAGGGCAGGATTTTGCTATACTGCCATGTATTGCATAACAATGTTTAGGTGAAGGATGAACCACACATATACAACCTGGGGCCCATAAGATTATAATGGAGCAGAAAAATTCCAATTGCCTCATGATATTGTAGCCATTATAACATCATAGTGCAATGCATTACGTATTGATGCTGGTGTAAACCTACTGTGCTGCCAGTCATATAAAAGTACAATTATGTATAGTACATAATACTTGATAATAAACCACTATGTTAATGTTTTATGTATTGACTATACTAGACTTTTTAGAGTGTGCTTTTCTACACATAAAACAAAGCTTGCTGTAAAACAGCATGCTGTGTTAGGCTAGCAGCAGTCTCATACCTCTGGTGTTTACCAGGACTCCTGATTGCACCATTTTCTCTTGGGCTTGATTTAATATGTTTTGTTTAGTAAATGTAGTGCAGCCTAAGTGTGCAGTCTTTATGAAGTCTACAGTAGTGCACGGTAATGTCCCAGACTTTCACATTTACTCACCACGACTGACTTACCCAGAGCCAACTTCCAGTCCACAAGCTCCATTCATGGTAAGTGCCCTATACAGGTGTACTGTTTTTTTTTTTTAGCTTTTAAAGCACATTTTTTTACTGTACCTTTTCTATGTTTAGATATACACATATTTACTGCTGCATTACAACTGCATACAGTATTCAGTACAGTAATGTGATATACAGGATTGCATCCTAGTAGCAATTGCCTATACCGTATAGCCTAGGTGTGTGGTAGGATGTACCATCAAGATTTGTGTAAAGGCACTCTCTGATGTTTGCACAATGACAAAATTGCTCAGAATGTATCCCTGTCATTAAGTGGCTCATGACTGTATTCTAATCTGGGAATCTGTGTGACTGCTGGGTCATTAGGCTTTGTAGCCTTGGGTAAGTCCCTTCCCCTCTGTTAGCCTACTTTATTTTCTGTAAAATGACAATGCCTGCCCCCTTCTTTCTTCCAGGGCCACCTTCAGGATTATGGGAATAATTGGTATAAATTTAAAAAAAACTGACAAAACATCTGGAGGAAATGGGATGACTGTTCCTGCCTCAATTCTCAAGGCATTTGAGGAGCAGCTTGGCCCACCTTTAGGACGCATTCTCTAACGGCCTCTGACTTCTCTCCTAGGCCTCGGAGGCGCTCATCATCGTGCTCCCCCCACACCCCCACTGTTTCAGCAGGTGACTTGACCTCATCTTATCTGTTTAAGAGATTTAACAGCTACTATTTGTTCAAGGCCAGGGCCTGTGCTAAGTGTGTGATATTGTTATTGCTAAATCTCATGATGACCTGAGAAGTAAGTAATAGTATTTCTGACTTACTGGTAGAAAAATAGGCTCAGAGACGTAAAAATGCTTGTATAAAGGTTCACAGCCAGGCAATGGCAGAGCTAGGAGAGCTCTGCCTCACCCATTAGTCTGAAATCTTTTCTTCTTCCTTATTATCTACTGTGGTATCAAGCACAGGGTTAGGCACAGGGTAAACACATAATCTTCTCTCTCTACTCACGTTTGGGGCAGAGCAGAGGGCCCTTCGGATTCTCCAGAAAGGGGAGCCGTCAGTATTGGATGAGATCCTGGGCATGTGGGGAGGGGCCCACAAGTGGGCAGCTGGAGGGAGGTGACAGGGTCAAAGCCTAAGGAGAGGAAGAGAATGCAGAGTGTACAGGGGTCAGAGGTCATGGCTTCTGTCCTTCCTCTTCTTACCCTGTATTCTCTTCCTCTTCTTTTTCTGACACAGTGGTACGCGGGCATTCAAATACCTGTTGAATTCATCTTACCAGGAAAGGAATGCAGAGGGACAGCAGGTTTTTGGCACAGCAAACAGCACACCACTGGGGGCGGCGCGGAAAGGCCTGGAGACAGCCAGTGTCCGGGGGTCCAAGCACCTGGAGGCACTGGAGTGCAGGGCAAAGGCAAGGCTTCTGGGGGATGACTGAGCAGCAGAGGCCCCTGGGAATTCTCCTGCAAGAGCAGAGGACACAGGTTGGATTCAGGTACAAGGTTGAGGGAGGAATGGGTATATTCTAGATGCTAGTAGGACCCCAAAACTTCAGAACTTGGAGGGTTGTAAAATCCCACCCCCTCATCTTGCCCGTGGAAGAGAAGAGGTTTGCCCAAGATGATACAGCAGGTCAGGGTTGGACCTAGAACCCACATGTCAAGGGCTGAGAGGGAAGGACCCTAGCAGGCTAGGGGCCTTATCGGGGCCCAGGCTCTCCTTACCTTCCAAGGGGGTGTCAGGGCCAGTGGGACTGCACCATGGAGGATCTGAGGCTGGGGCGCTAAGTTCTCCTTTCCAGCTGTGAGGAACCAGGGAGAGCTTTGGTGAGCCCTTTCTCCTGACCCACATCCCACTCCCAACTGAAAACTGAGTTCTCATCTTCCTATGGGCCCTTTTCTACCCACAGATCTCAATACATCTTCCCAACGCTTGATCACATTTTAAAGGTGGGGAGGCTGAGGCCCAGAGAATACAAACACCTTGCCTGAGGTCACATGCCAATTCAGTGGCATGTCTTGGACTCTTTTCCCAACTCGTGGGTCCTCCATCCAAATCCCTGCCCTGTCTCTAGCCAGAGACACTCACGCGGGGCCCCTGGTCGCCGGGCTCCCTTCTTGATGTGGCTGTGAGCTTTGGGAGAAGCCACACTTCTCATCAGTCCATGAGCCAGGTGCCTCTTTAGATGTGCCTCCTGCTGCCTACGCAAGGCCACCTGGGCAGCCATGACCCTTCGGCGTTCCCTAAAAGGAGGGGTCGTGAGTCAAAAGTCAGCCGCCCTTGAGATAGAAGCCATCATCCTCCTTTCCCTGCGTCACATACTCACAGGATGAGGATGCATTTGTGACACTCGCAAGCCTGAAAGAGGCAGAGGCGCTTGTGGCCCTTGAGGTGGGCAGTGACACCGTGGTTGCGGCAGCGGGCACACGTTGGAGAGCGACTGGCAGCTCTCTTAGGGATGAGCTCCCTGCTCTGGGAGACTCTGTTCTCATCTCCTGCAGCAGAGTCTGAGGGGCAGTGGTGGACAGCAAGCATTTCATTAGGTTCCATGGATCTGGGGGCAGGAGTGGAGGGTCAGGATGGCCATGTGAGCTCTCTCCTGACCAGCCCTCCTGTCCCTGGGAGGCCACACTGAGGTGGTTCTCCATCTGGCCCACTGTGGGCTCCGCGTTCACCTTTGCTTCTCCCCTCTTCAGCCCACCACCTTCCTCAGGCATCCTCCTTCCCAGTGAAACTTCTTCCCAAGAACCCTTCTCCTCTTTCCTTTCCTGTGTATTCCTTCAACCCAAACGCTATTCTCTCCTGCTCATCTGTGCCTTCCCCTGCACACACCCCAGTTTTAGGTATACTCACACACTCTCAGGACCCCCCGCCCCGCAAGGAATCCTACATCCCCTTTCCACAGTCACCCTGTTCCAACAGTTTTTTTTTGGTATCCCCTTCAACAATGATTATCCTTCCTTCCTGCATTTACCCAATTCCCACTCATATTTTATGTTCCCCCTGCAACTCACAGCCTCATGTATTCCCTGCAATTCAATTTCCCCTTTGCGTCCCTTTTGATTAGAGCACTCTCTTGCACCGACAGAAATTCCATTATTTTCATGGATTCCTTGCCCCTCTTCCAAGAATTATTTTCATTCACTCAACAGATGTTTTTGAGCCCCCTCCACGTGCTAGGCCCCCATCTAGCGCTCTCCTCCCGGGAGGAACCTCGCTCTCACACCCACCACAGTCCCAAACTCTGATGTAAACCCGTGCATCGCTGCGCCCCACACTTCCTGTGCCATTGCTCATGCCCAACAATTGATGTCAGGCCCACCCTACCTCCCGCAGTGTGCCCCCTCACGCAGCTGTTACTAGATGCACCCCCTTGCCACCGCTGTCCCTCCACAAGCTAGGCTGTGGCCCACTCCAGGGTCCCAGGAAGGCAGCGGCGCACGGGGAGCGTGCTGCGGGGCTCACAGGGTGGGGGAGGGGAGGCGAGGGCGCGAGAAGCTCAAGGGGGAAGTCAGGGGGAGGCGAGGATGCGGGGGGTGAGGGGGAGGGGGGTCCTGTGCAAGAAAGGGGGAGGTGGATCAGGGAGGGGCGGGGTCGCGTTCACGTCCTAGGCCTGCGGTTACCACAGCCTCGAGCTGAGTCTGACTCAGGAGGAGGTAACAGGCTGCAGTGAGGAAGTGACCTAAGGAACGGCTGTGCTCGCGCTGGTTTTCCCGCCCCTTCTCAGAAGGACCAATGAGCTTCAAGCGCCGACTCCTGTCATCCAGGCAAGCAACCAATGAGCTTCAAGATCCTTCACTGATGGCATTGCCCGTTAGCTCCAGGCCACTTCTCCACTCACGCGAGACTAGCAGGCCAGCCAATAGCGCCTCGAGTTGAGTCTCGTGCCACAGTCCCCTCTCCGGTGGCTTACCATTCCAGATTATTCTTCCCCTTTTGAGGCAGGTGGCCAATGGGGCGTCGAATGCAGCTTCCAGGACTAGGCTGGACCTATGCCCGGGGCGCCGCCAGCTTGGCCCCACCCTGGAGGCGTCGACCTGGACCCTGCTGCGCATGCGTGGTCTCGCCCTGCGGCCGTGCTGCGTCGCTACACTTCCTGTGCTCTTGGCCTCACCTCTGCGTGGCTCCTCTTTGCAGCGTGGATGCCCGTGCTTTCTCTCACCTCTCTCCCGGTGCTCCAGTTCCCCATCTACCCTTCTCCTTTTATGCGTCCTGCACCTTCTGACCTTTCAGCCTCCCTCAGAGCGCGCCCCTTCCCTGTGTCTCTTCTTTGTCGGAGCTGACTTTCCTGACCCGGTTTTTCTGTTCTCTCGGAGTCTCTCAGCCTGCCCATTCTGCTGATTTCTGGACTACCTTTCTCCCCGCGCCTGCTTCTTCCACAGCCCGGCGCCCTTTCCCCACTTTCTTCACTCTCCTAGTTGTCTCTGTAGTGTTTCTGTGTTTTCAGCCCTTTCCCCGCTTTGTGTGCACCCCTCCTCCCAGATTTCACCCGCCTCTCGGTACTCCGTAATCGGTTGCCTTCTCTGTCTGTGTACCTCTCTCAGACCCATCTCACGTTTTCCCTTCCAATCCTTTCAGTGTTGTGCACTTTGTGTTCTGCCCTGTCTCCTTTTCTCTCTCCCTCACCCTCAAAGAGGGTCTCCCCTTTCCCCTGAGACCTGGTCTTTGTGCCCCACTCCTCGTTTTCCCGCAGGTCTGATCGTGCCCTCTGCTGGTCTTCCTCCGACTCCCTGCAGGGTTCCATTCCATCAGTTCGGTCCTCCTCTGTGCAATTTCTCTTCGGTAAAGGCAGCGTCTCCTCCAACCTCCACTTAACCCTTTTTTCCTAGGAGATTTCATTCCAGTTTTTTCTGGTTCTGTCCCTCTTGTATTTAAATTGTTGGCTTCTGTCGTATTTTGCATTCCAGGCTGGTGTGTGCTGTCTTCTCTGATTGGCTCAATCCCTTGGTGGACTCCTTTGTCAGTCTTCATTTCTCATCCGCGTTGGTCTTAGCTCTTGTATTTGCCGAGATTTCTGGGATACAGACCTTGTGCTTTAGGCATTCTAGACAGAAAACAGTAACTGTGGGTGACCCCTGCTTGGACTGCTGTGCAGGGGAGCAGTACTAGATGAAGTTGGAAAGGTTGTTTGGGGCCAATTGGGGGCGGCTGGGTGGGAGGCTTGAATGCCAGCTAAAGGGGTTGACCTTGATTCTTTTCCAAATATTTTATTTATTGTCTTTTTAAAGATTTATTTTATTCTCATTAGAAAAATGGGGTAAGGAAAGAGGGAGAGAGAGAGAGGGAGAGAGAGGGAGAGAGGAAGAGAAACAGTGAGAGGGAAATATCAATCGGTCATCTCCCTCATGGCTGGGGGTCAAACCTGCAACCTAGATGTGTGTCCTGACTCAGAGTCTAACAGGCGACCTCTCGGCATGTGGGACAGCACTCCAACCAACTGAGCCACACTGGCTAGGGTGACCTTGATTCTTTAGATGGGGGTGGGGAGAGAAAGGGAGGGAGGCAGAAAAGGAGGGAAAGAGAAAGAGAAAGAGAAAGGGAAAGAAAGAAACCATTTATGGAGAGCTTAGCACTTGCCTGGTATTTATGTTAATTTATTTTTTTCAACAATGACCCTATGAGATGCATTGTTAATCTACTTTATAAACGTGTTCATCAATTGCACAGGGTCGCACAGCTAGTAAGTGGAGGTGAAGGTTTCAGCCTTGGTTTACCTTTGAGTCCAAAGTCTGTGAACTTTGTACCACCTACACTGTTTAAATTATTCCCCATAGTCCCCATTCCCCACTCTCATTCCCTAACCCTTCCGTACACACTCATTTCGTGTGGCTAGTGCATATCTTTTGGTTTATGCATGTTCTTGCAAGATGTGCTGCTTTTAATGTGCCTGAGGTTTTGATTCCTGCAAGTGATATTGTGTTCTTTACTATTTAAAATAATTAGTACTGTGCTTTTGCCATCCATCCACGTACATGTTACGTGTACATCTAATGATATTCCATGATGCTCATGCCCTGTGCATTGAGTGTTCACTAGGTCTCAGGGAAGGATGCCCACATTGCCTTCAACTTACTGTCACCTCAATAATGCTGTATCCTCGTATGCGTACCATTGTAGATGAAGGCAGACATCTCTGTTTTGTGTACTTAAGATATACCAGAAATGGGTATTTAAAAACCTAATTTCACTCATTATTGCCAGAGTCCGGAGACGCTGATCAGAACACTTCTCTGCTCCTCAGGATCCAGAAGGGCCCTATTCCACCCCTGTCCCAACCACCCAAGAGCAGCCACACACCAGGGGCTCTGTATCCCCACGTTTCTGCCAGTGCGCCTCCATTTCCAGCCTTCTGATCCTTTGCCAGTCTGATGGATGTACAGTTTGATAGATTTCATTTTTCTTATTATTGCTGAGTCCGAGTGTCTCTTCACATGTTTTTTGGCCTTTTGGTTTGCTCTTCTGAGAATTGCTTCTTCATGTGGTTGGCCCATTTTCCTAGTGCAGAGTTTCTTGCTCATCGTCATTGGTTTAAGACATTGCACATATTCTCCTATGCCAATTCTGGCATGTCATATTATTTTAGCAATTTACTTCATCTTGGTTTTCAAATTTATAAGTGTAAAGTTATTAATGATACTTTTATTATTTTTAAAACACCTGATGTCTGTTATTTCCTGTTTTTCATTCTATATTTTATTTGCACCTTCTCTTTTTCTCTTAATTGGGTTTGCTGGTGAATTACCTTATTAATTTGTCAAAGGGCAAATGGTAGTTTTCTGCAATGATTTGTTGTTATTTTCTATTTTATTGATTTCTACCATCTTTATTTCTATCCCTTTTTTTGGGGGGGGTGCAGTTACTTCTTATATATATTTGTTACTTCTTATATAATTTCTTGAGTTAATTCATAAACATTTTTAATGCTTCTTGTTTCTTGATAAATATATTTAAGTATAAATTTACTTCTAAATACTGTTTTAGATTAGTCCCAAATTTTGATGAGTAGTTTAAAAAATTTTTTGATTTTGAAATTATTGTTAGCTCACAGGAGGTTGCAAAAATTGTAGCTAGAGTCCCTTAAACCCTTCCTCCCTCTTCCCATAGGGACATCTTCTATAACTGTAGTGTGTATGCAGGACATTGATACTGGTACAATACTCTTAACTAGACTACAGACCTGAATTCAGTATTCACCAGATTTTACATGCACTTGTGTATGTGTGTGACAGGTAGTGTGTTCAATATTATCCATTTCTAACTACTTTTTTAAAAGGAAATCCTCACTAGGATATGTTTGTTGACTTTAGAGAGAGAGGAAGGGAGGGAGTGAGAGTAACATCCATCTGAGAGAGAAACATCGATTGGTTGCCTCCCATACACGCCCTGACTGGGGATCAGACTCACAGCCTTTTGGTGTACAGGATGATGCTCCAACCAACTGAGGCACACAGCCAGGGCCAGTTCTAAACACTTTTAAATTTCCTTTTGAACCAAAGATTGTTTATTATTTATTAGCTGACGTATTAATGTCAGTTAACTTCCACATACACATTTATTGTTCTGATCTCATTGTCTCTGGAGAATAGTGATCCTTTGAATAAGCCAGTATCCTCTGCTCAGCATCCTAACGGGAAGAACCTAAGCAGGAGAGTGAGAGTCATGATTTGGGAATCTAATGTGGGGGATGGGGTCCAGGGTCATTGCAGGGGAGTCTATAGAGATGAGAAGGCTTGTGTCCCTGAAGGTATCTGGGAGCCTGTGCCACAGAAAATGATAATCAGCTCTCTGCTCTAGAAACAGTGACCCAGAGGCAGGTGGACAGAGAATCCAGGGACTGGCAAGAAGCAAACTTGAAGCCTAAGCTGAAATTGGTTCTGGACTGACCTCTAGCATCCAGAACCCTGACACAGGACCATGGGACCTCATCATCTGAGACCTATGCAGCTGCTCTGCCTCCTAGGGGCCATCTCCACTCTGCCTTGTATGTCCTGTGGTGCTGGATGCTTTGGGGCCCCAGAGGGAGGGGACTGGATATCTGTGTTGCTCCAGGGACAGGATCTTGGAGGCTGAGCACTTGGTTGGCAATTCAGGTGCGGTGTAGGTATGGTGAGAGACAAATAACTGGAAGATCGTTCTCTGTTTAGGGGCTGGGACTCTGTTGTGCTATGAAGCAACATCCTCACTCTTCAGAGCTGTTACTTTCCGCAACTGGAAATGGCTTCTGATGAGGAGCATGGTATGTAAGCTGAATGAGGGCTGTGAGGAGACGTTGGTGCTCATCGAGACAAGTGAAGGAAAGTGACTTTGATACTTTTTTTTTTTGCTTGTTCTTCTGACCTCTAGCTCCATCCCCAGCACCCAGGGACTCTGGACTTGAGTTCTACATATTTATCATATTATGTTTTGGGGAATAATATCAAGACACTGGCAGGAGAGGGGCAGGATCCAGCCGGTTGTGGTGTAGGCTGGATGAGAAGTGGGCTGATCCCAGGGGGAGTGCACCAATCTGGGAGCGAGGAAAAGTTGGGACACAAGGAGAGAGGAGCAGAGGGGAGAGGAGTGAAGAGAAACCAACAGGGACCCCGGCATCCGAGCCCTGTGCTGCGGCAGAGAGTGGACCCTGGGGGAGAGGTCACATTGGTGATGGCGCAGAGGGAGCAGGAAGAGCAGGGTGGCGGGTGGGAGGGTGGACTCTGGGTGTGGCCAACAACACTGATCAGAGCTCTCTAATCTCTGCTCCTCAGGGACCAGAAGGGGAGTTGTGGGTTTTAAAGGCTGCAGCCCAGCCCCATCGTACCCCCAGCGTGTCTCCTACCTTGTTTCACCGCCTGGATTGTCCATTGCCTCCTATAGCCATGTCTGCCGGAAATATCTCTGCAATAATCTCACCAACTTGGATCCTTTTATGAGACTCAGGAAGACCCCTAAACCTACAGCATTTTCATCCCTTAGTTGCCCAACCTGTGTGGGCGAGCACTCTAAGGACTGCCTCCCAAATTTTGTCACCACTGATTCTTGCCCCCAAAATGCCCCGAAGTGTTACAGTTCCACTCTAAAATTTCAGGCAGGTGAGAGGAGAGAAACTTTATCAAAACTATCAAATGCCTACTCTGTGCTAGGTGCTGTCTGGTATCTTCCCATCTCTGAGGGAGGCTGGTGGGATCTGGAGAGGGGATTGGGGTTGCGGGCACCAGGCACATGGGTTTCAAGGAGGAAGGTGGGTGCCTTGTGCCCACGTCTTTGATGGGAGAGCCGGTGGCCTGGTTTGTGAGGGGTATCTGGAAGGAGGGTGAGGGTACTTGAGTCCTGAAAGTGTCCCTGACTCCTCCCTCTCCTCCTTACAGGGTTTCTCAATACCACCTTCCTTCTCATGGGCTGTGCTCGTGAACAACATAAGATTTTAGCAGATTTCCACCGTATCGGGACCATCAGAGTGACTGAGATTCTCAACGTCTTAGAGAAGGCCCAGATTGCTGGTGCAGAGCCCTCCAGTCGGGGTCCTACTTGGGGCATCCTCGCAGGTCTCCTGCTTGCCCTTAGGGGCTGATGATGCAGTGGACAGGACATTCGCCCAGACCCTTTCACATAACCAAATAAAATCAGAGTTGCTTTTCTGCTTTGTCCTGTGGCCCATGAGGGTTATGGAGGCATGGAAGGTAGGAGGAGGACCAACCACGTGTCCAGGGAAGTAGGCAGGAGGGGCAGGTAGTAGGCAGTGCTCCCGGTGAAGTGACCAGAAGCAGGGATCAGGGGATGAGGAATATCACTAGCAAAGTGACAGTGTCATGCTCAGCAACCAGGAGGAATCCAAATACTTCTCCTCCCACTTCCTCTGGGGACCTGAGCACTAGCCTGGGTCCAGCCACTTACTTATAACTTCTGGCCAGATCTCTCCATTTTTCTGGGCCTCAGTTCACTCTCCTTTAAAATAAAGCACTTTATGAATTAGAGCTGAGTCTTGTTAGGGTGATTTAAAAATATGATTACTTATTGTGTGTCTACTCGGTATGTGTCAGCTACTGTGCTGGTATTAGGGTCTCATTTGGATCCTCACAAGACCTTAGTGAGATAGCTATTATCTCTGTTTTGCAAGGAAGAAACTTGTTCCTGGGGATAAATTATTTGCCTGGAGAAGAGCCCCTTTTGCCTCCTCGGTAGATCTCTTTTCCTGCTGAAGAAATTTTGAGAAATTCGCAGACCTGAGCTGCTTTCCTCTGTCCAGTAGTTGTTTCTTTGTGTAAGTTGGCAAATACAGAGGAAAGAGGAAGTACCAATGCTGGGGGTGGTTCCTTTCTACCAAAACCTGAGAGGAGGATAGTGTAACTCCTCCCTATGGCCATAAGGGGGCAGCAGACACAGCCATTTTGCAATTTGATGCCTTCAAAGTAGGGGTGTGTGTGCCAGTTGTCATGGGGAATATGAAAGGCAGAATTTCTGCACTGGGCTATTTACATATATGATCTCAATTTAATTTGCCCCACTGTTTTATGAAGTGGGGAAGGAGACACTAAGGGCACTTTTACTACAGGTTAATTATTTTCTGTGCATTGCCTCATTTTTTTTCTTACTATGGTCTTACTAAACAGATATTGTCACTTCTGTATTTCCACTTTACAGGTGAAGAAACAGGCTTAATACCTGAGGCCCCAGAGCCTACCTTTCTTAATAGCTGGGGCTACTGGGATCTGAAGCACAGATGCCTGCAGTTGGCCCCAGAAGTGGGACTGGCATGAAGACTTCGGTTACTGTGGACAGGTTTGGGAAGGGTGGTTGGGAAGCCGAAGAAGGCCGTGATAAGTGCGCTAGGTCTGAGTGGAGACCGGAAGCCTGTGGCAAGGGGCTGTTAGGTCACGGAAGGACGGTTTTTTGGGCAAGATTTTTCAGTGAGCTTCACCCATCCTGTACTTATGGCAAGTAGTAGTGCTAGGAGATAATTTGAAAGGGCTGAGCTGAGGCTTTGGTGGGCCAAGGCATATTTCATTTAATCTCACTAGGCAAGGTGGTGAGGACATCAATAACCTTCAAAAGGAATGGGAAAGTCAAAGGCGGTGGTATCCTTAGGTGTCTTAAATGGATAGCCCGAATCATAACCCTGGAGATGGGACAAGTTTACTATGTACAAAAGATATAAGGAACAAAAATATTGGATATGGAGGGTGACTTAATGAACCCTACAAACATATCACTTCACCTAAGAAATAGGACATTAGACATGGGAGGGGTTCTGATCATGATGGGAGAGTAGGTCAACACAGTTACCAAAATTACAACTAAATTATAGAATGATCAACCTGGAGGACCACCTGAAGCCTAGCTGAACAGAAGTCCTATAACTAAGGATATCCGAAGTCATACTGAGGTTGGGAGGAGGGGTGGAGACACAAAATGTGCTGGCTCCATACGCATGTGCAGCGGCTGAGAATCGAGTGGGATGTCCCAGCTGCAGAGGCACTCCCCTTCCCTGAGCTCCACACTGGGCTCCCCAGCCCTGGGCAACAGTGCTGCAAAGAGGAGCCCCCACAATATCTGGCTGTGAAAATCAGCAGGGATTCTGTCTGTCTGGGTGAGATAGGAGGCTGCTGGAAACCCAGGCATCCTCTTAAAGGGCCTCTGCATAGACTCACTCACTCACAGGCACTCACCCTGGGCTCTGGTGAAGGGACAGTGGCTTGGGGGTGGAATGCGCCAGAGACATAGGAGGAGAAGCTGAGTTCTGTGGCTTCAGGGTGAGGGCTGGAGGGATGGCCGCTATTGCCCTTGTGCTGAGCCCTTCTACCACACAGCAGGCAGGTGGTGCCATCTTTCCTGTGGCCAAATCTGAATCTGCATTACCCTGGTGAACTCCACTTGCTTCACTCTGATGATTCCCTGAGATCTTGCCTGACTCAACTTGTGCGTCACCAGGGGCTCTTTTGGCAAAAGGCATCTGGTCTTGACCCATGCTGCAGTCTTTCTTTAAAAAGTCTCAAAGAACCCTGGCTGGGTGTCTCAGTTAGTTGAAGTGTCATCTCATATACCAAAAGGTTCAGGTTTGATTCCCAGTCAGGGCACATACCTATGTTGTGGGTTCGATCCCTTATTGGGGCATGGTGCTTATAGGAGGCAACTGATCAATGTTTCTCTCTCATGTTGATGTTTCTTTCTCTCTCTCTCTCTCCCTCTCTCTCTCTCTTTCTCTCCCCTTCTTCCCTCCCCCTTACTCTCTATCTAAAATCAATTAAAAAAATCCTTGGGTGAAGATTAGAAAAAAATTCTCAGAGGTCCACAGGCTCCAGATGGGTGGCAGCCGGCCCCAGTGAACCCTGTGTCTTTTGCTGAGTGACCTCAGGCTCAGCACTGGTGCCATATCTAAATCTGCATTAACCTGGTGAAAACCACTCACTCCACCCTGGTCACTCCCTGAGGCTCTGCCTCACCCAATTTGCGTAACCACCTGAGCTTTTTTTCAGCAGCTGAGCCTAATGGGCAGGTGGTGGCAGGCCTTGGGGTGCCTTGTGCCTTTTCTGAGCTGCCCCAGGCCCAGTACTGGTGGCAGCTGGCCTC
Source organism: Pteronotus mesoamericanus (assembly GCF_021234165.1). Lineage (NCBI taxonomy): Eukaryota > Metazoa > Chordata > Mammalia > Chiroptera > Mormoopidae > Pteronotus > Pteronotus mesoamericanus. The sequence continues at coordinate 339,892 of NW_026555197.1, forward strand.
AGACCACAGTGTGGCCTCTCCCATGCTCATCCAGGTTCAGCACAGGCAGCTGCCAACCGCAGATCACTTTGTAGTTCCTACCAGGTAGCCTGGGCCACTCAAAGGCAGTTGTTGACCTTGGCTTGCACTGGAGCCCCTCCTAAAAGGCCCTAAAACTGACACACTCAGTGGCCAGCTTCAGGCCACAAGTGGCACACCCAAAAGCTGGTGGACCCCAGAGTCTGCAGGGTAGATCCCACTCCAGGGGGTCAGCCCCCGCACAGCAGTTTATACATGGTGGTCATGGACAGTTCCCACAGCCTGTCAACCTGAAGGTCAATCCCACCCTCTGATGTGCCAGCGGCATTCAAGGTTTAATTACAATAGGAGGGCACACACAACATACACAAGGGACACTCTGGAGCACCCATTTTAGGCGATCAAGGAGCTTGCCACTGGGCCCCACTGGTCACCTACTATATAAGGCAACCCTATCAAGACTGGGAGAGCCCTAGCTGGTGTGGCTCAGTGGACTGAGCACCAGCCTGTGCACCAAAAGTTTCCTGGTTTGATTCCCAGTTAGGGCACATGTCAGTTGGGAGGGCGTGTGAAAGACAGCTGATTGATTTTTCTCTCCCATGTCAATGTTTCTCTCTCTTTCTCCCTTCTCTTTAAAAATAAAATCTTAAAAAAAGACTGGGGGACATAGTAGATCTACCTAATACACAGAAACAAACACAGAGAGACAATCAAAATTAGGTCACAAAAAAACATGTCCCAAATGAAAAAAAAAACCCCAAAAACAACAGGAGAAATCTCCAGAAAAAAAAAAACTAAACTAAATGGAAGCAAGCAAGGTATTGTATACAGAGTTCAAAACAATGGTTATAGGGATCCTTCATTAGAAATAAAGAATACAGTATCTGAAAATGGAGGATATACTAGAAGGAATCAACAGCAGGTTAGATGAAACAGAATCGACTAAGTGCTTTAGAAGACAAGATAGCAGAAAACACCCACTTGAACAGAAAAACAAAAAAGAAAAAACAAAAATAATGACTGACAACTTCCTTAACCTGGCAAAGGAGACAGACATTTAAGTCCTTGAGGCACAGAGAGTCCCAAACAAGATGAACTCAAAGAGGACCACACTGAGTGAGACACATTATAATTAAAATGCCAAAGGTTAAAGATGAAGAGAGGATCTTAAAAGCAGCAAGACAAAGGCAGACTGTGAGCTGATTTCTCAACAGAAACTTTGTAGGCCAGGAGGAATTGGTAGGAAATATTCAAACTGATCAAAAGCAAGGACCTACAACCAAGACTACTTGACCCAGCAAGGCTATCATATAAAATTTAAAAAGGGAGAAAAAGCTTCCTAGATAAGAAAAAGCTTAAAGAGTTCATCAGCTCTAAATTAGTATTACAAGATACGTTAAAGGGACTTCTTTAAGAAGAAGGGGGGAAAAAGTACATAAATATGAATAATAGCTCTGACTTGTGTGGCTCATTTGGTTGGGTGCCATCCTCCAAAGGCTGGGCCCAAGAAATCTCCATATTTTCTGGAGATTTCTCCTGGGTTTTTCTTTTTTTCATTTGGGACCTGTTTTTTTGTCGCCTAATTTTGACTGCCTCTCTGTGTTTGTTTTTATGTATTAGGTAAATCTGCTATGTCCTTTAGCCTTTTTTTAAGATTTCATTTTTAGAGAGAAGGGCAGAAAAGGAGAAAGAGAGAAACATTGACAAATGAGAGAAACATCAATCGGAACTGGTTTGGTTCCCGCTTGGGGTGCATGCCTGGGTTGTGGGTTTGTTCCCCTCTTGGTGTGAGTGCAGAAGCAACAGATCAATGTATCTCTCACTCATCGATGTTTCTTTCCCTCTCTTTCTCACTTCCTTCCTCTCTCTCTAAAAATAAATTTAAAAAATCTTAAAAAAATAAATATGAATAATAGAATGGCAATAACTATGTATCTATCAATAATCACTTTAAATGTAAATGGATTAAGTGGTCCTATCAAAAGACAGGGTAACTGAATGGATTAAAAAACCACAAAAAACAAGACCCATACATGTGCTGTATACAAGAGACGAACTTCAGACCAAAAGGCATACACAGACTGAGAGTAAAAGAATGGAAAATGTTATTTCATACAAATAGAAAAAAAAAAAAAAAGCTGGGTTAGCAATACTTATATCAGACAAATAGACTTTAAAACAAAGGCTATAATAAGAGACAAAGGACATTTCATAATGATAAAGGGATCAATCCAACAAAAGAATGTAATCCTTGTAAACATTTATGCACCCACCATAGGAACACCTAAATGTATAAAGTAAATTTTGATGGACATAAAGGGAGAGATCAGCAGTGATATAGTCACAAGTGGATAGCTCTTCCAGACAGAAAATCAACAAGGAAACAATAGCCTTATATGATACATTAGACCAGATGAATTTAATTGATATTTTTAGAGCATTTCACTCTAAAGCAACAGAATACAACATTTTTTTCAAGTGCACATGGCATGTTTTCCAGGATAGGCCATAGAACAAGTTTCAATAAATTTAAGAAGACTGAAATCATATCAAGCATCTTCCACAACCGCAAGGGTATGAACTAGAAACCAATTACAAGAAGAAAACTGAAAAACACGCAAACACACTGAGGTTAAATAACATGCTTCTAAACAACAAACAGGTTAACAATGAAATCAAAGAAGGTAAAAGAGGCCTTGAGACAAATGAAAAAGAAAACACAATAACCCCAAATCTATGGGACAGAGCCAAAGGAGTCGTTAAGAGGGAAACTCAGCCATATAGGCCCACATCAAGAAACAAGAAAAATCTCAAATAAACAATCTAACTTTATGCCTAAGGAAAGTAAGAACAGGACATCAAAGTCCAAAGTGAGTAGAAGGAAGGAAATAATAAAGATCAGAGAGGAGATACATAAAATAGAATCTAAAAAAAATTACGAAAGGTTAATGAAAACAAGAGGTGATTCTTTGAAAAATTAAACAAGATTGATAAACCTTTAACCAGACTCATCAAGACAAAGAGAGGGTCCAAATAAATAAAATAAAAAAATGAAAGAGGAGAAATGACACCTGACACCACAGAAATACAAAAGATGATAAGAAAATACTATAAACAGTTACATGACAACAAATTGGACAATCTGCAAGAAAGGGAGAAATGTCTAGAAACATACAATCTTTCAAGAATGAATCAAGAAGAAACAAAAATCCGAACAGGTTGATTACTACCAATGAAACTGAGTCAGTGATAATAATTAAAAAACCCTCTCAACATACAAAAGTCCTGGACTAGCTGGGCTTCTGGGTGAATTTTACCAAACATTCAAAAAAGAATTAACATCTATTCTCAAACTATTCCAAATAATTCAAGAGAAAAGAAGGCTTTCAAGATCATTTTACAAAGGGTACATACAAATGGCCAATAAATGTATGAAAAAATGCTAAACATCACTAATCATCAGAGAAATGCAAATTAAAACCACAATGAGATAGCACCTCACACCCATTAGGATGGTTATCATTAATAAATCAACAAATAACAAGTGTTGGTGAGAATGTGGAAGACAAGGGAACTCTTATGCACTGTTGGAGGAATTGCAAATTGGCGCAGCCCCTATGGACAACTGTATGGAGGTTCCTCAAAAAATTGTAAGTAGAGCCCCAGCTGGTGTGGCTCAGTGGATTGAGCGCCAGCCTGTGAACCGGAGGTCACCAGTTCCATTCCAATTGTGCGGCACATGCCTGGGTTGCAGGCCAGGTCCCTAGCAGGGGGCACGTGAAATGCAACCACACATTGATGTTTCTCTCCCCCTCTTTCTTCCTCTCTTCCCCTCTCTAAAAATAAATAAATAAAATCTTAAAAAAAATTGTAATTGTAAGTAAAGTTACCATATGACCCAACAATCCCACTTCTGGGTGTTTGTCCTAAGAAATCCAAAACTGTAACTTGAAAAGATATATATGCATTCCTATGTTCATTGCAACATTATTCATAATAGCAAGGATATTGAAATAATCTAAGTGTCCAAGATATATGATTGGATAAAGGAGAGGTGAAAATATATACACACACACACACGCGCGTACACACACACACAATGAAATGTTACTTGGCTATTAAAAATGAAACCTTACCATTTGCAAAACACATGAATGGATCTAGAGGTTATTATGCTAAGTGAAGTAAGTCAGACAGAAACAAGTACCATATGATTTCACTTATATGTGGAATCTAATGAACAAACAAAGCAAAACCAGATTCACAGATACAGAGAACAAACTGATGGTTGCCATATGGAAGGGGGTTAGGTGACTGGGTAAAAAATGTGAAAGCATTAACAAATACAAATTGGTAGTTACAGAATAGTTATGGGGATGTAAAGCACAGCATAGTGAATGTGACAACCTACTGAGTGGGAGAAGATATGCAACAATGATAACATCTATTAATGTAACCCCAATAAAGCAAAATAAATAAATAAACAAATAACCACAAGAAATAGGTAACTTTGTGAGGTGATGGATATGTTGATTATGTAGAATGTGATGATTATTTATCGATGTATATCAAATAATCACGTTGTATACCTGAAGGATATACAATTTTCATTGTCAATTATACCTTAATAAAGCTGGGAGGAAAAGAAAAAATGATACATCTGTAAGGGGTTAATATCCAAAATATATACGGAATTCATAGGACTTAACACCTAAAAGAAATACGGTATCAGGAGTGACTTGCATTTTACCTGTGTGTTTGTTCCCGTCCTATCTCTTTGCCTTCTCCCAGGAAGTAACCACCGTTTTACTTGCTTCGATTTTTGCATACTTTGATCACATCTGTATAATAATATGTTTGAACAATAAGTGTTTCTACTTGTTTGCTTTTGATCTATGTAAAATGTTATATGTAGTTTCTGGAACTTGCTCTTTAAAAACTCATCATGATATTTTTAATACTCATCCATGTTCTAGAGTATGGTTTTGTTCTTCCATTTTCACTGATATATTTACCTCCCATTGTTTTGAATCACAATACGATACTTGTCAGTTATGCTTGGATTCTCCCTCCCCCCAGTTTTTACGATACTTAAGGTCATTGCTGCTATGAATATTCTTTACACGTACCCTGTGGTTGTGTGTGAGAGTTTCTCCTGGGTGCACACCCAGGAGTAGAAAAGCTGGGCTGGAAGATTTGTTTAGCTCTGTGAGACAATGCCAAATTGTTTTCCAAAGTGGTTGTAGCAATTATACATTACTGGTCAGAGAGTGAAGAATTCCTGTTGATTTATATGTCCTCCAGTTTTTCAGACTTTTCAGTGTTTGCCTATCTGGTGGATGTAAAATGGCATCTCATTGTGGTCTGATTTTTTATCTCCCTGATGACTAAGCAGGTTGAACTTCTTTTTATACATGTGTTATTGGCTGTATTTCTTTTGTAAAACACCTACTTTCGGGGGAGGTTGAGGACTCTTTTCTTCTATAGGTTTGTTTGTTTTTTTCTTATTGATATGTAGGAATTTCGTGTGTATGCTTATTATGCACTAATCCTTTGTTGGATGATTTGTCTTAATTTCTTATGGCATCTTTTGAAGAACAGAATTTTAATGTTGTATTTATCAGTCTTCCAGTTTAATGGTTGAGTCTTCCTGTACCTTGCTTAAGAGACTCTTCTTTACCCAAATATATAAAATATGTGCTCCTTTATTTCCTCCAAAAATTAAGTTTGGTTTTTCACACTTCAGTTCTTAATTTATGTAAAATTGGTCTTTGTGCATCTTTCAGGTAGAAATCTTTTCACATGGATAACTCCATCGATATCGAATAATTCCTTCTCCCTGCCTCCAACCCGTTTATCTGCAATGGCATCTCGGTCGTATATCAGGGTTCCATATATGTATAAGTCTGTTTCTGAGCTCCCTGTTTGTTCTATTGATCAATTTACCTGTTCCTGTGTCAATAGTATACTCTCATAATTTTCATAGCTTTATAATAAATCTTTATATTTGATAATACAAGTCATTCTCTTTGCCACTTCTTCATCTTCAGGAAACTCTTGGCTATTCTTAGGCATTTGCACTTCCATATAAATTTAGGAACAGCTTGTCAAGTTCCCTGAAAATCCGGTTGGGATTTTGATTGGAATTTCAGTGAACAATAGCTTATTTAGGGGAGAGTTTGTGGATCACAAAGTTGAGCCTTTCTATCCAAGAACAAGTGATTTCTTTCCATTTATTTAGATCTTCCCTAATACTTTTCAGTAACATTTTAAAATTTTTCTGTATTAAGATCTTGTTAATTTATTCCAAAATTTATTCAAAAGAGTTTATTATTATAAATTATGTCTTTTTATTTATTTATTTATAGAAAGAGCGGAGGGGAAGGAGACAGAGAGGGAGAGATACATCGATCAGTTTCCTCTCACACAACCCCCCACTGGGGACCCAGCCCGCAACCCAGGCCTGTGCCCTGACTGGGAATTGAACCGGTGAACTTTTGCTTCGCAGGCTGGCACTCAATCCACTGAGCCACACCAGCCAGGGCTAAATGATGTCTTTTAAAAATGACATTTCTATTTACCTTTAATTTATAGAAATGTAATTGATTTTTAATACTATATATTGCTCTTACAGCCAGACATCTTGCTAGACTCGTCTATGATTTCTAAGAATTCATTTATAGGCTTTCTTTTTCTTTTTTCTTTTTGGCTTTCTCTGTAGATAATAATCACCTGTGGATAATGACAGACAATCTGTGCTGGCTGGGAAAAATCCCACTATAACTTGACAATGCTGGGCATCCTCAGGTTGTTCTTGATTTTACATGAAATGCTGCCATTTCCTTATTAACAGTGATGTTTGATGTTTTGTTTGCTTGCTGTTTTAAAGGGATAGTTGTTATGCATTTGTCCAGCTTTACTGAGATGCAGTTGACACTGTGTAAATTTTAATTGTACAACATGATGATTTGATACATGTATATATTGCAAAATGATTACCACTATAGCATTAGCTAACCCCTCCATTACATCACATAATTAGCGTTTCCTTTTGTGGTGAGCGCATTTAAGATCTACTCTCTTAGTAACTTTCAAGTATACAATACAGTATTATTATTATATTTTTTAATCTTCAAAACTCATCTCCGTTGGAAGATGGGGGATTCACATCTTAAAGCCCATCTCCACACCTCAGAGCACACAGAGGTTTTTATAAGGAGGGGAAGGGGGACAGAACAGAGATCAAGGGATGGGGTTGAAAAGTTCTCTATGTGCAGACTAGCACAGTCCATTCTGATATGGCACGTGATGGTCCAGGGCATATCGTTCTGGTTTAGTCATCCTGGCTTCATATCATCTTAGCTTCACATCATCCTGACTCTACAGCTGGTCAGCAAATCTCCCCAAGCTGGGATGCCTGAAGGTCAGAGCCCATATCTTTTAAAGTTCCTAGGATTCTTATACAAATATGCTGTTCATCTAAAGCTACATATTAGTCAGAGCCAGTACTTACAGAACCAATGTTAAAAAGAGTGGTGGGGTAGGTTACAATTTCCCATTGTTTCAGTTTTCCACTGTTATACATGTGTCCAGATGCTATATCAGGAAACAGTGCATTGCAGGTACTCTAGAAGCTCTTGCTCCCTTCCACTGATAGATTTTTTCTTAAAAAAATTTTTTTTGTTATTCTATTACAATTGTCCCAGAGTCTAGTTAAGAACATTGATAGATTTCTAATGTTAAATCACCTTTGCTTTCCTGGGAAAAACAAAACTTAGTCAAGGTGCATCACCCTTCATTCCTCCTATCCCTCCTTCCCTCCCTCCCCCTTCCCTCCTTCCTTCTCTCCCTCCCTCTCTCCCTCCCTTCCTTCCTTCCTTCCTTCCTTCCTTCCTTCCTTCCTTCCTTCCTTCCTTCCTTCCTTCCTTCCTTCCTTCCTTCTTATTTTTAGAGAGAGGGGAAGGAAGGGGAAAAGAGAGGAGGGGAAACATCAATGTGTGGTTGTCTTTCATGTACCCCCTACTGGGGACCTGGCCCACAACCCAGGCATGTGCCCTGACAGGGAATCAAACCGATGACCCTTTCATAGGCCGGTGCTCAACCTATTGAGTCACATCAGACAAGGCTGCATCATTATTTCTTATACTGTTGGATTTTATCTGTTAATACTTTGTTTAAGATTTTTGCATCTTTGTTCTTGAGTAATTGGCCTGATATTTTCCTCCTTTGTAACTTTGTTGATCTAGTTTCAATGCCAAGGTTATATTTACCTTAACATGTGTTTGGGGAATATTTCCTCTTCTACTTTATGAAAAAATTTGTGTAAGATTGAGATGATCTTTCTTGAAAGTTCTGTAGAACTCACTGATAAAACTACTGGGCTGAGTATTTTTCTCTTTTCCTTAAAAACTTTTCATATGGAAAATTTCAATTATATACAGAGAGAGGTTGTACACAAACATGTACAAAAACTGTTTGTATATAAACAAACTCCAGTTCATTACTCTAGAGAGAATGGGATCGTGAACCCCGTGAACCCCATGTACCCATCTACAGCTTCAAAAATATCAACTCCTGACAAACTTTGTTTTTACTCCTCCACTCATGGGATGAAATTTCAGAAATTATATATTATTGTTTATAAATACATCTGAGTGTATTTCTAAAACATAAGGTGTTGTTACCCTCCATTAAAAAAAACCCAGTGAACTTGAAGACATATCAATAGAATCTACTCCTTCTGAAAAAGAGAGGAAATAGATTGAAAGAGCATGAACAGAGTTCCAGAGATCTGTGGGACAATAACAAAGGGATCTAACTCTTGTACCACTGGACCAGAAGTAGAAGAAAAAAAACAAACTGAAAATGTATGTGAAGAAAATAATGGCTCCAGAAGATGAGTGAATCCACAGTAAGGCAAACATAAACAACTCGACACTAAGACAGGTAGCAAACTACTGAAAGCTAAAGACAAAAGAAAAAATCGTAAGAAACATCGAGAGAAACAACACATCTATTAAGGAATACTAACTTAAAGAACAGTAGATTTTGAATCTGAAAGTATAGAGGCCAGAATGAAGTGGCTTAACATTTTTCAAGTGCTGAAAGAAAAGAACTGTCAACTATGAATTAATTCCGTGTCTGGCAAAATTGTCTTTCAGGAGTGAAGGGGAAATAGGAAAACTCTCTGATGAAAGAAGACTATGAGAGTTTGCTGCTAGCCGATCTATCCTTAAATAATGACCAAAGGAGGGAATGTCCACTTTCATCCTTTTTGTTGCTTATGCTTGGCGTCATATCTAAAGTGTAACCAAATTTAAAGTAATTGAAATAAAACTTTCAGAGTATGTTGTCTGACAATAGAATCAAACTAGAAATCAATAACAGACAACAGGAAACTCTCTAAAACATTTGGAAAATAAACAACACAGTATTTCTAAATAATCTATGGGCCCAAGAGGAAATGTCAAAGGAAATTAAGGAACATAGAATTAAATGAACTACACTAAAAAAAAAAAAAACCCCACCATGACTGAGATGCAGCTTATGCAGCACTGAGAGGGGAACTGGTAGCACTAAATGCTACATTAGAAAAGAGGAAATCTCTCAAATCAATAATCTAAGGCATGACCACAAGAAACTAGACAAACACAAGCAAAATGAACCCAACTCAAGAAGAGGAGACAAATGATAAAGATAAGAGCAGGAGGTGACCTTACACTGGGTACCCTGAGGGGACAGACTGGAACTAAGCCCCTGGGAAAGGCATGGCTGAGTCTGAAGGGTCAGAATTGTTTTTAGGGGGGGATGTGGATAGAAGTGATTGTAAGGGTCCCAGTTTTTAAGCTTCCCCTGGGGGTCACCGGCAGATAGAGGAGTTCTCAGGTGTGGGGTTCTATCTGGGAAGAATGGTCTTCATGCACCACTTATTCCAAGGAGGATGGTTCCCTCTTCTGGGAGGGACAGACAGACAGCAAAAGGCATCACACCAGGGCTGCTCTTGGCCTGGAAGAGCTGAAAGAGCAGTCCAGGGTTGGGCCTGGTTCCTGGGGGGCCCAGCTGGGGCCTGGGGAGCAGGACGCTGGGCTCAGCGGTGCTTCAGGCTGGGTGATGGGTGCATATCCAAGGCCAGGCACCACAGTCAGAAGGTAATCATAAAATGTCCTCTTTGTGTTGTAGGCATGACAGTGGCCTGACCCTCAGGGACAGGGACGTTCCCTGAGGCCGGAGCTCGGTCAGCCTCCGAGAGGTTGCCCTCTGGGCTCAGCCATGGCCTCTGTGTGGAGAGAGCCAACAAGTGAACTCCAGACCCGTGCAACAGGTTCACGATTCACAGATGAGAGCAGAATCGGGTAACATCCCCCTGGTGGTGTCTTTCTCATGTGGAATAGAAACCAGTGGCCTTTCGCAGCCCCTCCTCATGGTGCCTGCCCCACCGTAGCCCCAGGGAGCCGCGTCCCGAGACACCGGCTGTGGCGCGGACGCCCAGCACCCAGGGTTGAGCGCCCCAGGAGCAGGAGCTGCGTCGGCCTTGTTGTCATTGTTTACAAGGAGCATTGCTGACACGAGGAGGAGGCAGAGGAGGGGCTGTCGGGCATGTGCAATGGCCTCTGTCTCCCTCGCTTGGGGACTGAGGGTGCTGTGGACGTCACCGCATGAACTGGCCCCAGGGTCAGCAGGACCCAGTCCAGGCTGCCCACAGGCGGCTCATGGTGGAGGAAGATGAAGGACTTACCTGGAGAGGGGGCGGTGGACGGGACACGGGCCCCTAAGTCCACATCTCGTCCCTAGCATCTGTGAACATGTCGCCTGATAAAGGGAACTAACAGGTGAAAGATCACGTGATTCGAGACTCTGGTGGTTCATCAGGTGGGCTCTTTATGATCACAAGCGTCCTGTCCTTATAAGGGGCAGAGGGAGGCAGGAGAGGCAGAGCCTGAGAAGGAGGTGTGCCGGTGGAAGCAGAGCACAGGGACTTCAAAATGCTGCGCTGCTGGTTATGAAGATGGAGGAGGGGCCATAAACTACGAAATGCAGGTGCCTCTGACATCTTGAAAAGGCAAAGACACAAGAAAGAACCTCCAGAAAGAACCAGCCATGTTGATGTTGTGATTTGTGCTGTGTGGCTCCGCCATGTTTGCGGTGATTGGCTGCAGCAGCTGTAGGAAACCAGCGAGAGGCGTCACCTTGTCTAACCAGCCTCGTGTGCATTGGGATAGGGAAGGAGTTAAAGCCCCATCGTGATGAGAGACTTTGATGGCTTGTGACGATCTCCTCTCATGACAGATTATGCTCGGGCAACGCGGAACGTCCCCGAGCTGTGGCTCTGCGCCTCAGTGATGGACCAGCTTTGCTTGTGTGAACGTGGGCACCCTGATCCGAGTGGACCTACATGGGAACAGCACCCATCCTGGGTGCTCAGGGGAGGCCTGAGAACGGCGGGCCCAGGTGTGTAGGGGGGCTGCAGGTGAGGCGTGTGTGGGAGGAGGCCTGTGGGCCAGGTGCAGGAGACACTTTGTCCCTTCTCCGTGGCAGCCTGGGTGAGAGTTTGTTGCTGGAACACCTGGACGCTCCGTTGTGGAAAGGACGCCCGAGCCAGTGAGATCCAGGTGGAGCAGGAGAGTGGAGACGGATGGGAAGTGGGGGCTGAGCTCATGGGTGAGCCAAGGAGGGCCTGCTCAGGCAGGAGTCCCGGGTCCTCCCCACCTCGGTTACTCTGGCCGCCTGTCTGTGTCCCCCACATGTAAAGGTGTCCCGAGGGCTAGCCTTTGGGTCAAAGCGGAACCTCATCGACAGAGCCCAGCGCCCTGGATCCTGGATGTGGGGACAGGCAAGTCTATTTGTGGAGGCCACCAGCTGAGGCCACCAGGGCCTGGGGGAGGAAGAAGGGAGGACACTGGACATTGGGAGACTCAGTGGGGGCCCCACCAAGAATATGTTCCCTACCAATGGGTATAGGCAGTGACCCCACGGAAGGACCCTTGCTCATCTTTTGAGAACCTGAGGTGACCCTTACTGTGTTCTCTTGATACACAGGGCACATGTGGAGAGGGGCAAACCCTGGGAGGGTCCATGGCCTGGTCCCCAGGGCCATGCAAGGACTGTAGGTAGTGTTGTCTCCTGGCAGGGCTATGGTTCCTGTCATTGTTTTTTAAAATCTTTTCTTAAGGGAACAGGGGGAGACAGAGAGGGAGAGAAACATCACTGTGTGAGAGAGACATCGATCAGCTGCCTCCTGCACACTCCCAGCTGGGGACCTGGCACACAAACCAGGCCTGTGCCCTGACTGGGAATTGAACTGGTGACCGTTGAGTTCACAGGCTGGAGCTCAATCTGCTAAGCCACACCAGCCAGGGCACCCCTGTCATTTTTGTGTTTCCTTCATTTTTATTTTTAATTTTTTAAATTTATTGATTGGGGGAAGGGGAGAGAGAGAGAGATTGATTTCTTTTTCCACAAATCCATCCATTCATTGGCTGAGCCCTGCATGTGCCGTGACCCGGTATTGAACCCGTGACCCTGGCACCCAAGGACGACATCCAACCTTCTGAGCACACCAGGCCAGGGCTCTGCCTTTCCTTTAACATGTCCCGCCATCTCCACACCCACATTCCATCCTTTCTCTCAGGAAACAGAAATGAGGGCTGGGGCAACTTAGAGATGTTTTCCCTGTGTGAACCTGGAGAGAAATGACCAGAGTTTCAGGTGAATTTCTACTAAAAGAAGTTCCCTGTCATAGAAAAAGAGCAAACGAGGGGTAGGTCCCCTTTATTTGGATCACACAGGTGGTCCACGGTGCCTCACGGCCCCAGTCACTTTCTGGAAGATGAGAGCCTTTCCCCTGGTCCCTCAGGGTCCAGGTAGCCTGTCAGGGTTGTCAGTGATCAGGAGGGACCCGGACCTTGGGCCCAGGTCCCCGAATATCCCCAGGACTCAAGAGCTGGTTCTCTGGCTCGGGCTCCAGTTCCTGACCCCCACAGGCCTCAGGGTCGGGGGTCTCAGGTCTCCTCCCCACAGCCCTGGGTGGGAGGAGCAGGTCCCCAGGGAACTAAGGGGCCCCGTTTGCTCTCGGGTGGATCTGGCAGTACACGTCTGTGCTCGGGCTCAGCAAGTCCTGTGGGAGAGAGAAGAGGCCTCTGAGCCCTGCATCCTCCCCAGAGCCAGGGCAGCGTTTCACATGTGTGATGGGGCTGACCGTGCTGGGGTGCCTGACCCCGGCACCCCCTCCTCCCCACCCTCTGTCTTCACTTTATGCTGCCGTTTCCTGAACGTGAAGCCCCGCCAGCCTTGGGCTGGGGCAGATCCTGGGCGCCCTCGGACCTGCGGGACAGAACGTTCGTCACCCCCACTCACCTCATAGATGGGGCAGGCTGTCCTGGGGGAGTCGAGGGGACCCTGTGCAGGGACAAGAGAGAGAGGGCATCAGGGGACAGGGAGGGAGGGTCATTTCCCCACAGGAGTGACAGCTCTGCCTCCTGACCAGCTGTCCCCACACCTACCCATCGCCCTGCACCCCAATTTCAGTCCACACTGCACCCCCTCACCCTTGGTAGCCCAGGAGCCCTGCCTGATCTCGCAGCCCTCACTCCGCTCCATGCTGGACCCCAGGGCTCTCCTCGGGCTGACCCGGGGGACGAGGGCAGACTCAGGGCAGGCCGGGCGTCTGTCCCTGACGTGGGTGCCCCCTCCAGGCCGGGCGGGAGGCCTTGCGCTGGCTGCTCTGAGGATGGGGTCTGTGCTGTGCGGCGAGGTTGGAGGGTACCCCTGCCCTGGGCCTGCACAGCCGGGACCCTGGGTGGAGAGACGGGGAGGGGATGGACTCACCGGGGAGGCGGAGGCTCCAGAAGGACCCTGGCCTGGGAGCAGAGACAGCAGTCAGCACCCGGGGGGTGAGGAAGCTTCTCCCCTTCTCTGGGGAGGGGATGGGTCCCTTAGCCCCCAGAGAACCAGGGGGGGACAGAACACCTCCCAGAGACAGACCCTCTGGCCATCATAGGGTCCATCGAGGGAGGGGATGACCATGATGCAGCCCTGCAGGTCAGGGCTGACAGAGGTTGATGAGAGCCCCCCGTCTTGGAGCCCAGGGAAGGGTCAGAGCCCGGGGGGGGGGACAGGGAGGAGTGGACTCTGTGGGGCGGGTCAGGGGCTCCGGCCACTGCCCGGCTGAGCAGGCACTCACCAGGGGTGGATGCTGGGGGTCGGTGCTCTCTGCGGCCTCGTGGGTCACTGGCCCTAGGAAAGGTCAGACTTCCTTGTGAGGGGAGCAGGGGGAGCTTTTGCGTCACAACGGGGGACAATAGGGTCCCTTTTTCATCAGAGGGTGAAGACCTTTCTCTACTGTTAAGGAAAGGGAGGGACCAGGAGAGGGAAACAGAGGCAAGGCCTGAAGAATCCATGGCTGACCTGGGCCCACAAGGGAAGGACGCAGGGGCAGGCGGGGTTCGAGAGGCAGTGACCAGGGAAGGGACTGAGGACCCGGGACAGGCACCACCCCGAGCGTGTGACTAAGTGGGAAGCTGAAGGCCGCAGAGGGAAGCAGGGCCAGCTGCCTGTGCAGGACCCTGGGAGCCCCGTGCTTGCTGCATCTGGATGAATGCGGTGTCCTGCTGGGGCCAGACCTGCCCCTCAGGCCCGAGAGCTGAGCTGTGACAGTGGCCTGTCCTCCATCTCCATCTGCCCAGACTAGAGGCCAAGATGACTGCACAGCGTCTGCTGTCCCGTCCAGGCCCAGGTATCCCATCTCATACATCAGGGGTTGTAGCTACCAAACTGGCCACGCGGGGGCGACTGAGCTCCCCCGGCCTGTGCAGGCTCCTCCACCCTCAGCAGTGTGACCTTGGCCAGGAGGCCCTTCAGGTCCTGGGGCAGCAGATCCCCCTCACCCGGTGGGTGGATTTAGACAAACAACCGCAGGTGCCTTACTGAGCACTTACTGCCAGCAGGCCCCGCTGCGGGGGTGAGGACTGAACCAGGACCATCCCGAGGGGACAGTCCCTTAGTTGTGAGCGATTTATAGACGAGGAAGCTGTTGAGGAAACTGCCCTGGTCAGCGGCTGGTGCCGGAGGGGCTGGAGGGGGTGAGTTAGGAACATCCACGGGGAGTCGGGAGGCCAGAGAGCCAGCCCAGCATCTGGGAGGGGTCTCCTTCCTCCTGGCCTGGGGTCAGCGGGGGTCAGCCTGGGGTGGGGAGAGGATTAGGGTGAAGGGAATGCCATGGTACCTCCTAGTCCTCCGGAGGCACAGGAAGCACCCCAGGGAGGTCCCCAGCGCCGCCACGACGAGGACCCCAATGACGATGCCAGCGATGGTCCCCACGGGGTAGCCCGAGTAGTTTTCATCTGCTGAGAGGGGAAGGGAGAGGGGGCGGGGAGGGGCCCAAGTCCAGTCAGGAGACAAGGAGGGGCCTCGCACCGGGGAGGCCTGGCTAGGGAGGAAGGAACTGTCGCCATCGGTGTGCGGTTTGGAGGTGCTGTCATCAGACCGTCCTTCTGAGGCAAGGCCTCAGGAAACCATGGCTGATCTGGGCCCGCAGGGGAAGGGCCTCCAGGGGAAGGGGTTCAAGAAACAGGGAGGGGAGAGAGGAACCAGGACAGGAACCGCCCGAGGGTGCGACCTACTGGAAAGGTCCGGGCCTCACTGGATCCAACTCCCTTGGTCACGTCACGTTGTTTCGCACACTTGAAACCTTCCGTTTGCTCTAACCCTGCAGGTTCTCTCACGCCTACCACTGCCCTTCCTCCTAACTCCTCTTTCCCCTCACACTGTGTCTCTTCCCTCTGTTTCTTCTCCATCCCTGTTGACAGTCTCAGAGGGCAGGCCCTGACCTGTCTGCTCAGTGCTGATTAGCAATAAGGATGTGCCTGACTGTGAGTGACCCTGTCCAAGGGCTTTAACCTCACAAATCTCACAAAAAACATCCTCACAACCATCCTAAGGCCCAGCTGTTTCTTTCTAGTTTACAGGCGAGGGTGCTGAGGCTCAGGTGGGTGAGAGACAAGGACGAGATTTGTCTACTTCTGGGTTCTTCCCCATGTTGCCCTGCAGACTCTGATGGAGGCTCCCAATTCCTTAGGCCTTTCATCCGTCTCATTCCCCAGCCTGTGAAGTACACAAGGGGGCAGGT
The DNA here is from genome assembly GCF_021234165.1 of Pteronotus mesoamericanus. Taxonomy (NCBI): domain Eukaryota; kingdom Metazoa; phylum Chordata; class Mammalia; order Chiroptera; family Mormoopidae; genus Pteronotus; species Pteronotus mesoamericanus. The sequence goes on from NW_026555197.1 coordinate 356,033, forward strand.
GGGAGAGGCCGAGGGTCACTTACAATGCACACGCAGCCTGAGGGGCTCACTTTTGCTGGAGCTGATGGGGTTGGAGACCTCACACTGATAACCCCCAGCGTCCTCCCTCCTGACGGGCTCTATGGTGAGGGTGCTGTTCTCCTGGGACAGCTTCATCCTCTCTGTGAGTAGAAGACTCCAGTCATTGGAGAACCACCGGGTGGAGATCCCAGTGTCATTTGTGAGACAGGACAGGACCACGGTGTCCTTATGCTCTGTGACGGTGGTGTTGCTGGCTCGGATGGAGGGCTTCCCCACGGGCTCTGTGGAGAAACAGAGGAGGTGAGTGACGAGAGTGGGCTCCTTCCCCAGAGACCTCGGCCACTCAGTCCCCGTGAGCTATGACATGGTCACCAGAGGATGGCCCTGACCTCTGAAGAAGAACGAGTCTTTGTTCAGGTGACAATCCATAGAGAGAGGACTATATCTCTCCCTCTGATACCAGATCTCCCCAGGATGACCCCTGACCTGTGCCCTTGCACATCTGTAGTATCAGCACCAGGAACCTCTTCTCAGCCCATGTGTCCAGCATCCTCAGCCTCGGGGGGGATTGTCCACCCATTGACTTTTGTGTGACTCTTCCCCGCTGTTTCCTATGACTTTCTAAGTGATCAAACTCCCTTTCCATATGATGGCTTTACTTGGAGAAGGGAAGCCATTCCCTTTCCAGTTTGTAAAATAATTTATAAGACAATGAGAACAGCCCAGACAATCTACATGACCTTAGGACCTCAATAAATTCCAGTCTAAAGGATTTCTCAATGGGAACAAGACTTTTGCTTCCTGGCCTGTGGATTGAATATAAGAGAAGAAAGTAGAGAGAAATAGTCACAGTTCAACAAAGGCCGGGACTCAGCCTTCTCTGCAAACTCTAAGCTTTGTGGCACTGCTCTGCTGTCCCGTGAAGGGACTTCATGGAGGAATCTACCTGTTAGTCAAGGAAGCACCATTGCTCACTGCTCTTCCTTGGAGTATCATGTACGTGGGTGTCACACAGCGCTTCAGAGCTGGTGACTTCAGAACCAGGGCACAGCTCAGAGGCGTCTACACTGTGACTTGTTTCCATGCAGCCTGGCCTCGGGGAGCTCTGGTGTCAGTGGGTGGCACAATTTGGCCAAACTGAGGACAGGTTGCCCATGCAACTCCCCCACGGGTCCTGTCCCAGCACAGGTGGCAGCAGAGTCAGGCACCAGGTGAGCCTGGAGCAGAGCAGAGAGCAGGGGTCTGTCCTGCCCACCCTCCTTGGCGGGGGCTTCACCCTTCTGTTTGGGGAAAAGGAGGTGAGCTTGTTTCAAAGCCTCGTATGTTCCCTATAGCACATGGAGTAGGTCACAGAAAAGAAAGAGGTGACAGAAGGAATGAGTTAGTGGCAGATGAAGCAACTTAGAGGCCCCTTGGTTTTCCCCCTCTGTGGGGCCCCCTCTACCACATGGGGCTTTCTGGGGCTGAGGGAACCCCCTCCTCACTTTCCAAGGCTGGACCCCAGCTCTGCCCAGAGAAATCAGAAGAGCCAGGGGAGGAGAGCTGACAGAGCTGTAGTGGGGGCTCAGGGGAGGACCTTGTGATTTGCTGCGTCCACGGCCACAGGATGGAGATAACATCCAGGCTCTTTTCTGAAAAGCAGACAGACCTCCACCCCAGAGCCTCGTGCCCATGGTCCAGGGGGCACTTACCAGACACTGTGATGGTTTGACTGTGGTCCTATTGAGGCCAGTGACAGAGTTATGGGCGAGGCAGGTGTAGGATCCACTGTTATTCACAGTGATGCTGGGGATAGAGAGCTCCTGTGTGAATAGCTGGGGTCTCCCATTGATAAGCCACAGATACTGTGCGGGAGGGTCAGAGGCCGCGTGGCAGGAGAGCCTGAGGTTGGCCCCGGTAGGTAATGGGAGTCTGAGGGGGGAAATGGTGGGGGCGTCCGGGCCATTGGAGAAACCGAGCAAAGACACATGTGATGTAATCAGAGGGAAGGGTCTGTGTAAGGGCCACAGTGTCCTCTGAGCTGGGTTACAGCCTGGTTCGAAAAAGTCCCCACCATAACCCCTGTGTCCACTGAGTCTGATTCTGAGGCATTAATCTGTTTGCCCCATCACAGGTTGTTGATGCCCAGCCTTTCAAGACAGGATCCGCCCATACCATCCGAGTCTTGGCTCACGGCTGGGCCTGCCCAGGTTGGTCTGGGAAAGGAAGTCATGGCCAGCCTGGGTGTCCAGGGTGAGGGTCTGTGTGTTTGGGACAGAGAGGTATGCAGCCTTGCCTCTGGAATGTGGGTTCTGGTGGTGGCCTGCACCTCACAGGGACCGATGTTACTCACAGGGAACATTCTGTGCGATAGGGTCACTGTGGCTGGCACTTGGAGCAGAAACAATACACAGGAGGTCAGAAGGAAGTCTGGTGGTCAGTTCAGTACCAAGACTGCAGGACCGTGAAGTGGGCAGTGTGCCTGGGAGTTCATTGGTGACTGACATGAGACAGTGACCCCAGAAAGGGCAGAGCAGAGTCCAGGAGTGGTTTAGAAAAGGGTGAGGGGCACAGGAGCCGGCTGGCTTTGGCAGCAGAACCGGGCTCCCTGCCCTTGGTCTTTAGTGTCCCTTCTCCCACTGCAGCGGGCAGGGGTCCTCCCACAAACGCTCAGACAACAGCAACTACAGAAGGCGTGACTTGTGGGAAGTGCTGGGGCTTGAACTTGCTGAAAATATGACCCTCGCGGACCATTTGTGATTGGCCTTATGAGACAGAACTTTGAGTTAAATTGTGAAAAAACATGTGAAAATTGTAATTTATGTACCAAAGATCTAAGACCAGTCTCTGGAGGAATCTCTGTCTAGAGACATTGAAGGTCAGAGACCAAGTCCTGCCGTCCATGCAGGCTCACACTGTGGCCAGAGGAGGGTGCTGCAGCGAGTGTGACATCAGTGCCTCCCTGGGGGGAGAGAGAGGCTGTGAGTCCGCTGAGAGGACAGAAGTGATCAGAGGGCACGGGTAGGTGTCTCTGGTGGATAAAGGGAGGAACGACAGCAATGGTAGAAAAGATACACATTATGTCAGTGCATTTAGGAAGAAGGTCTCTGTCACCAGTTCCTATGGACAGTCAGGGAAGTGGGGAGGGGCCCCCACATGAGCACGCGGCTGTGCTCTTCCTTTTCTTTCTAACTCAGGAAACAAAACTAGAGCTTGATCAAATTCATTGAAATTGGATAGTGTCTAAGAGAAAGGAGAGGCTGGTTGACCATCTGAGAGGATCCCACCCCGTGGTAAAGGTGTCATCATGAGGACACACATGTGTGACACAGGCAGTGAACCAGTCAGAGGGTGCAGGGTCACCAGCTCCCCCTCGGGAAGGTCTCGAGGTCAATGGGAGGAACGGGAGCCTCATACTGTGTCACAGATGTGAGCCAGGGATGAAGTGATATCGTGAGTTTTCGGGGACAGACCCTTCCTTTTGCCTTTGACTCCCTGGTTTAGCCTTACAGAGCAGCAGTTTGCAACCTTTTTGGCACTGGGGACCGGTTCCATGGAAGACAACTTTTCCACTGCCCGCAGGGTGTGGTGGCGGTGGGGACAGGAGGTGGAGGTCAGGCTCACCTCCTGCTGTGTGGCTGAGATCCTAACAGGACACGGACTGGTACTGGTGCTTGGCTCAGCAGTTGGGGACCCCCGAGAGCATGTCCCTGTCACATGGGCTGTTCTTGTTGGGCTCATGGAGAGAAGGAGCCCTGGATGGGGGCACAGTAGAGGCTTTTCCCCTGGTGACCTGGGAACCTGGCTCACTGAGCTGGGGCTGCTGCTCTGACTGGCTTCTGTGTCCTTTCCTAGTGCCCAGGGGGGTGGGCCTGGACACAGGTGTGAGCAGGAGAATCCAGGGAGACTGCAGGGTGGGGGAAGCAGAGCAGAGCAGGGCAGTGGGGCTGGAGTGAAGAGGAGGAAGATGAGGGACACGGAAGGAGCAGAGAGAGCCAGAAATGTGTCCTCGGTGCACAGTGAGGGTCACAGGTGACTTGAAAGATCCCAGGGACCACGAGCCAGGGCTGCCCCAGGGAAGGACCAGTGCAGCTGGGAGACCCCCCTAGTGGCCAAGCAGCCCCACAGTCACCTTGAGACTTTACTCATTGGCAGGTGGGGGGGGGGGCGGGGCGGGGACTTTAGGGGCAGGCGGTCAGGGGATGGAACATGGGTCTCAGCCCCTGGAGGGGACAGGGAACAGGTGTGACCAAAACCTCTTAGGGCTCTGCATTGAGGTTCCATTCTCTACAGAGATTTTCATTCATTCATTCATTCACCATAATCTTTCCCTTCTTCATCAGAAGCAACTGGGTGTTTGTTACATGAGGGCCCCTGAGCTGGTTGCAGGAGTGAGAAGGCAAAGTCTCTTCCTTCACATCCAGTGGGAGTGACACCAGCACTTCAGGAAGCAAGTAAGTGATTTCAGTCCAGGGCAGGGAGGTGTGGATCGGCCACCTGATGGGGAGGCCTGGGCGTCCCAGCACTGACTCTGATTGTTACTGCAGGATATGTGGTTCTGGAGTGAAAACAGATTAACCCTCCTTTTGCTTTCACTCCCCATGCCAGAATCTCTCCCTCTGAGCTGGCGACTAAGCCTGAACCTGAAGGTGTCAGGGTCTGCGTTTGCATGGCAAGGCCCTTGGAGTGGAGGAGAGGGGGGGCCGTGGCTGCAGACAGATCTTGGTGTGACTCAGATTGGACGGCCCTGGTCTGCGTGACTCTGAGAGAGTGTGCCCCCTGTCGCTCGGTCTCCCCTGAGTAAAACAGGAGAGGTGGTAAATGGTCTCAGGTTGCCAGGTTGCCTGTGAATGAACCTTAAATCTTTCCCAATGTCCTGGCTGAACTAAAGTTTGGAGCAGAGGGGCTGCCCAGCTAACGGCCTCTGTTATCCTTGGTGTCCCCGAGAGAGGACTCCCTGGCCTGCTCCCTGGTGGACGAGGCGCTGTGAGCAGCATCTTCTCTGTTGCTCCCTGAAGACGAGCTGACCTTCCTCTAGAGTCTCTTACGTCGCCCAGGACAGGTGGCTACTGGCCTGGGGGCCTTGTCCACATGTGCTCTCCACTCATAGTCTCAGGTGAAGGACCCCTCCCAGAGGTGGCCTTTGAGGCTGATCCCTGGCTGGTGACCAGCTCAAGAGTGACTCGTGTACCCAGGAAACCATTGCTCCAAGTCAGCCCTTCCCAGAACAACAAACTCAACCAGTCACGGGCGCCCCAAGGTCCCTGGAGTCAGGATCCTGGGAGAGGGGTCTGGGGAGGGGCTGACCAGGCTGAGCTTCTCTGTGAAGATCCCAGGGGACCCTCAGTCCAGGCCCTGATTGAGCCGTGCAGGGTCTGTCTCAGGGTCATGGTCATGGGGAGGGGCCCAGGAAGCTGCACTGAGACTGGTCTCCCTCTGCTGAGCCTCTCCCATCAGGCTGGCCCTTCTCTCTGCGGTGGATGTCTGCAGGGCTGGAATCTGGGAAGGGAGCTCTGATCTTAGGAAGTTTGTCTCCACTCTGTGTGTCCCACTCTAAATGCCCAACCCCAGCCTGGGACATGATGCAGAGGGGGGCGGGGGCCGAGTCCAGGGCAGCCAGTCCTGTGTGTGAGGCAGAATTCACCCACCCGACACCCAGAGGCCACAGAGGGATCACTCACGGTACACACGGAGCTGTCCAGTTGCTCTGAGAGTTGATAAATGTTTTGTGATGATTTGTAGGGTATAGTATCCTGTGTCCTTCAGGGTGACGTTCTGTAACAGCAGGGTGCCATTGGGGTATATCGTCTCTCGACCGCTGTATGCAGGCCCCCGGGTAGTTTCTTGATTGTCTATTCTATATGATGCAATTTGCTTGCTGGTGTCCACATTTTCTGCTCTGAACCATTTACATTTTCCAAGATCCTCAGGCAGATTGTGGACAAGGAGAAGGACATCCTTCCCTTCAGCAGCATCGGGCGGCACTGACTCAATAGTGAATTGGGCAGTGGTGGGCGGGCTCCAGAAGGTGAAGAGTGAGCCTAGGAGGGAGGGAGAAATCAATTAGTTTGGGGGTCTAGATATTGGGAATATAGGGCCCTGGGTTCTGAGAAGTCTCTTCATCTCTCAGCCTCTGTGTGTGTGTGTGTGTGTGTGTGTGTGTGTGTGTGTGTCCCATGGTCAAGGTCAGCAGCACGGCCACCATTACTTCGGCACCTCTTTTATTTCTTCTGTTTTGAAAACTCTTCTCCAGGTGTCTGCCCGGCTCACCCCCTCAGGGCCCTCAGACCCCTGCTGACTCAGGGGTGACCTTGGGAAACACCTTCCCTGACCACCTCCTTAACAACACTCTCTTCACTCTCTGACCTGTCGCTGCTCTGTTCCCTTGGCCCTCACATCCAGATCTTTCCTGGTCTGTCGCCCCCTCCATGGAACACGACTCTGTGCAGGCAGGGGCTTGCCTGGCCTTGCTGCACCCCCAGTGCCTGCAACAGGCTGCGAGCACCTCTGGGTGAGCGAGCGAGTGACCCCAGGGTCCTGCACCTCCTGGGCTGTATTTGCTTCTTTCTCAGGTTGGTGGTAAGAAAAAAGTTTAGTGTCCTTGGTTTTTCCGGTGTCACACTGACATAAATTGTTATTGTTATCATCAGTTTTAAGAAGTTATTTCTTAGTGATGAACACCTTGTAAAACTTACTGTAGTCAAGGTTCTCCTGCCCCTGACCACTTCCAGATCATGAGATTTCCCTGTTGCTGAGCTCCCTCCCCCTCCTACTCTGCTCCCCTGTCCTCCTCCCTCGGGCCCAGACAGGAGCCCTCTGTCCCCTCTCAGAGCGCTGTCCTCCCCAGGGGACCCAGCCGATCTCCGTCTCCAACCTCCCGTCCACCCGCAGGGTTTGCCCCTCCTTACCGGCCAGCAGGAGTCCCTGCCAGGGAGCGCGCCCTCTGCGGGCGGGGACTGAGGGGGACCCCATGGCACCTGCCGCCTGCCTCCTGCTCTGTCCTTCCCTCTGTGACAGGGGCTTGGCTTCCAGAAATGCTCACGGGCACCGCTGTCCCGAGTGTGCGATCTGCAGTCTGTTTCCAGGTGTGGCGCCCGCTCGCTCGGGGTCCAGAGGCTCCCCAGTCACGTGGTCCGGGGCGGGGTCTGTGCCCAGGTCCTTCCCTCTCCCTTCCCCCATTCTGGCCTCCCCAGTTTCCTCCTTTTCCTTTATCTTCCGTTTAGATCTCAGACGCTGGGACCCTCTGAGGCCTCTGCCTTTGTCCGAAGCGATTCTGCACCCTCCATCCCCGACCCTCGTGCGCGCGCAGGCACCACCTGTCTGGACCCGCGCAAGCCTGGGACCGCGGGGCGGGGGCATTCCTCACAGCCTCACGTTGAGGGCGCAGGAGCCTCCCCTCCAGCCTCTCTTATCTCTTCGGGCTTCCCCCCGCCCCAAAAGCAGGAGTCCGGGGGCGACATCAGGAAAACTTGTCACAGGGATGTCGCCCCGTTCGTTGTTCATCGATCACCTGTGGAACTTGGTAAAGGTTGTGATGCCCAGGTGACTCCGTAGAAATGCTGCTTCACAGCTGTCCAGTAACGTGGATGCCCCGCCAGACTGAGACCCCGTGATGTGGGGGTGGGGCAGCCCCCCTCTCCTGTGCATAGGGAGGGCCCGCACGTCCTGTTACAAATGCGGATTCTGAGTCGGCAGGTGCGCCGTGGGCCAGAGACTCTGCATCGGACAAGCTCTCAGGGAAGGCTGACCTTGCTGGCCTGTGGCGCTCATATTCTTTCCTTTATTTTTTCATTTACCAACTATTTATTGAGCTTATACTGCTCTCTGAGCCCCTTTTTAGAAAGTGGGCATTAATTAGCAGTGAACAAAACAAAAAAATGAGAATCCAGTGCTTACTGATAAATCCATCAGAATGTTTCACTGGACATTTCTTGTAAACATCCCTATCTGTTGGGTAGAAAAGCTACAGGAGCGCGGGACCGCGCTTCCAGTAGCAAGGCTGGGGGCGGCCCCTTCCCTCCCCTGAGAGGACAGCGCTCTCTCCCCAGCTCTGGGCTCCGCTGTGTGCTGGTTTGGGGTCTGTCAGCATCGCACGGAGGGCCCGTGGGCCCCAAACCTGGGATTATTTCTGTTTGTGACACTAAACCCAGCTGGTCCCTGGGTCTCCCCCAGGTCCTCAGATGCCCTGGGGAGACTGGGTTTCCTCCCAGCAGGAAGGTCACAGAGGTGACTCTGGGGTGAGAGAGGGGCAAGCTGGGTGATGACTGGTGTCACCAGCCTGGCTTTTGCTTCTAAGGGCAGAGACCCAGGACTGGGTGTCTCCGAGGGACCTGAAGTTACTGGGTGTGGAGGGAGAGGTGTCGTGCGTGTCCTGGCAATAAAGATGCTGGTGGGCAGTCTGGTGGCTGTGGGCTCCCTGGTCCTCAGGGGGCAATTTCAGGGAGACCCTTGCCCTCCGTGCCTGAGGCTGAGCCTGTCCATGTGCTCCCTGACCGTGGGGGCGGCCTCTGTCCTCCGGAAGGACTTCGCTGTGGTCGCCCAGGCTTGCCCACAGGTGGTGCCCGGCAGGGAGTGGGGAGCAGCACCGGGGCCCCTGGCGGAGCAGGTGCTCCCAGGCCCCCAGAAGGAGCAGGTGGGGCAGAGCAGGCATGTGGGAGGGGCCTACAAAGGTCTGTGGTAGGGAAATCAGTCCCTTTTTCTACCTCTTTAGACAAAGCCAGGTTCTTGTGTTAGTGTCCAGGGTGTCGTCTGTGTGACTCAGTGTTGCCACCTGGAGGGTATGAAGGAGACCCGCGGCCACTGTCAAGGGGCGGCACCAGGGATGCTGACCAGGCTCCAGAGGGCAGGAGCGGACCCTGAACCCCTGGGAGAGACGGGCTCTGACCGCCAGGCTGAGCGGCCAGTGAGCTCAGCCCTGGTCTCTGGCTTCCCGACTCCGTCCCAGTGCAGCGTGAGCCCCGTGAGGACAGGCGTTGTCCAGGGGAGTCCTGATCCAGGGAGATGTGTTGTCTCAGGAGGAGCTCTTAGTCCCCGAGGTTTCGAAGGAGGGTCCAGGTGAGGGGTCTCTTGAGGGTTTCAGGAGAGAGATCAAACCTGGGGGGCTGGTCCACAGATTGCCGTGTGTGTCCCCACCGCAAGTCATCTGTGTCCCTGCCTGTCATCTGCTCGAGGCCTCCACACAGGGCCCAGGGGCTGGAGCAGCTCCACATGGAGACTCAGCCAGGGGATGGGGAGGCCCCTGTGCAACCCTCAGCCCCTCCGAGATGGAAGGAGCCCCGATCCTGGGTCCTCCTGTCCCATTCTGCGCGGGAAGCCCCCCTTGTTCCCCAGGACACCACGGGCTGGCTGGCGAGATGTTTTCCGGGGACCACAGGCAGGTGTCCCCAGGGACCAGGGACCCTGAGGATGGGAAATCACCCCCTGACTTATCTGTGGTCAGGACGGACTCCCTCCTTCCCTGGTGCTGACTCACCGGGGGTGGGGAATCCAGAGTTTGCACCAGGTCAGGTCTCTGAGAAGAGGAAGGACTCGGGCTGTCTGCCCAGCCCCCTCCCCAGGAGATGCCTTCACAGGGAAGAGCGGGGAGGACTGTGGTTTTCTGGGAATGAGGGAGGTTCCAACCCCCCACTGTTAAGAGGTCCTGGTCCTTCTTGATGACTCTAGAAAGGGTGAAGGCCTGTCCCTGGGACAGCCTCGGGCACCAGTGACCTCTTCCTGTGCTGACACCCATGTCTGTGTGACTCTAAGGAACAGGCTCTGATCCCAGGTGTCCACAGAGGGAAGGACATAGGGGGCTCCGTGCTCATGGAGTTTACCTTATAACAGAGAGACTGTCACTCAGTGTAATCATGGAACTAAGGAGTTAATTATTGAGAGAAGGGCCGTCAAGGGCAAGTGTCCATGTCTGGAGCATGCCCTTGAACCTCACAGGTCTGGGGATCACAGAGAGCCCTTCTGAGGAAGTGGCCTTCTGGCTGTGACTGGTGCGTGAGTGGGCATTCACCCCGGAAGGATGTGGGGGGTGTGCTGAGGCCTGGGAGCGCCTCCGATGGAGACGTGCATCTGGGCACCTGCTCTGAGCTTGCAGAGGGTTCCCTCTGCACTCAAAAGAGAAATGTTGATTTTATGTAGATTTTCCTATGATTTTAATCTTTATTCAGTTTATATAGATCATCTGTGAACTCTAATGCCATTTCTTTTTGTGAGTTTCTGTCACTCATTGCTATACGTAGAGGGTCACGCTTCCTCCAGAGCTGGGAGCACTGATACCATGAGAAAAGAAAGGTGTCCAAACGCTGCTGGTAATGGTGATGGCACTGGAGGTACAGGTGTGTTCCAGGTAGGTGCAGGCAACTGCTTTTGAGAACTTTCCACTCAATATCTCATGCAGAAGGCACCTCCCAGACCTGTCACTTGTTGGGATGGTGAAGGGCAGAAATGGAGGTTGGTAATTTAAGTGTTCCATTCAAGAGTGGACAACAGAGTCTGCCCAGAGCCTGAGAATGGACAGAGGACTGGTGAGGACACTACAATGACACCCCCTGTCCCCTAAATGAGGGGACATCAGAGGTTCTGTGGTTCAGAGAGGGGCCCAGGGAGGGAGGCGGGTGCTGTCAGCCCACAGGTGCTGGGAGTAAAACCTGATGCTGTCTAGTCACCAATGAAGTCCATTTTGGGATGTTCATATGTCAGGGATGATGTCCCGGTATATGATTCTGAAAATATAGAGAAATTTCTATGATATAATATTATTTTTTTAAAAAAATCTTATGTATCTATCTTTTGAGAGAGAGGAAGGGAAGGATAAAGACGGGGAGAGAAACATCAATGTGTGAGAGAATCTCGATCAGCTGCCTCTCACACACCCCAACCAGGAACCTGGCCCACAACCAAGGCATGTACCCTGATGGGGAATCGATTCAGCAACCCCTCAGTTAGCAGGCTGGCACTCAACCCACTGAGCCACACCAGCCGGGTGACAAATATTCCTTTTAATAACATGTTTCTTCCAAGTGACAGTAGAGACTGTGCATTCACTGCTAAGGCTCTTGTGAAGACGGTAAGAACATCAGAGGAGATGGTGCAACGACATGGCGGGTGGATTTGCTATGTGTTTCCTCTTCCCAGTGTCTGCAGAACTGCCCTCGTCTGACCGCAGCACAACCCAGGGGAGTCACTCTGACTGGAGGTTCTGCCCTTTGATTACCCCCAGGCCTCCAGCTGGAGAGCTACAGGCGGCCATCAATTAGTCACCTGCAAATATGTCTTCAACTGACAGACCAACTTCTGGCTGATTGAAGTTACTTTTTCTTGCATAATAAAGATGTCTGTCTCTTCTCTTCTTCACAAGGAGAGAGGTGCAGGGTTAGTTGATGTTGGAGGTCAGTGTAGATCCGTGGTTCTCACCCTCCCATTTCCCCAGGACACAGGGTGATGTCAGAGGAAATGCTCTTCACCCTCGGGGTGGGGTGGAGAGTTACACTGGAGGCCGGTGGGTAGAGGCTCTGGGGTGGTCTAATCACCCTACAGCACACAGGACAGCCCCCAACCACAAGGACCAGCCCCAACTATCCCTGGTGAGGAGACAGAGAGAGCCCTGCTGGGTGTCCTGCCCCCAGCGTTCCCAGGAGGCCTCTCTGGCCCTGCTGTTCTCATTTCTCCCGACCTTGGCCCCTCCGGTCCCCCTCCTCTGCATTTTCATTCCAGTCGTTCCGACCTGAACGTGTTTTTTCCTCAGGTCAGCCTTAATTAACCTCTCAACCATCCCTCCCATTTACTGCTCTTCTGGCAGGAGCCATCCCCTAGAGGGCGCTCATGATCCTCCTTGAGCCCCTGAGGTCCTTTGCCATCACCTGAGGCACATCAATGCAAGTGTCTTTCCTGCTGCAGCCCCCAGCTCTCAAGTACTCATTAGATTTTCTCAGGGTGAAGCTCCTGGGATAGACGTCAGGGTCCCTAAAAAGAACCTCACATTGGAGGATGGTGCAGCATGGGCTGGAATCCAGAATCAACCAGAGGACCCAAGCCCCTGGAGAGAGGGATGGACAGTGTAGGCTGGATACCTATGGACCAGATGCCTCCACCCTGTGGGGAAATGGCAGTGAGTCCATGGGTGTAAGGGCTTGGGTCACTCCCCTTACCTGTCCCTGCCCTCACCACAGCACCTCCCTTTCCTTGAGACCTCCCAGTTCCCCCTGCTACAGACAAGTCTGTCTACCCTTCCCCCATTTGTCTCTGGAAGAGCTGCAGGTCTGGGTCAGTTCTGGTCAGGAAATAGGAAGCTCGCAGTGTTTCTCCCAATCACCCACAAGGGCATTGTCTCATTCTGGTCCCTTTATATCAGAGTCCCCCCTAGAAATGGCCCAGCCCCGGTTCGTCCATCTTGGGTCTGAGGTCTGAGCTGTGCGCCTGGTGCTCTGTCCATGGAGCTGCCCCTCTGAGGCCCAGGTCTCCTCTGGACACCCTGGCCCCAAACAGGGCTTCTGCCACCAGGCCTGACCGTGGCTCTGCCACTGCTCTTGAGCTGTCCCCATAGGTTTCGCCAGTGAGAGCTCTTGCAGGAGGTTGAGGCCCAGAGGCTTGGAGCCCAGGGGGTGAGCACAGGCGCCCTTCCCACCGCCCCCGTGACCAGGATGATGCATCAGGGTCTCTCCAGGGCGTCCGGGGCGTCTGCAGCGCGTTGGGCGCCTTCCTCAGGCCAAGGAGCTCCCCCTTCTCCTCGTTTGCTGTCGGTGTCTGCTTTGTCCCAGACCGAGTGGGTGTGGAGTGCCACCAAAGGCCGCTTGGCTTCTCTTGTCATCACTAGACATGATTTTCTAGATAACCTGTTAGTGTGGTGAAAGGCAACAGCGGATTTGTGACTCATGAGCCCCATCGCATTCCTCGCGACCAAAGTCACCTGATAAATCCTGATGGATCTTAGTAGCATTTCCTTCAGGGAGTCTTCATCTCTGTTCATGAAAAGGGCCTGCACTTTTACTCCCTCATTCTTTTCTGGTCTGGTTTTGACATGAAGGTTATGCTGTCCCGTTAGAGAGTTAACGAGGGTTCTTTTCTTTTCTTTTCTCAGGGAAAGTTGTCTTAGGTTGGAGAAAGCTGCCCTTTCATTTCTTTGGGTCCACTGCTGTCTGTCTGTTTAACCTGAAGAAACATTCCCTCCTCTGTCTGTAAAGTCACAGGAACGTCGCAATAGCTTTCTGCCTGTAGGGGTGCCCGTGACACCTCCGCCCGGATCACGGCAGAGACCTGTGCCCGCAGCAGGACCCGCTCGGCCGCCCTCCCAGCGTCGCAGCCCCGCGTCGCCTCCACTCTGACCCGCAGCACCCAGGTTAGTCTGTCCTGTTGGGGGTCTTACCACAAGGAGAAGCGTTTCTCATTCTTCTTTCTGCATCTGACGACCTTCATTCAAGTCTGTGCCATGCGACTATCCACGCCGTGGTGGGGGGACGTGATTCGCCCCTTGCCAGGCTATGTGATAGTCCTTTGTTTGCATGCACCACAGTATTTATCCATCGGCTGTTGGACGTTCGGATTGCCTGTTTTTGGCTTTTCTGAACAGTACGGAGGTGAATATGCATATACATGTATTTTGGAGGGCTGAACTCATGTCCTCCTGGTAAATACCATTGTATTTGCTGGAATATCTTCTAAAGTATATATGCATTTTAGATTTTCCTGCCAGGTAGTTGAACAAAGTTATATTCCCACCCGTGATGTTTATGGGTCTAGATTCCAGCTGTCGGTATCGGCACTCGTTTACTTCTAACCATTCTTGTGTGGTTGAAATGTTTTTTCATAATGGCTATTATTCGCGTTTCCCAGATAACCACAAAGCACATTCAGCTTTACACATGTTTAATGGCCATTTACCTATGTTCCATTGTTTAGAGTCTGTCAGAATTTTTAGTCATTTAAAAACGTGGATCGTCAGCTTTCACCAGGCAGTTACCCAGGGGCGCCCTGACTTGGTGTAAACGCTCCCGGGCACCCCCTCAAACTGAAAGTCATTTCGCGCCCGCAGCCCTGCAGCTCGCTGGTGCCTTGGTCCTGCCTGCTGGGTCCTGCGCCTCTGAAGGGAACAGCTGTGGCTTCGACTCTGCGTTTGTGTTCCCGCCGTGGCTTTTAAATGAGGAAGTGATTCGAGGCCATGCACAAGAGACACTGCATTTGAGATTCCAGTGATGTAAGAACTTTTCATTGGAAACGTTTCATAATGGGGAAAGGCTAAAGAGGGACCTGCAGAGGCTCAGTTTCAGCCTCCTTTTAGTCTCAACCACTAGCTACTAGGTGCGATGAGAATGACGTGCCATCAAGGTACCTCAGCTGGAAGTTGAGGATGATGCCTGGCATATTTTATTTAAGTAATTTTCACAGATTTTATTTATTTATTTTAAAGGAGAGGAAAGGGAGGGAGAGAAACATCAATCCATTGTTGCCTCTTGAGTGCCCTCTACTGCGGACCTGGACCACAACCGAGGCATGTGCTCTAGATTTGGAATGGAACCAGAAATACTTTGGTTTGCAGGCCGGCGTTCAATCCACAGGTCAGGGAAGATTTTTATAATATTAATTTCAAATCTCACATTGTACGCTTCCCTTGTCTTACTCCATTTTGTCTTCTTCCTGCCCTTTCTTATTTTCATTGTAGATTTTATTTTTTCCCATGCTATGCCTTGTTCTTATTTCTTACTGTTTCTATTTCTCCTCCCTCTATCCTCTCAAAATCATTCTCCCCCCCTTTAGTCAGCACACATTCTTTTTCCTTTTCTTACAATATTCTTATTTTCTTTCCAGCTTTCAAAAGTGTGGCTTGTTTGGCATGGATATTGCAGTTATTGCAGTTCTTCATTTTATTCCTATTTGTTCAGTATTTGATTTTTATTTCAAATTTCATAGGTTACTCTCCCCGGTCTTTTTCCATTTTGCCTTCCTCCTGCCCTCGCTTAGTTGCGCTTGAACTATTATTTTTCCCGTTCCTTAGCCGGCATTCTCTTCCTTAGTCTCATTATTTCTCCTCCCTGTGTCCTCTCAAAGTCATCTCTCTCTGCTGTAAACATCCCATATTCTCTTTTCGCTGTCATTTAATGTTCTTATTCTTTCCCCCTTTATTAATCTTTGCTTAGCTCTTCTTCTCATTGACACTGTTGCGGTTTTTCTGCCATTTTGTTCCATTCGCTTCACCAGTTTTTAAATTTTATTTCAAACCTCACATTATATTCTTCCCTTTTCTTAGAGAATTTTGCCATTGCACTTCCCTGTTTTGTTTCCATTTTAAATTTCATTTTCTCCATTTCTCTTCCTTGTTTGTATTTCCTACTCTATTATTTCTCCTGCTCAAAATCATCTCTCCATCCTTTAGTCGTCTCATAGTCCCCTCTTCTGATCTTACAACATTCTTAATCCCTTCCCGCCTTCATTATCTTCCTTCAATTGCTGTTGATGTTGTCGGTGTTGCAGGGAGGTATTTCTGCTGGCATCGGTTTGGTTTCCTGGGCACTATTGCTCTGTTGACCAGCACCTGTAGAACAGCATGCAAAACATGGCGGAGGTCATGACTCCCCGTGAGCCAGCCAGAGGGGAGAACCCACCAAGGAATGAGCCATCAATAACCAAAGCCCAAGGGCAACAAGAGGGCCCACATAAACTGAATAAAGTGCAACCCTAGAGCATCCAGATCAGGAGATCAAAGAGTATACACCACTGATTCCCACAGCACTCCTACCACAGAAGCCCACCCCATGGAGACAGGGAGGCAGAGCAGAGCACCCTGAGATGCACAAATGAACAGAAAGACACCTGAAATGGGGGGACAAAGAAATAACCTCCGATCTAAAGGAAAGGAGGAATCCCCAGAAAGAGAGTTAAATGAAATCGAGGCAAGCGACGTATCAGACATAGAATTCAAGATAATGGTTATAAGGATGCTCAAGGAACTCAGTGAGAGCTACAAGGGACCTTATGGAAGCTACAAGGAGCTTAGTGGGAGCTACAGCGCCATGAAAAAGCACATAGAACCTGTGAATGGGAACTAGGGAAAAACGAAGAATACAATATCTGAAATGGAAAAACACACTAGAAAACAGGCTAGAGGAAGCGGAGGACCAAATTAGCGAGCTCGAAGACAAGGTAGAAAGAAATGCCCAGTCAGAGTCACAGAATTAAAAAAAAAGGAACCTAAAAAAAGAATGAGGATGGTTTAAGGGGGCTTCAGGCCAACAGGAAATACAACAACATTTGCACCATAGGAATATCAGAAGGCAAAGAAAAGAAGCAAAGAATAGAAAACCTGCTTGAAAAATAATGACAGGAAACTTCCCTAATTAGTGAGGGGAAAAGTCACACAAGTTCAGAAGACACAGAGGGTCCCAATCAAGATGAACCCAAAGGGGCCCACTCCAAGACACATCATAATGAAAGTAACCAATTTTAAAGATAAAGGGAGAATCCGAAAAGCAGCAAGGGAGAAGGAGCTAGTAATATAAGGGAGCGCCAATAAGGCTATCAGCTGATTTCTCAACAGAAACACTACAAGCCAGAAGGAACTGGCATGAAATATTCCAGGTAATGAAAAGCAAGGACCTAAAACCAAGACTACCCTATCCGGCAAGGCTCTCATTTAAAGTGGAAGACAAAACAAAAAGCTTTCCAGATAAAAGAAGGTACAAGAGTACATCTCCACCAGACGGGCACTGCAAGAGATGTTAAAGGGACTGTTATAAAAAGGAAGAGAGAAAGAGAGAGAGAGAGGGAAGGGAGGAGAGAACACAGGTATGGAAACATGGCAATGAATATGTACCTATCGATGATAGCCTTAAATGTGACTAGATTACATGCTCTAGTCAAAAGACATAGGGTAGCTGCATGGATACGAAAACATGACCCGCACATGTCCTGTCTACAAGAGACTCACCTCAGAACAAAAGATCTACACAGGTTGAAAGCGAAGGGGTAGAAAGAAGTATTCCAAGCAAACGGACATGAAAAGAAAGCTGGGCTAGCAATACTTTCTATCAAACAGCATAGACTTCAAAACAAAGGCCATACAAAGGGACAAAGAAGGTCACAACATAATACTTAAGGGAGCAGTCCAACAGGACCATATAACCCTTGTAAACATATATGAACCCAACAGAGGAGCACCTAAACGTATAAAGAAAATCTTGGAGGACTTCGAGAAAGATATTGACAACAGCACACCCATTGTACGGGATTTTAACACCCCACTGTCAACAATGGATAGGTCTTCCAGACAAAGAATCACCAAAGCTATTGTAGCACTCAACGGCATTTTAGATCAAATGGACTATACAGAACCTTTCACCCGAAAGAAGAAAAATACACAGTCTTTTCAAATGCACATGGAACATTTTTCAAAGATAGGCCGCAAGGTAGGACACAAAAGAAGCCTCAACAAATGCAAGAAGATTTAAACCGTATCGAGCATGTACTCAGATCGCAATGGAATGAAACCTGAAACCAACCTCAAGGAAAAAACTCAAAAACATTCAACTACATGAGGACTGAGTAACATGTTTTTAAATAATGAATGGGTATTTGACTTTAAGGTTGGTGTTGGAGCAAGTTAAGAACTTTGGGGACACTGGAGGGAAATAAAGCACTTTGCAGGTGAGAAGACATATAAATTTTGAAAAGCCAAGGCTGGAGTGTTATAGACTGAATGCTTGTCTCCTATGCCCCCCGCCCGAGGGCATATGTAGAAACCTAACGCTCAGTGTGATAGTATTTGGAAGTTGTGCATTTGGGGGATGATTAGGAAATGAGGGCAGCACCCTCGTGAGTGAATTGGCATCCTTATAAAGAGCCTTCAGGGAGCTCTCTACTGGCACTTCGATCTTGGATTTCCCAATCCCAAGAACCATTAAAAAAAAGTCTGTTGTTTAAAAAAATAAATAATGGGAGATGCAAGATGGCGGAGGAGTGAGTGGAAGTCACACTGACCTCCTCCCAGGACCAATCTGGAATTACAGCTAAATTGTGGAGGAATCACCTGGAAATAACTGAACAATAGCAAGAGAGGAGCCTTAGAACCTCAGAGAGACAGAGGAATTGGCTTCAGCACAACCTAACGGGTAAGGAGTGCGGTAGAGACTCAAGAAGAAGGGCTAGGCGCCCATGGGTGGCAGCACCAGAGGGATATTGAAACGGCCAGTTGGACCCCCGCTGAGAAGAGCAGGGTCTAAACCCTAAGCGGGGATCTCCAGCCTACAGCACCAGAGCGCAAGAAGTACACAGACAACAGCCAGCTGCGAAAAGCATAGCGGTGCTCTCTGCCAGAGACGGGCGGCTGGAAATGCAGGCAGCCGTTTAAAGGGCCAAAGCAACAATTTGTCATGGCAGCCACTTATCTGGGTTTCGGGGGAGGTGGGAGCAGACAGGTCTGGAGCTGCCTGAGGAGAGACTGGGGAAGGAGGCTTTGGGGAGAGGACTGAGAAAGTGGCCTGTGGGGTCTGGTGCTGAATCACCACCCATTCCCCAGCTGCCATCTTGCTTGGGCGGACCGCTCCGCTGAGTGGCAGCAATGTGAAAGGACCCAATAGCCCCACCCACAGGAGGAACTCTGCCTGGCCCTGACTGCTAAGGGCAGAGTGACTAGATTAATAACTGGAGGGGACAGATACAGACAGTAGATTCCTGGAAGTCTCTTAAAGACTGCCTAAGGTCAGACGGGATCAACAGCTGATATCATCACAGGCAGCTCTAGAAAGAAAGAAAGAAAAATAAAAAAAGCGGTCTCCTACCATAGGAGTTCATACCACAAAGTTAGGAAGTCAAGACAGATCAATTTAAGAAGCAGAAGCAAAAAAGAAGGGTCTCACAAATAATGGGAAGAAAAAGAAACACCCCCTCCAATCAAAGGGAAAGGAGGAATCCCCACAAAGAGAACTTAATGAAATACAGGCAAGTCAACTATCAGATACTGAGTTCAAAACAACGGTTCCAAGGAAGCTCAGTGAGCTCAGTGAGCGCAAAGAGAATTACGAAAAACTACAAGGAATCCATGAGGAACTTATGTAAACTATATCAGCATGAAAAAAGACAAAGAAACTATCAGCAGGGGGCAAGAGAAAATGGAGAATACAATTTCTGAATTGAAGAACACAGTAGAAGGAATCAAAAGCAGGCTCGATGAAGCAGAGGATTGAATCAGTGAGCTGGAGGACAAGGTAGAAAAAAATCTCCCAGAAAGAGCAAGAAAATGAAAAAAGACGCAAAAAGAATGAAGAGGCGTTCAGGGAAATGCAGGACAACCTGAAAGGTAATAATGTCCGTATAATAGGCATATCAGAAGGAGAAGAAAAGGAGCAAGGGACAGAGAACCTGTTTGAAAAAGTAATGATGCAAAACTTCTCTAGCTGGAGGAGAGAAAAAGTCACCCAAGTTCAGAAAGCACAGAGGGGCCCATTCAAGAGGAACCCAAAGAGGCCCACTCCAAGACACATCATCATTAAAAAGGCAAATATCAAAGACAAACAGAGAATCCTAAAGGCAGCAAGGGAGAATCAGACAGTAACATACAAGGGAGCCCCGATATGGCTAGCAGCTGACTTCTCAACAGACACACTACAAGCCAGAAAGGAATGGCAAGAAATATTCCAAGTCATGAAGAGCAGGGGCCTGCAACCAAGACTGCTCTACCCAGCAAGGCTCTCAATTAAAGTGGAAGGCAAAGTAAGGAGCTTACCTGACACAAGAAGGCTAAAAGAATACACCTCCACCAAATCAGCACTTCAAGATATGCTAAAGGGACTGCTTTAAGAAGATGAAGAAAAGGAGTGAGAAAGAGAGGAACACAGGTACAAGATGAAAAAATGAATAAGTACTTATCAATAATAACTTTAACTGTAAATGGATTAAATGGATTAACTGTGAATGGATAAGAAAACATGACCCACACATATGCTGCCTACAAGAGACCCACCTCAGAACAAAGGACCTACACAGACTGAAAGTAAAGGGATGAAAAAAAATATTGCAAGCAAATGGACAGGGGAAAAAAAGCAGGGGTAGCAATACTTATATCAGAAGAAATAGATGTCAAAACAAAGGCCATAGACAGAGACCCCGAAAGGACACTTTATAATACTCAAAGAAGAATCCACCAAGAAGATATAAACGTGGTAAACAAATATGCACCCAACATAGGAGCACCGAAATAGATAGGGAAGATCTTGGAGGACTTCCAAAACGATATAAACAGTAACACACTGGTAGTGGGGGATTTTAACACCCTATGTCAAAAATGGATAGCTCTTCCAAACAATACATCAACAAGGATATTGTGGAACTGAAGGACGCATTAGATCAAATGGACTTAACGGACATTTATAGAACCTTTCATCCCAGAGGAGAAAAGTACATATCCCTTTCAAATGCACACGGAACGTTTTCAAAGACAGACCACATGATAGGACACAAAACAAGCCTCAACGAATTCAGGAGAATCGAAATCATCACAAGCACTTTCTCGGACCACAAGGCTGGAAACTAGAAATAAAACTCAAGGAAAAAACTCAGAAACATTCACACTCATGGAGACGGACTAGCACACGATTCAACAATGAATGGCTAAATAATGAGATCAAAGAAGATATAAAAATGTTTCTGGAAACAAATGAAAATGAACACACAACAGTCCAAAACCAATGGGACACGGCAAAGGCAGTCTTGAGAGGGAAGTTCATAGCAATACAGGCTTACCTAAAAAAGATAGACACATTTCAAATAAACAACCTCACCCTCCAGCTTCAAGAACTGGAGAAACAACAACAAACAAAGCCAGAGTAGAAGAAAGGAAATAATCAAGATCAGAACAGAACTGAATGACAGAGACAAAAAGAACAATTCAAAGGATCAACCAATCCAGGAGCTGGTTCTTGGCAAAGATACACAAATTTGACAAGCCTTTATGCAGATACATCAATAAAAAAAGGGAGAGGACCCAAATAAATAATATCAGAAATGAAAGAGAAGAAATCACAACTGATACCACGGAAGTGCAAAGGAGTGTAAGAGATTACTATGAACAATTACATGCCAAGAAATTTGAAAACCTGGATGAAATGGATAAATTTGTAGAAAAGTATACCTTCCAACACTGAATGAAGACGAAGCAGAAGGTCTGAACAGACCGATAAGAGCTGGTGAAATTGAAGCAGTAATCGAAAAACCCCACAGCACACAAAAACCCTGGACCAGACAGTTTCACAGGAGAGTTTTACAAAACATTTAAGGAAGAGCTAGGCTCTGTCCTTCTCTGATCATTTAAAAAATAAATCCAAATCCAAGAAGAGAGAAGACTCCCAGAGTCTTTTTATGAGGACAGCATCATTCTAATACCAAAAGCAGATAAAGACACAACCAAGAAAGAAAACTAAAGGCCAATATAGCTGATGAAATAGACCTAAAATTCTCCACAAAACATTGGCACCACATCCAGCAATACATTACATAAATCATCCACTGTGATCAAGTGGGATTCATCCCAGGGCTGCAAGGGTGGTTCAATATTCACAAATCAATAAATGGTACATCACATAAACACGAGGAATGACAAAACCCACATGATCATATCAATAGATGTGGAAAAAGCATTTGATAAGGTACAGCACCCAGTTATGATAAAAACACTCAGCAGAGTGGGTGTACAGGGAGCATACCTCAACACAATAGAGGCCATATATGACAAAACCTACAGCCAACCTCATATTCAATGGGCAAAAACTAAAAGCTTTCCCGCTAAGATCGCGAAGACAAGGATGTCCACTTTCACCACTTCTATTCAACATAGTATTGGAAGTCCTAGCCACAGCGATAAGACAAGAAAAAGAAATAAAAAGCATCCAAATTGGAAAGGAGGAAGTAGAACTATCCCTGTTTGCAGATGACATGATAGTATACATTGAAAACCCCATAGACTCCACCAAAAAGCTACTTGACCTAATAAGTGCATTTGGCAAAACAGCAAGATACAAAGTCAATATTCAGAAATCGAAGGCATTTTTGTATACCAGCAATGAAATAGCAGAAGCAGATATTGGGGGAAAAAATCCATCCCATTTGCTATAGCAACAAGAAAAATAAAGCACCTGTACGCAGAAAACTATACAATGCTGGAGAAAGAAATTAAGGAAGACACAAATAAATGGAAGCATATACCTTGTTCATGGATTGGAAGAATAAACATCATTGAAATGTCCATACTACCCAAAGCAATTTATAGATTCAATGCAATCCTTATTAAAATACCAATGATGTATTTCACAGACATAGAAGAAACATTTCAAACATTTCTGTGGAGCCATAAACAACCCCAAATAGCTGCAACAATTCTGAGAAAGAAAAATAAGTAGGAGGGATCACAATACCTGACATCAAACTGTATTACAAGGCCACTGTAATCAAAACAGTCTGGTACTAGCATAAGAACAGACACATAGATCAATGGAACAGAACAGAGAGCCCAGAAATAAACCCATGTCTCGATGGTCAATTAATATTTGACAAAGGGTGCAGAAGCATAAAATTGAGTCAAAATAGCCTCTTCAACAAATGGTGCTGGGAAAGCTGGACAGCTATATGCAAAAAATCCGACCACCAACTTACACCATACACAAAACTAAACTCAAGATAGATAAAATACTTAAGTGTAAGTTGCAACGCCATAAAAGTCCTAGAGGAGAACACAAGCAGGAAACTCTCAGATATCCCACGCAGCAATATTTTCACCGATATGTCTGCTAAAGCAAGGGACGCAAAGGAAAAGATAAACAACTGGGACTTCTTCAAAATAAGAAGCTTCTGCATGGCTAAAGGAAACATGAGCAACATGAAGAGGGACCCGACCATATGGGAAAATATATTTGCCAATGATAAACCTCAGACAGGGGTCTGACCTCCAAAATATATAAAGAACTCACATGACTCCACTCCAGGAAGACACACAATCTAATTAAAAAATGGGCAAAGGACCTGAAAAGACACTTCTCCAAGGAGGACATACACAGGGACCAGAGACATAAAAGAGCTGCCCAGCATCACTAACCATCAGAGAAATGCAAATTAAAACCACAGCGAGAATCTACTTCACACTGGTCCAAACAGCCATCATAAATAAATCCACAAACGGGTGCTGGTGAGGTTGTGAAGAAAAGGGAACCATAGTGCACTGCTGGTGGGAAGGCAGACCGGTGCAGCCACTGTGGAGGACAGTTTGGAATTTCCTCAAAAAGCTAAAACAGGAACTGCCTTTTGACCCAGCGATTCCACTGCTCGGTTTATACCTTAAGAACCCCAAAACACCAACTCAAAAGAACCTATGCTCCCCAATGTTCATAGCAGCACAATTTACAATAGCCAAGTTCTGGAAGCAACCTAAGTGCCCATCAGTAAATGAGTGGATCAAAAATGGTGCATTTACACAATGGAACACTACCAGCAGAAAGAAAAAAGAGCTACTACCCTTTGCAACAGCATGGATGGAACTGGAGAGCTTTATGCTACGTGAAATGAGCCAGTGGGTGAAAGACATATACCATACGATCTCACCTATACGTGGAACCTAATCAGTAAAGCAAGCAGGCAAGGAAAATATGACTAGCAACACTGAAAGAAAGAAGAAACCAACAGGGATGGAA
Source organism: Pteronotus mesoamericanus (assembly GCF_021234165.1). Taxonomy (NCBI): domain Eukaryota; kingdom Metazoa; phylum Chordata; class Mammalia; order Chiroptera; family Mormoopidae; genus Pteronotus; species Pteronotus mesoamericanus. Next base: position 379,687 of record NW_026555197.1, read on the forward strand.
GGGAGGGAGAGAAGGGGTAAAGGGGAGAGGAAGGGGAAGGGTCAGATCAAGGAACAGATGTGAGGGACACATGGATGAAGCCAAGTTGGGGACGGATTGGGGGGGGGATGTGGGGTGGGTGGGACAGAGGAAAGTGGTGGCTGGTAAATGGAGACAGATGTATTGGAAGAATAAGAAGAAAGAAGGAAAGAAGGAAAGGAAGGAAGGAAGGAAGGAAGGAAGGAAGGAAGGGGGAGGGAGGGAGGGAAGAAAGTTACTCTAGCATCTTGTTGCCATAGCTTTGCAATGTGCCTCTGTTGGTTAAATAAAGTGAAAAGCTAAGAAAAAAGTAATAATAATGAATGGGTCAATGATGAGATCAAGGAAGAAATCAAAAAGTATAGGAATACAAATGAAAATGAACACACAACCGTCCAAAAGCTATGGGACACAGAGAAAGCAGTCCTGAGGGGGGAAGTTCATAGCAATACAGGCCTACCTAAAAAAGATAAAAACGGTTCAAAAAAACAACCTAACCCTACTTCTAAAGAACTGGAGGAACAACAACACAGGGCCCAGAGTGAGCAGAAGGAAGGAAATAATCAAGATCAGAGCAGAATTAAATGACATGGAGACTAAAAGAACAATTCAAAGCATCAACCAATCCAGGAGCTGGTTCTTTGAAAAGATAAACAAAACTGGCAAACCTTTAACCAGCAAGAATAAAGGGGAGAGGACCGAAATAAATAAAATCAGAAATGGAAGAGCAGTAACAACCAGTCCCACAGAAATACAAAGGATTGTAAGAAATTACTATGAACAATTATATGCCAAAAAATTGGACAACCTGGGCAAGATGGACAAAATTCGTGAAACAGGCAGTCTGCCAAAGCTGAATCAAGAAGAAGTAGAAAGCCTGAACAGACTGATAATAACCAGTGAAATTGAAGCAGCACTCAGAAAACTCCTGGCACACAAAAGCCCTGGACCAGATAGCTTTCCAGTGAATTTTACCAGACATCTATTGAAGAATCTATTCCTATCCTTCTTAAAATGTTCCAAAAAATTCAAGAAGAGGGCAGACTCCCAAACTCTTTTTATGAGGCCAGTATCATCCTAATTCCAAAACCAGGTAAAAGCACAACAAAGAAAGAAAGCTACAGGCCAATATCTCTGATGAACATAGATGCTAAAATCCTCAACAAAATATTGGCAGTCGAGATTCAGCAATGCATTCAAAAGATCATACACTATGATCAAGTGGGATTCATCCCAGGAATACAAGGATGGTACAATACTAACAAATCAATAAACATAATACACCACATAAAAAAAGGTAAAAATCACACGATCATATCAATAGATGCTGAAAAAGCATTTGATAAAATCCAGCACCCATTTATAATAAACACACTCAGCAAACTGGGAATAGAAGGAGCATGCCTCAACATAATGAAAGCCGTTATTTGAGAAACCTACAGCCAACATTACACTCAATGGGAAAAAACTAAAAGCTTTCCCCTTAACATCAGCAAGAAGCAAGAGTGTCTACCTTCACCACTCTTATTCAACGTAGTACTGGAAGTTCTAGCCACAGTGATCAGACAAGAAAAGGAAATAAAAGGCAGCCAAATTGGAAAGGAGGAAGCAATGCTGTTATTATTCACAGGTGATATGATCGGGTAAGTAGAAGATCCTATAGTCTCCACCACAAAACCACTCGACCTAGTAAGTGAATTTGGCACAGCAGTGGAATACAAAGTCAACGTTCAGAAATCACAGGCATTTTTGTATATCAACAATGAACTATCAGAAAGAGAAACCAGGGGGGAAAGTCCCATTTACTAAAACAAAAAGAAAAATAAAGTACCGAGGAATAAATTTAACCAAGGAGATAAAAGACCTGTTCTCAGAAAAACATAGACCACTAAAGGAAGAAATTATGGAAGCATACACCATGTTCAGGGATTGGAAGGATTAACATCATTAATATGTGCATAGCCAAAGCCATCTATAGATTCAATGCAATTCCTATTAAAATACCAATGGCTTATTTCACAGATGTAGAACAAATATTTCAAAAATTCATATGGAATCCCAAAAGACTCTAAACAGCCTCAGCAAACTTGAGAAAGAAGAACGTATTAGGACGGATCCCAATGCCTGATACCAAACTATGCTACAAGGCAATAGTAATCCAAAGAGTCTGGTACTGGCATAAGACCACAAGCTCAGTGGAACACAGGAGAGAGCCCAGAGATAAACACGTTCCAATATGAGCAGGTAATGTTTGACAAACGGGGCATGAGCATACAGAGGAGTAAAAATAGCCTTCCCAAATAAATGGTGTTGGGAGAACTGAAATGGTACATGCCAAAAAGGGAAAGTAGACCACCAACTTAGCGCATACACAAGTATAAACTCAAAATGGATAGAAGACTTAAGTAGAAGTCATGACACACTAAAAATCCTAGAGGAAAACACAGGCAGGCAATTTTCAGATATCCCACGTAGTAATATTTTTGCCAATATTTTTCCTAGGGCAAGGGAAATAAAGGAAAAGACAAACAAATGGGACTGCATCAAATTTAAAAGCTACTGCATGGCTAAAGAAACCATTGTCAATATGAAAAGGGCACCCACCGTATAGGAGAATGTATTTGCTAATGATCATTGGACAAGGTTTTGGTCCCAATATCTATAAAGGCCTCATATGACTCAACACCAGAAAGACAAACAATCCTATGAAAAAATGGGCAATGGACCTGAATAGACACTTCGCCAAGGAGGACGTACAGATGGCGCATAGACATAAGAAAAAGTGCTCGAACCACTCTTTTACCCATGGGCACTTTGGTTGCTTCCAGTGCCCATCAGTAAGTGAGTGGATCAAAAAAGTATGGTACATTTACACAATGGAATACTACGCTGCAGAAAGAAAAAAAGAACTACCAAACTTCGCGACAGCATGGATGGAACTAGAGAGCATTATGCTAAGCGAAATAAGCCAGGGGGCGAAAGACAAATACCGTATGATCTCACCAATAAGTGGAACCTAACCAACAAAACAAACAAGCAAGGAAAATATAACCAGCAACACTGAAAGGAAAAAGAAACCAACAGAATCAAGAGGGAAGGAGGGAGAGGGGGCAGGGAAGGGGAAGGGGAGGGTCAGGTCGAGGAACATGTATAAAGGACCCATAGGCAAAGCCAAAGTGGGGAAGGACTGAGGGAGGGAGTTGGGGGAGGGGGGCAGGGGAAAGTGGTGGCAGGAAGGTGGAGACAAAAGAATTTGAACAATAAAAAAATTAAAGGAAAGGAAAGAAAAAAGAGGGTGCGCGACATCACTAGCCATCAGAGAGATGCACGTTAAAGCTATAATGAGATATCACCTCACACCTGTCAGAATGGCCAGCATTGATAAATCAACCAAAAACAAGTGCTGGCGTGGATGTGGAGAAAGGGAACCGTAGTTCCTTGTTGGTCAGATTGCAGACCGGTGCAGCCGATTTGGAAAACAGCATGGAATTTCCTCAGAAATCTAAAAATCAACTGCCTTTTGACCCAGCAATTCCACTACTGGGGACATACCCTAAGAATCCCCAAACACCAACTCAAAAGTACTTGGGCACCCCTATCTCCATAACAGCGCTCTTTACAATAGCCAAATGTGGGAAACCGCCTAAGTGCCCATCGGTTACCTAGTGGATCGAAGAACTGTGGTACATTTACACAATGGAACACTACGCAGCAGAGAGAAAGAGGGAGCTCCCACCTTTTGTGACAGCATGGGTGAAACTGGAGACTATTCTACTAGGTGAAATAAAGCAGGTGGTGAATACCACATGATCTCACATAGAAGAGGAACCTAATGAACAAAATAAACTAATGGACAAAAAGGAACCGTAAGCATGCAAACATGGGACTGACCGACCGTGAGCAGAGGGGAGGCGGGGTGTGGACAATGGTGGAAAGAAGGGGAAGGGGGTAGTCAAAGAACACGTGAGTGACCCATGGACATGGACGGCAGTGTGGGGACCGTCTGTGGGAGCAGGGCGTGGGATGTGCGGAGATGGGCAAAGGGGGAAACAGTGGGACAACCGAAACAGAATAACCATTAAAAACGGTTCCAATTACAAAGTAGAGAAAAAAATACTTCAAGTATGGACACATCAGGAAAAAAATGGATTGTCGGTTTGTTTCTTGGCACTTCTGTAGGGTTTTGCTATGTGCTTTGGATATGGCCTCTTTGTCATATACCTTTGCAAGCATACGTCTATAGCTGCCTGATACATACCTTTGTATACATGTATACATAAAAGGTGAGTGTGCGTGAGAGAATTTTAATTTTTAACCTAAGGGCTTTAATCTCATTAATCTCCCAATAGACATCCTGACAACCATCGTAAGTTCCAGCTGTTTGATTCCACTTTACAAGTGAGGAAACTGAGGCTCAGGTGAGTGAGAGTGTTGCCTGAGGTCAGACAGCTGGTACACGCGGAACCGAGAGAAGGACGAGAGTTCTGGGTTCTAATTCTGGGTTCTTGCCCATGTTGCCCTCCAGGCTCTGACAGAGGCTGCCCATTCCTCAAGGCTTTTATCCGTCTCATTCCCCAGCCTGTGAAGTACACAAGGGAGCAGGTGGGAGAGGCCGAGGGTCGCTTACATTGTCCATCCAGCCTGAGGGGCTCACTTTTGCTGGAGCTGACGGGGTTGGAGACACCACGCTGATAACCCACAATGTCCTCCCTCCTGACGGGCTCTATGGTGAGGGTGCTGTTGTCCTGGGGCAGCTTCATCCTCTCTGTGAGCAGGAGACTCCGGTCACTGAGGAACCCCCTGGTGCAGATCCTAGTGTCAGGACCACGGTGTCCTTATGCTCTGTGACGGTGGGGTTCCCAGCTCAGATCGAGGGCTTCCCCATGGGCTCTGAGGGGAAACGAGGTCAGTGACTGAGAACGGGCTCCTTCCTCACAGATCTCAGCCACTCACAGTGCCCAGTGAGCTCTGTATCTCTCTCCAGAAAATGGCCCCGCTGTCTGGAGAAGGACAAGTGTCTTTGTTCAGGTGCCAATCTATAAAGAGAGGACTATAGCTCTCCCTCTGATACCAGGTCACCCCAGGATGACCCCTGACCTCTCCCCTTGTACACTGTAGTATCAACACCAGGAACCTCTTCTCAGCAGCCCATGTGTCCAGCTTCTTCAGCTTCAGGTGGAATTTTTCACCCCCTGACATTTGCGTGACTCTTTTGGGTCGTTTTCTGTAACTTCTCAGTGATCAAAATCCCTCTCCAGTATGATGGCTTTACCTAGACATGGGAAGGCTTTTCCTGTTTGTTAAATAATTTATAAGACAATGAGAACAGCCCCGTCAGTCTTCATGACCTTAGAGCCTCAATGATTCCAGTCGAAAGGACTTCTCAGTGTGAATATGATTTTCACTTCCTGGCCTGACAGTTGAATGTCACAGAGAAGAAAGGAACCTCTAGAGAGAAGTAGTCACACTTTAACAAAAGGCTGGGACACTCAGCCTTCTCCGTAATCTATAAGCTTTGTGGCGCTGCTCCTTCTGTACCATGAAGGGACAAGGTGGAGGCATCTACCTACTTGTCAAGGAAGTAGCATCGCTCACTGCTCTCCTTTGCAATATCATATCCGCTGGTGTCACACAGCGTTACACAGCCGGTGACTTCAGAGCCAGGAGAGGGCTCAGAGGCATCGACACGGAGGCCTCTCTCCATGCAGCCTGGCCTGGGGGAGATCTGGTGTCAGTGGGTGGCACAACTTGGCCAGATTGAGGACGTGTGACCCATGCAATTCCTCCACGGGTCCCTGTGCCCTCACAAGTGGTGACAGGGTCAGGCACCAGGTGAGCCTGGAGCAGAGCAGAGAGCAGAGAACTGTCCTGCTCACCCTCCTTGGCGGGGGCTTCACCGTTCTGTTTGCGGAAAAGGAGGTGAGCTTATTTCAAAGCCACATATGTTCCCTGTAGCACATGGAGTAGGTCACAGAAAAGAAAGAGGTGACAGAAGGAATGGGTCAGTGTCAGATGGAGCAACTTAGAGGCCCCTTGGTTTTCCCCCTCTGTGGGGCCCCCTCTACCACATGAGGCTTTCAAGGGCTGAGAGAACCCCCTCCTCACTTTCCAAGGCCGGACCCCAGCTCTGTCCTGAGAAATCAGAAGAGCCAGGGGTACGAGAGTCTACAGAGACATAGTGGGTGGTTCAGGGGAAGAATTTTGATTGTGTCCATGGCCATAGGATGTGAGATAACAACTTCTAGACTCTTTTCTGAAAAGCAGACGGACCTCCACCCCAGAGCCTGGTGCCCATGGTCCAGGGGGCACTTACTAGAGACACTGTGATATTCTTGACGGTGGCCCTATGGAGGTGAGTGACCAAGTTCCAGGCGAGGCAGGTGTAGGATCCACTATCCTTTGCAGTGATGTTTGGTTGAAGAGCTCCTGTGTGGACGGCTGGGGACTCCCCATGATTAACCAAGAATGCTGTGCAGGTGGGTTAGAGGCTGCATGGCAAGGCAGTCTGAGGTTTTCCCCCGGGAGGTAATGGGAGTCGGAGGGGGAAAATGGTGTGGGTGTCTGGGGTGTCTGGAGAAAACAGAGCAAAGCCACGCTGATGTAATGAGGGTGAAGGGAAAGATCCTGGTCTGTGCAAGGGCCACAGTGCCCCTCTGAGTTCTGTTACAACCTTGTTTTAAAAAGTCCAAACAAGAACCCCTGTGTTCACTCAACCTGAGTCTGAGACATGAATCCGTTTGTACCATCACAGGGTGTCGTCTCTGAGCCTTTCAGGAGGGGAGCCGTCCATCTTGTAGTCTTGGTTCAGGGCTGGACCTGCCTGGATTGGTCTGGGACGGGAAGTCATGGACAGCTGGGTGTCTAGCGTGAGGGTCTGTGTATTTTGGGACTGAGAGCGATTTAGCTTGGTCTCTGGCAGTGTGGATTCGGGCGGGCAGCCTGGGCCAGGTAAAGACAGAAGGTGCAGAGAACATACAGGCACCTACTGGGTTCTGGGTTTCACACTCATTGGGTCCTGTGTCATTCCTTGTGACAGGGAGCAAAGTGAGAGTCCTGTTGTCCTTGGACACCTCCAGCCCGGCGCTGTCCTGGAGACTCAGACTGTTTGTCAACTACAGGTAGGTGGCTTCCTGAGCCTGAGGTTATATGTTAACACTGGAATTTCCTTGTGCTTCTTTGGGTTGCAGTTGTTTGTGGGGCTGCATTGGGAGAACTCCGCTGTGCAGATAACAGAGAGAACATTGCCCTAGGAGGTACCCTTGATTCCTCTAAAGGCATCCTCAATCAGGGTTCACACCTCGCACCTCTCAGTCAACCGGAGCTTTTAACAGAATAAGGCTGGTTTGTCTGTCCCACCCACACAGATGCATGAGGACGTGTGAGTGCTAGGAGAAGGTAAGGAAGGCCTCCAGCCGTGTGTCTGGGAGAAAGCGCAGACTTTCTCAGGTGGCAGGACCACCGTTTCCCTTTGAGCTGAGTCACAGCCTTGTTTTAAAAAACCCCAGCCATAACCTCCTGTGTTCACTGAGCCTGAGTCTGAGACCCTGTATAAGGATTTGATCATGGAAAGACATGGGCCTGGGAGTCTGAGAGTACTCACCACCTGTCCTGGTCCTTCACTGACCAGCGGACTGTCTAACAAACCTTACGGTCTCACCTGAAATGGGCAGGTGCTGAGTCCCTCCAAGCCACACAGACCTGCAATACCAAGTCGAGTGTACACCCACTGAAGCCTCACGTTCCAGGCTTATCCTCGAGATGAGTCATGAAGGGCCATCCCATAGTAGGTATGCCTTGGTGAGGCTGGGGAGCACGGTGTGGGACTGGGGGTTTGAGCAGAAACAATACACGGGGAGACCAGTAGCCAATCTGGCTGTCAGCTCAGTACCCAGGCTGCAAGACCATCTGGTGGGCAGTGTGCCCAGGTGCTCCTAGGTGACCGGCACGGGACAGTGACCCCATAAGTGGCAGAGCAGAGTCCAGGAACTATTTAGAAAAGGGTGAGAGACGGCAGGAGCTCGCTGGCTTTGGCAGCAGGACCAGGCTCCCTGCCCTTGGTCTTTTCTCCCACTGCAGCGGGCAGGGGTCCTTCCTCAAACACTCAGACAACAGCAACTACAGAAGGCGTTACTTGTGGAAGGCGGGCGAGCATGAACATGCTGAAAATATGGCCCTCATCGACCATTTCTATCGGGCATTATAAGATAGAAATTTGAGTTAAATTGTGAAAGAGCGTGTGAAAATCATTATTCATGTCCCAAGATCTAAGACCAGTCTCTGGAGGAACCTTCCTGCCACCAGAACATTGAAGGTCGGAGACCAAGTCCTGCCGTCCATGCAGGCTCACACTGGGGCCAGAGGAGGGTGCTGCAGCGAGTGTGACATCAGCGCCTCCCGGGGAGGAGAGAGAGGCTGTGAGTCCTGCTCAGGGGACAGAACTGATCAGAGGGCACGTGAAGGTGTCTCTGTTGGATGAAGGGAGGAATGATACCACATTGGTGGAAAATATATGTGTTTTGTTAGTGCATTTAGGAAGAAGGTCCCCATCAGCAGGTTCTATGGCCATTCAGGCAAATGGGGAGGAGCCGCCTCAGCATGGGGCTGTGTTCCTCCTTGTCTTTCTAACTCAGGAAACAGAATTGGAGTTTGATCAAATTCATTCAAGTCGGTAGCGGCTAAGGGAAAGGACACAGGCTGGTGGACCTCACCATCTAAGAAATCCTACGTTATGGCAAAGGTGTCATCATGAGGACATGCCTGTGTGGCACAGGCCGTGATGTAGTCAGATGGTGCAGGGTCACCGCCGCACGTTGGCAAGGTCTCGACGTCAATGGGCCGAATGGGAGCCTCACGCCAGGACAGAGATGTGAGTCGTGAGTCAGTGATGAAGTGGGCCTGTGAGTTCTGGGGGACTGAGACCTGTTCTTCAGCCTCTGACTCCCTGGTAGAGTCATACAGAGAGTTGATTAAGGGGTAACAGGTTGGACTTATGGACAAGATGGCGATGTAGGTAGATACGCTTTGCTTCCTCACACACCCAGAAGAAGAATAACAACCAATTAAAAAAAAACTGCCAGAAAATCAAACTGTATGGAAGCCCGAGAAACAAGGATTTACAGAAGCCAACTTCGTCCAGATGGGCGGGAGAGGTGGAGACGGGGAGCGAGGGCAGAGAGGACGCAGTGTGGCGGTGGCGAGCAGGTGGTGGCTGAGAAGCACAGGGAGCAGTGGCCAGCACGCAGAAGGGCAGAGCGGAAGGTCCCACAGTCACATGTCCTGGATAAAAACCGGGCGGGGCACCTGGGGAGTGAGCGATCCCGGCCCCGGGCCAGACCACACAGCCTAGGATTCCAGCGCTGGAAAGATCAAGCCTCCTAACTTCTGGCTGTAAAAACCAGCGGGGGTCAGGGCAGCGTAAAACACCGCCGGTCTGTCATGAGAGAGCGTTTAAGGGGCCCATGCGGTCTCAGAATGTATGTAAACACGCCCACCTTGGGAAACACCTCCAGGGCAGCAGCCAGAGAGGCACCAGAAGCACACGGGCAGTGGCTGAAGTGACTGGAAGCGGGTCGAGTGCTGAGCAAGCGCCCAGCAGCCAGAAAGCAGTACTGTCCCCTCCTTGTCCCCTCTCCCACATACAAAGCCAAAAGGCGGTGACGCGGGTTGCCGTGCCCTGGCGATTACTTATGACTCCGCTCCATACAATGTAGAAGGTGCGCCAAGACGGGGAGTCACGGCAACTCTACCTCATACAGAGAAAGAAACGCAGAGAGGCTGCCAAATCGAGAAGACAAAGAAATATGGCTCAAATGAAAGAACGGAACAAAACCCCAGGAGAAGAAGTAAACGAAATGGAGATAGCCAACCTATCAGAGGCAGAGGTCAAAACACTGGTGATAAGGAACCTCAAAGAACTCACTGAGTACGGCGGAAGCATAAGGGAAGAAATGAAGGCTACACTAAGTGAAATAAAGAAAATCCACAGCAAACCAACAGAAAGGGAGGGAAGTCAGGGTTCAAATCCGTGGTTTGGAAGGTAAGGAAGAAATGAACAGTCAACCAATACGGAATGAAGAAACAAGAATCCAGAAACACACACACACACACACACACACACACACACACACAAATAAGAAGCGAGGTGAGAATAAGACTCTGGACATCATCAAAAGGCCAACATCTGAATCACAGGGATGCCAGGAGGAGAAGGGAAAAAGGAAGAATTTGGATACTTATCTGAAAAAAATAATGAAAGACAACTTCCGTAACCTGGTGACGGAAATAGACATGCAAGCCCAAAGCTCAGGGAGCCCAAAACAAGTTGGACCTACAGAGAGCCACACCAAGACACATCATAATTAACATGCCAATGGTTACAGATAAAGAGAGAATCTTAAAAGCAGAAAGAGAAAAGCAGAGAGTTACCTAAAAGGAGTTCCCAGTAGACTGTCAGCTGATTTCTCAAAAGAAAGTTTGCAGGCAAGAAGAAACTGGCAAGGAGTATTCAAAGTGATGAAAAGTAAGGACCTACAACCTAGATTACTCTATCCAGCAGAGCTATCACTTAGGATGGAAGGGCAGTAAAAGTGCTTCCCAGACAAAGTAAAGCTAAAGGAGTTCATCATCACCAAGCCCTTATTACATGAAATTTTAAAGGGACTTATCTAACAAAAAGAAGAATATCACAACTATGAACAGTAAAATGACAACGAAAACTCACAACTAACAACAACTGAACCTAAAACAACAACAACAACAACAAAGAACAATAACAAATGAAGAAAACAACTAGAGCAGGAACAGAATCACAGAAGTGGAGGTCACATGGAGAGTTATCAGCGGGGAGTGGGAAAGGGGAGGATGGGGGTGGGATTGCAGGGAATAAGAAGCATCAGTGGTGGGTACAAAATAGACAGGGGGAGGTTTAGAAGAGTATAGGAAATGGAGAAGCCAAAGCAGTTATATGTAGGGCCCACGGACATGGCCTGAGGAATGCTGGAGGAATGCTGGAGGGAATGGGTGTACCGGCCAGAGGGGGGAGAAAGGGGAGAAAACAAATGGGACAACTGTAATAGCACAATCAAAAAATACACTTAAAAATAAAAAATGAAAGGTCATTCTTAAGGAAAAAAGAGGTGACATATCCTTCTCAGCTGGCCTGTTCCTTTTGATGCCATCAGGGAGGGAAGATGCCTTCGAAGGGAGCACAGTGGAGCCTCTTTCTCCTGGTGACCTGGGAACCGGGCTCAGGGGCTGCTGCTCTGACTCACTTCTGTGTCCTTTCCTGTTGCCCAGGAGGGTGGGCCTGGGCTCAGGTGTTAGGGTGATAACCTGGGGAGACTTCAGGGTGGAGGAAGCAGAGCAGAGCAGGGCAGTGTGGCTGGAGTGAAGGAGGAGGCAGACGAGAGACATGGAAGGAGCAGAGAGAGCCCGCAATGTTTTTTGTGAGCAGTGGCGGTTACATGTGACTTCAAGAACTCCGGGACCCTGGCCGGTGTGGCTCAGTTGGTTGGTGCATCGTTCTGTAAACGAAAGGGTCCTGGGTTGGAATCCCGGTCAGGACACACGCCTAGGTTGCGCGTTCGGTCCCCGGATGGGGTGCACGTGAGAGGCAACGGATCAACGGGTCTCCTCTCCCCCTCTGTCTCCCACCCCGTCCCCCTCTCTCTAACAACCATAAGCATTCCTCGGTAAGGATGAGACAAACAAACTGAAAACAACAACAACAGCAACACAAACCCCTCCAGGATCCAAGGGCCCACAGCAGCCCCAGGGCAAGTCCCGTGCAGCCCAGAAAACCCTCCCACAGCCCCAAAGCCCCCCAATCATTACGAAACTTGGCTCCTGGGGAGCATTAGGAACAGGTGGTCACAGACATGGAACCTGGGTCTCAGCCCCTGGAGGGACAGGGAACAGGGGTGTCCAAAGCCTCCTAGGGCTCTTTATTCAGGTTCCAGTCTGTGAGGAGATTATGCATCATTCATCCGTTTACTCATTTACACTTCGCCGCTTCCCTCCTTCGTGAACGAGCGATTGAGTGCTGGTCCCTGAGCTGGCTGCAGGCGTAGAGTCAGGAGTGAGAAGGCAAAGTCTTCACCTTTATATCTAGTGGAAGTGACACCAACACATCAGGAAAGAAAGAAGTGATTTTGCCCTGGCTGGCGTGGGTCAGTGGACTGAGCGCCGGCCTGTGAACCAAAGGGTTGCTGCTTCGGTTCCCTCTCAGGGCACGCACGTGCCTGGGTTGTGGGCCAGGTGCCCTGTAAGGGGTGCACGAGAGGCAACCACACATGGATGTTTCTCTCTTTCCCTTTCTCCCTTTCTTCCCCTGTTCTAAAGATAAACAAATACAACCTAAAAAGAAAAAGAAAGAAGAAAGAAGTGATTTCAAGTCCAGTGCAGGGCGGTGTGGATCGGCCACCTGAGGGGGAGAGGCTGGGCGTTTCCAGCATCAACTCTGATTGTTTATGAAGGTAGTTTTGGTGCAGAGTGAAAGTTAAGTAGTTCTCTATTTGCTGTCGCTCCCCAGGCCAGAAAATCTACCCTGAGTGGGGACGCCTGAGAAGAAAGGACCGGAGCCAATGGCTGGTCTTGGGGTCCACAGACACCTAGTGAGACCCCGGGGGTGGAGGAGAGGGTTGGGCTATGTTCATACAAGGACCTTGCTGTGTCTGACCTGCTGCTCATGGTCTGTGTGACCCTGATTCCATGACTGTACCGCACTGTGCCTCAGTTTCTCCCGAGCTAATATCAAACAAATGGTAAATGGATTAAGTATTAACATTTTGTCTGAGTTAACCTTAAAACATCCCCAAATACTTGCCCAAAACTTAGTATGAGAAGGTGCCCCCCAAAATGACAACTACTCTTACTTCCCTCACAGGCAGCGAGTTCCCGAATCCCCTGGGCTGGCTCCTGGTGGAGGAGCGGCTGTCGGGAACACCTTTTCCGTTCCTCCCTGCGGGTGCGGACCATCCACTGGCGTCTCCTGTGTCATCCAGGGCATTTGGCCACTGGTCAGGGGAGCTCGTCTCTCTGTGCTCTCCACACAGCGTCTCGGGTGAAGGACCAGGCTCCATCGCTGCCCTAATGTGGCTCGTGGGGCCGAGCCCTGACTGGTGACCAGCTCGGGAGCCTCGGGAGCAGAGCTTCCCAGGGGGCGAAACCCAACCGGACACGGGCTGCCCAGGGGCCCTCGAGTCAGCATGTTTGGGACAAGAGTCCGGAGAGGGGCTCCTGGGCTGAGCTTCTCTGTGGGGATCCCAGGGGGCTCCTCAGTGCAGGCCCTGACCGAGCCGCGCAGGGTCTTTCCCAGGGCCATGGTCATGGGGAGGGCCCCGGGGTCTGGACTGCGGCTGGTCTCCCTCTGCTGAGTTACTCCCACCAGGCTGGTCCTTCTCCCTGTGGTGAGTGTCTGCGGGGCTGCAGTTCAGGAAGGGAGCTCTTGATAAGGGGTTAAGATCCAAAATATATGAAGAACTTATGCAATTCAACAGCAGGAAGACAAAAGAATCCAATTGAAACATAGGCAAAAACCCTGACTTGACCCTTTGCCAGAGAAGACGTTGAGGTGGCCACCTGACATATGAAAAAATGCTCAACTTCACTAATCATCAGAAAGATGCAAATTAAAACCACAGTGAGGTATCATCTCACACCTGCCAGAATGTCCACCATCAGTAACTCAGCAAACAACAGCCGGAGCCCTAGTGTCTGTTGCTGGGAATGCAGACGGGTGCAGCCACTGAGGAAAACAGTATGGAGTTTTCTCAAAAATTAAAAATGGAAGTACCTTTTGACTTAGTGATTTCACTTCTGGGAATATACCCTAAGAATCCCAAAACACCAGTTCGAAAGAGTATACGCACATCACACCCCTACAGTTATAGCAGCATTAGACACAATAGCCAAGATCTGGAAACGGACCAAGTGTCCATCAGGGAGAGTGGATAAAACAGCTGTGGTGCATTTACACGAGGGGATGCTATGAGGCCACAAAAAAGGAGGAGCTTTTCCCTTTTGGGACGGTATAGATGAACCTGGAGATTATTGTGCTAAGGGAACTAAGCCAGTCAGAAGGAAAAAAAATCATATCGTCTCGCTTACGTGTAGATTCTAATGAACTAAATAAACTGATGAATAAAATAGAAACAGAGGCATGGATACATAAAATGGGCTGACAGCTGTCAGAGGGAAAGGCAATGGGGGGCGGGGCTGGATAGAAGAAGGTGAGGGGGTTTCCAAGAGAAAATATATGCGTGACTTGCAGACACAGTCAGCAGAGGGAAGGGCGGTGGGGGCTGGGGGGAAGCGAGCACAGGGAGAGAAATGGGAACATCTCCAATAACGCCAACAATAGAAATAAAGTAAACAATATTGGAGATGATTTTAGCATCAAAAGGAATAAATTAAATACATTCATTAAGTTAAAAAAAACCCCACAATTTTCCTGTGAAAGAGACACAGAAAACATCCCCAAATGTTCTTTATTAGAGGTGACAGTATCAACTCCTTACCCTACAAGACATGGCTTTTAGGAACAGTGCCCAGCCTGGGTCCTGTTTTCCCAGCAGGAATGAGTGTCCATGGGTGAGGAAGCCCACTCCGCACAGGAGGTGCCTGCACCTCAGTGCAGGGTGGACGAGAGAGTCGGCGACTGCCCTCGTGCCGCAGACAGTACAGTGGGCTCAGGCCAGGAATAGGGGCGGGGGGTGATGCAGCAGGGGGCTGGGGATGTGACCCCCTCAGGCGCTTAGCTGTCCCATCAGGTTCCCACGGGAACGGAGGGGCTACGAAGTTACTCCTGGGAGACCGAGTTGTCTGTCTGTACTCGGAGATGGTCTCAGGTTTTTGTTTGTGTGTATGTTTGTTTTCTGAGGGAGACAGAGCCTTAGTTTCTTGTGGCTGAAATAATAAATTTCCACAAAATAGATGGGTTAAAATGAAAACATAGTTAACCTCTGGCATTCTGGAAGTCGGAACTCCAAATCAAAGTATGGGCAAGACCTCATTTTCTCCTCAGGCTCCAGGAGAGATTCCGTTCCTTTTCTCTCCACCCTCGGTGGCCGCCGGCCCTGCTCGGCGTGGGGCCTCATCGCTCCCACCTCTGCCCCCATCCTCACGTGGCCTTCTGCTCCGTGTCATCCCGCCTTCTGTTTCTTAGAAGGAGCATAGCATCAGGCTTCGGTCTCGTTCAGAAAACCCAGGATAACCTCATCTTGAAATCTTTACCTGGATTATGTTGTCAAAGAACCTATTCCAAAAGTAGGTCACATTCACAGGTCCTAGGGCTTGGGATGTGGACATACTTTGTGGGGGAGCACCCACTCAGCCCTCTACAGGCAGCCTGATTCTTTGGTCCGGTCTATGCCGGGATTTGGGGCGATGCCAGGGCTTTATCCACACGGCCTCCCCTAAACATTTCGGTGAGTGCCGCTGAGTTTAGACTTCACCTGCACTTTACAGAAGTGGGCCACGTAAAGGGGAAAGAAGGATACTAGGAGATAACGTCCAGACAAGGGCCTCCCGGGCCGCCTGCCTGGGCCCCGCAGACAGTCAAGTGTGCCGTAAAAGGAGGGCTTTCTAGATTAATATCCCGTGCACTGTAAAACCCTTGCTTAGATGATGACTACGAAAAGGTCACAAAATGTGTGGGGGAAAAGCACAAAAATGACAGTGGACAAACTGGACCTCGTCAAAATGTTGTGCTTCCAAGGAGCTCATTGAGGAAGTAAAAGCACAACCCACAGAATGAGCAAGACAATCTGCCAACCGCATATCGGACAAGGGACTTGGATCAAGAATATATGGGAAATAACATGCAAAACTAATAACCAAAAACAAAAATATCTCAGTATAAACATCTCCAAAGCATATGAATAAATAGATGTCCAAAGAAGACATGCCCATGGCAAACGAGCACAGAAAAGTGCCCTGCATCATTAGTCTTAACTGAAATACAAGTAAAAGCTACAACGAGATTCCACTGCACACCATCTGAATTGGCCAGAATCACCAGCCGTTGATAGGAAATCCTCACTCACTTCCTGCACGAGCTGCTTGGACAGTGCTCTGGCCGCCCCCCGAAGCCTTCGACAGAGTTGCTGTCTGATCCAGCAACTCCACCCCCAGGCATATGCCCAAGAGAAAGGGGAACATGTTTCCCACCAAAAGTGTACGTAGCACGTTATTCACAGCAGCCAAAAAGCAAAACAATTCAAATATCCATGAACGAATAAATGGAAAACCAAACTGTGGTATGTCCATCCAGCGGAGTACTATTCGATCGTAAAAAGGAAAGGAAAACTGTACACGTTACAACATGGGTGAACCTTGAAAACATTATAGCATGTGGAAGAAGCCAGACACAAAGGTCACGTACTGCATAAATGATTCCACTTATATGAAATGACAAGAAGAGGCAAACCCAGAGAACAGTGTAGATTCTTGGTTGCCAGGAACTGGAGGGTGTGAGGATGGCAAAGTGACTCATAATGGGTTTGGAGATTCTTTGGGGGCTATGAAAATGTTCCCATTAGAGGACAGTGATGGATTCACAACTGTGAATACACCACAAGGATTAAACTGCGCACTTTGCACGGGCAAGTGATATCTCAAGAAAGCTGTTAACACACATTTTTAGCATACTCGTTCAGAAAGGTGAGTGTATGGGTTTCCTATTGCTGCTGTCTGAAAGAACCACAAACTAGTGAGGAAGTTTGAACGTGAACTGGGTATTAGGTGACATGAGCGAGTTACTGTTCTGTTAGGTGCGTGAAAGGAATTATGGTTAGCCAAAGAAATTCTCACCTTCTGAAGACAAGCTGGTGGTAGAATTAAGGACAGAGTTCTGCACTTCTGTAATTAATTTACAGATGTTCCAGAGAAGAACTGAAAAAGAGATTAAAAAAAATTAAAAGCTAGATAGAGAGATGCAGATAGATACATGGCAAATGTAACCAAAAACATGAAAAATTTCTCTTCTTGGTGGACAGAAGACTTATTTTTTTCTCTTTGTAAGTTTCAACCTTATCATCGTAGAAACTGAAAAGAAGTATTTTTCCTTATTTATATGAGAGCAAACATGTGTGTTATATATGGTTTAGTGACCGAAGCATATTGTTTAGTGGCCGGAAACGCCCGATCTAAGTAAACTTTGGGCACCTCATCGGGTGCTAACACACACCTCACGCTTGACGCAGCGTAGATGGCCAGAGCCAGAGCATCTGATATTTTTCTTTAAGAGGACTGACCTCCCTAGGAGAATCTGCGGGTGCCCACCTCAGGCTCCTGCTCTGAGGATGCGTGTTCGCCCCTTCAGACGCCCTCTGCAGCACAGGTTTGCAGCGCAAGGACCGAGCGGAGCCACGGTCCTTGATTGTAGCCCAGTCAGGCTCATTTCGAACTCTGACATCCTGAACTATTGGATACTCAATGGGTGCGTGGTTTTGTCGCTGCGTGCGTGGTAGTTTGTTACAGAAGCCGTCGGAAACTAAGACAGCCCTTGATAAGAGACGCTGCGGAGCTTACAAGGCAATGCTTTCCCATCAAGACTGTCCCTACCCCACTGCAGGGTTGATGCCAGAACACTCAAAACAGGAGTTTGGGGGTTGGCAAAAAACAAAAGAAGGAATGAAGCACAAGGGAGCTGCAGCACCCAGCTAATTTGCACAACCGTGGTCAGAGAGTTTGTCTGCTTGCAGATCTAAGGACGCAGGGGATGATGGACCACGCACCTGAATAAGAAAGAGCGTGTCAACCTAGGGCAGGTGCATACCACACAGAACTTAACTCCATGGCGAGAGCTGCTGTGTGAGCTTCTGGAACAATGCAGAAATACCTCTTGAGTGTCTAGCATAAGTTAATGCCACGATAAATAAAGAGACCCAGAACTGCGGATATCAATTCTATGATAAGGGAGCCGTAGGTCAGAGAGGAAAACAGGAAGTGTTTCAGAACCGGACTCCAGAGCAGCAAGGGGGAGGCAGGATCTGGGAATGGCAGAGGCCAGCACTTCGCCACCAGAAGCCAGGTGGGTATAGTTACGGCCCCACTGGGTCCGTTGACCTACCAGGTGATCATTTCACCAGCTCCAGACGCAGAAAAAGAAATGTTTTTTCGTTGTTTTTTTACACTGGTTATTGACCTGTAAGGAAACAAAAGCGAGTACTGTTTGGTGGAGATTTCTAAGTCTATCCCACGCCTCCACTGACAATTCAGTAAACGATAAACATCCCACTGCAGCGCTGGCAAAGATGCTGGCAATGTCCGACTCCAGACCACACTTCACTGCAAGCTACCTGGTCTGCGACACTTTGGCGCTCACTCTGGGAACGGCTTGCTGTGCACTTGGTTCCCTGCTCTGCAATTCACGGCCCTCCCCCGACTGCTATCCCAGTCCCTTTTTCTAGTCTGAACACCTGACCCTCAAACTCCCTTCCTGACTCAAGTCCCCAGACACCCTCAGATCAGGATTCCTGTGTTCGTGGTGTCCTCAGTCCTCCAGACCCTTCCTCGCTCTCCGGACGGGATGCTCATTTTCCTCACCCACTTGGCTTCAGGCCCATGTCCCCTGTCTGGCTGTCAGGCTGCTGAACCGAGTTTGCGAGAACCTTCGCCTCTCCTCAGTCCTTCGTATCTCCAGGTTCACTGCGCCCTTCCAAATCTGGAAGAAGGACACCCTCGACTTCATTCCACCAATTTCAGTTGCTTCCTCCGTAAATGGTGGGCCTGCCGCCGCCTCAGACTCATCCTGAGCCCCTTTCCAAAGCCCTCCTCCGAGGCAACAGTAGGTCCACTTAATCCCAAACTCATCCAATAGCCCAAACCCTTCCCAGGCTTTACAATGCGCTCACCCTAACTCTGCACAGGAGCCTTTCCCTCCATATCATTCCCTGCCGCTAGCTCCGGTTTCAACCATCCGCCTCTTGTTCAGGTCCTCCAGGATTCAAGCAAGGCTCACTAGCCACCGTGAGCAAAAAGCAAGACAACTCACAAGGGAGAATTTATTTCTCAGCTCCCGTGTCTGTGCGTGAACTCTCTTTCATGCACACACACCAGGCTTGTGAAAATATCAAACAAAGCACATGCGTGAGAACGCAGAAACCTGCCTTGGGGTGGATACCCAGGTGGGGCACAGCGGGGTGAGCCTGCAGTGGGGCCGTGGGGCAGCGGACAGCAGGCAGGATCTTTCATCCACTAGAGAGCAAATGCTGATGGCTTTTAAGGAGTAGTTACAAAACAGCCTGTCAGAGCTGTGACAGGATCTCTTTAAAATCTGTGTAATTTTGTTCCATAAAAGTGAAGTGAAAGTGTGTGTGGAGCTGGGACGGTGCTGGCCGTTGGGGCTGCTGCGGTGCTGGGGCCTTCCTTCCTGGTCTGTCTCAAGTCATCAGGCCTCAGCTTGTAAGGGAAGAGCCTGGCTCTTTGGGGACCCTTACGTAGCCTCTCACAGCATTAACACGGCTTCAGAACGTTCACTCTTTACACATGACGCAAGCTGCTCCTGCAGTTGCACTGTTCTATGCTCCGCCTGTACTGCACGAGGGTCCCTTGTTGGTCCCTCTTACACTCCCTCCAGCATTTGCCCTATTGGTCAGCTTCAACTTCAATCCAGTTGGTGCAGCAAGTTGTCTCGGATCACAGGCAGTTCTTGGTAACGTGGCACACGCTCGTTGGCCAAGACTTCTGTTGGCCAGAATCCTCAGGGGGAAGTGACGTATCCAGCACTTCTCTATAAAAACGCTGACTCGGCCACCTCGACGCCATACTTGCAAAACAACGGAAACGAGCATCACCCTCTTTCATTGGATCCGCTTCTTTCATTTTGAAAGGACGAGGGCATGGAGAATGCAGTGAGTATAGTGGCTGGATTTCTCACAGATAAGATTTGGAAAACTGGAAGAGATAAATTAAGGACATACGGAATGGAGAAGGCCCTGCCAGTATTAGACCTACTGTGTCCACCTCTAATGAAAAAGATGCTGACATGCGTACTTGGCAAGATAGCACCAGCTGCGTCCTACCTGGAGGTTGTGCAAAGTTTGAAAAGAGGCATCACACGTTTCTTTAGAAAGATGATGTGTTGTCACCAACCAGCACACGTGATTGTGGTTTAATTTCTGCTTATGAATCCAGACTTGGGTTTACCCAGTCCTTATGAATTCTTAAAGACAACCTGTCCTATAATTTTTATCAGACTATACATAGTGGGAAGTCTTCCCCTCGCTTTTTTCCTTTCTATTCTTTTCTTTACATTGTCCTTTTCTAATGTGTTTTGTTTTTCCTCATTACCATTTAGTCCCCTCATTTCCCCCTCCCACCCACAGTCATGACACTGTTTACATGTCCATGAACCGAACTGTTAAGTAAGACACACAGATTCTTGACTTGGCCACCTGGACCGATTCTTCAACTGCGGTTTTAATGACCACCGGCGAGAAAATTTCATTCTGAACTTCCTTTGCATCGTCGTACTAACTCCACCTCCCTGACAAAGATGAACCTGAAACAGAAGGAAGCGTTGCCCAACTGGAACATGGCCTCAAGGCTGGCTCTGAGCTGACTGCCTTCTCACTTTGGGGTGAGTCTCTGGCCTGGGCTCTGAGCCGGGAGGGACCCCAATCTGCAGGGAGCCCCTGAGGAGCCGGGGGGGACAGCTCCATGGGGCAAGAGGAGCCACTGCTGTGGGCCTGCGGGAGTAAGGGGCGGGCGGGGGGCCGGGGGGCGGGGGGCGGAGCGCGCAAAGGTGAGATTCTGGATGGGGCCTTGAGGGGGCTTTGAAGGCCTCCGGCCTCGGCCTGAGGACCAGGAGAGGGCGCCCTAAGCTCAGCTCTTGGGCGCCGGGGCAGCGCATTTCCGGACGTGAGGGGAGGAGCCCATGTAGAATGGCCGCCTGGGGCAGGTCCGCGTAGCGAAGCGACCACGAGAGGGCCCATGGGGCAGGAAGTCTTCAAGGGACAGGTTAGGGTGGCGACAGAGGGAAGATGAAGCTCTGTGCTGTGGAGGATCCCCCAGAAGTTTAGAAACAGGCCTTGGTTGGGAAGGGTGTGGACTCGGACAAGCCTAAGCCCCACTAAAGGGGTCCGCTAGACCTGCCGTTTAAACTGGGTGGGGAGGGGGGTGCTGAGGCGAGGCGACATTTTGCATAAAGAAAATGTGGGCAGTAGTCCGAACCCTGGTAAAGTTATTTTACCTCCAGCTTCACCCCTCAATTAACTTGAGTATTTCCCCTCTCGTCCCCTAACCTCCTTCCTTCTCCTTCTGGGTTCCTGTGGGCTCCCCACGCTCCCAGACTTTCTGGCCCTTGATCGCACCCCCATCCCATCCTTTCGATTCTCCCGGGCTAAGCACACTCCCAGCTCTTCCTGGCCCTCCGCACCGACCCCACCCCGTGGACATCTGCATCATCTCGATGCACCTGGTTCCGCGCCCCCCAGGCCTTCCTAGCTGTTGATAGCCAGCCACCTCCACAGCCCCAGGCTTCTAGATGATTCTGGGCTCTGCAAACTCGAAGCTCTC
The DNA here is from genome assembly GCF_021234165.1 of Pteronotus mesoamericanus. NCBI lineage: Eukaryota > Metazoa > Chordata > Mammalia > Chiroptera > Mormoopidae > Pteronotus > Pteronotus mesoamericanus. The sequence goes on from NW_026555197.1 coordinate 401,224, forward strand.
CCTGATTTTTGACCCACTAGCTCCATCCCCTCCACATTTGTTGGAGGCTTTTATTTACTTACTTTTAGAGAGAGGGGAAGGGAGGGAGAAAGACGGGGAGAGAAACATCAACGTGTGAGAGATACGTTGATCGGTTGCCTCTCACAGTGCCCCCAACTGGGGACCTGGCCGGCAACCCAGGCACATGCCCCCACTGGGGATCGAACCAGCAAGCTTTTGGTTGGCAGGCCGGCGCTCAAGCCACTGAGCCACACGGGCCAGGGCGTTGTCTTGCTGTTCATCTGGTTTCTGAACACTCTAAGGTCTTCCTGCCCTCTTTCACTGGCCCTACTGCTCCCCATCGCCAAGCTACTTTTCAGACTCCAGTCGCAGCCTCAGTCACTTTTACTTACTCGGAGATGTCGGCATCTGGTTGGAAGCTTGGCTGAAGGACATCTTGAAGCTCTCGGAGGTCCACATGAGCTTGCGTACACACAACCCGAAATGCTACAGCCGGCCCAGCTTTGAGAGCAACTGTGCACGGCTCAGCCAGTTAAGAAATGAAACTGGAAATGCTGTGCTGGCTTTGGAAACTGCTTTTGACTTGTCTTGTCACCGCCTCATTGGCCACCCTTCCCCACCCCAGCACGTAACTTATTTCCTTTTTCGAAATAAGGGTGAATTGGCCCACACACTCAGCTCGGCCTTCTCTCTCCAGAGCCCTCATGCCGTCTTTCGGTCTGGGTGCACTCCCTGGAATTCCAGCCCCATGGGTGTTCGAATCTCCATTTCAGCCTTTTTTCCTGCCTTTTTAGGCAAATAAGCCAGCCACATTGAAACTGCACTGAATACAGTAAATGAATGGGTCTTGATTTGGCTCTTTAATAGAAACAAGGGTGATTTCAGGGGAAAAATTGTGTTTCAACGGAATCTAGTATACTCAATTGTGGAAATTAAACCCTAGTTCAGGTAATTGTCTCCGTAATTTTATTTTTTCACTTATGAGTGAGACTGGATCTTGAATTTTTCTAATTCTAAAATGTTTTGGCTACAACCACCTGACTTCCATAGAAATGAAAGAAAGAAAGAAAAATTGACAGTGGAGATTTGTAACAGCGGAAAATTGTAACGGTGGGAAATTGCAACCCACCTCACCATTCTTTTGTCACCGTTTCCGTAGGTACTAACTCTGACTAATCTGTGTCTTCTAGATGGACAGCATGTTTGTATAAGAATCCTAGGAACTGACTTCAAAAGATACAGACCCCAACCTCCAGGAATCCCAGCTTTGGAAGATTTGCCAACCTTCAGCCATGGAACCAGAATGGCATGAAGCTGAGGTGACGTGAAGCACACTGGACCACCACTTGCCTTATCGGAATGGCCTGTGCTAGTTTTCTTATAGAGAACTTTTCAACCCTCTCCCTGGATCTCTTTGTCCTGTTTCCCTCTTCCTCCTTATAAAAAACCTCTGCCTCCACTGACACGGAGATGGGCTTTGAGACACGAGCGCCCCATCTTACAGGTAGCCAGCACCTGAAAATAAACTGCTTGCCTTTACAGCAACACCTGCCTCTCAAGTATTGGCTTTTGCAGTGGCAGGCATCTGGACCCGCTTTCAGTCACATATGTACAAACAATATACACATATGCACACACACATACACAAACATCCACTCTCTCTCTCTTTCTTTCTCTCTCTCAGGCCAAAGGATTCTCTGCCTTAAACTTTTGATTCCTGTTAGCTCACTGGTTCAGGTCCCGAGCAGCATGGTAGAAAAATTTTTCCTAATACTTGGATCGCTTCTCTTAATTTTTCCTGTTCTTTCATGTGTCCATTCTGTTGTGTACACTGTGTCTCCAACGTGGTCCCTGCTAATGAAGCCCTTCGCCGACCACTCAGGGAACCTTGCGGAAGAGGGGGCGTGTGAGATTGTAAGAGCTGGTCACGAGAGGTGGAGGGGGGACCCGAGATAATCCATGATGTGTCCACTACTGGACGTGCAGGCTAGAGCTGGTCAAGAAAAGAGGTTGCTTCCCATAAACCCACTCAGAGACAGTCTGGTTTGTGTAACAGGCTGCTGCCCTACCAGGGGCAAGCATGTGAGGTGTTTTCTCCTTATCTGGAGATGTAAAGTTGAAGTTGTCAGCCTCATTATTGCACCTATCTACTCTCCCAAATTTTACCAACAATTTGTACTCAGGACTCTTTGTATCCCTTCTGAGCTCATGCTTTCAGTGTGACTCAGGCGGGGACTGGTCACTCAAAACACCAACCATGTGGTCGGTAGGTTGTGCTCTGAGCCAGCCTGTCATCTAGAAATTAATGTGGAAATAGAGACTGAGTTTAATGTAATGGCCCACGTCCATCACATCTGCCTATGTAATGAAACCCCAGTGAAGACTCTGGACACTGATGATCAGATGAGCTTTTGGTTGTTAAACCCTTTGAAGTGGCTGAGCACGATGGGTCCTGCCTCCTTTGGGGGAGGGCACGTGGGCTGCTTTGCTAGTGGAATTCTCAATAATGTGGCCCTGTGTGTCTCTCTTTTTGGTTCATTCCAAATTGTAATAAAACTATAATCATAACAGCAGCATTTTGTGTGGTGCCCTGTGAGTCATTTCCACAAAACATCCAACCTAAGAAGACTATGAAGACCCATGAAGTAGCTCATTGGGCAAAAGTGCGGGTGGCCTGGGAACTCCAAATGTGAGGCTAGTGTTGATTTCAGGGTAGTATTGTGAGGGAGTTTGCTCTTAATCACTGTAAAATGTGCTAACTCTTGATGGTGAGCTTCAGAATTGAACTGCAGGACACTGTTCCAGTGGGATTAGGGATCATAAACCTCAGGATGGGAGGGCACGCTGGGATGGGTCTCTTATTTAAGCTGGAAACCATACACCCCCCTGGGACCCTCGGGAGAACTGGTGAGAACTGTGCTGGTGAAGGAACATTGCACCACTCAAATGCAAGTGGTGGGCATCCTCCAGGTATCAGAGCTGAAAACAGGAGGTTCTGTTGCAGAACAGAACTGGATAGTAGCAACAGGGATAATAAAATTTGGGAAGGAGAGGCCAGCATGTCGCCCTCATAGGCAACGTAAGAGTAATAACCCTAATAAACAGCATTATCAGAGCGCAGCCTGCTGTGCAGAGGTGTAAGAGATAGCTCCTGACATGTTGTCCTTAGGAATAAAGGACATGAGAGGTCGGCAAGGGTGTCACTCGATAGACATAATCAAAAGATCAAGGATCAAAGATCCTTTGGGGGATTCCTCCAAAGGTTCCCGTCAGGGTGGTGGAGAAGGTAAACGCTGCGCTCCCTTCTTTCCAGGATTACACCAAAACTACAATGAAATTATAGAATAATTACCCTGGAGAACCATCTGAAGAACAGTGGAACAGAACTCTTATAAGCAAGGAAAGAAAGAAGTCATGACTGGCAAGAGGAGCAGAGGCGCAACTCAGCCTGGTCCCACACCCACGTTGAGAGTTGAGAATCAGCAGGGATATCTTGACTGCAGAGGTCCCTCTCAGGGAGTGAGGGGACCCAGCCCCACCTGAAGCTCCCCTGCCTGGAGCCCCAGTGCCAGGAAGTGGGGTCCCCACTGCAACTGGCTATGCAAATTGGTAAGGGGTCTGCCGCAGTGAGATAGAGGGCTTTGGGAAACACATGCGCACTCTCAAAGGGCCCACACACGGACTCACTTAATCAAAGACACTTATTCCTAACTTTAGCAAAGGGCCGGCAGCTTGAAAGGCACCAGAGGCATTCGAGGAGGGGGTGCATTGTGTGGCTTCAGGGCAAGGGCCGCCGTTGTTTCTGTGTTGAGCCCTCCCCGCAAGTAGTGTGAAGGCGGGCACCAAATCTGTACCTGCACTAACTTGGTGAGCACTGCTCACCACACCCTGATGACTCCCTGAGACCCCCTCCCCCATCTAACTCAGCAGGGATTTCATCCGAGTGAGAGGGGAGGCTGCTGGAAACCGAGGTGTCCTCTTCAAGGGCCTCTGCACAGACTCACTCGCTCACCAACATTCAGTGGGGTCTACTGAGTGACCCCAGACTCGGCACTGGTGGCAGTTGGCCTCGGGTCCCAGCGTGACTTATCCCACACGTCCCCAGTCCCAGACAGAGAGCTACCAACTGAAGATCACGGTGCAGCTCCTACCAGGCCACCCTGGGCTGGACCCAGATTATGGCTGACCTTAGCCTGTACCAGAACTCTTCCCAAAAAGCCCCAGAACCAACACACCCCGTGGCCAGCTTCAGATGACAACAGAGCACCAATCAGCTCCACAGCTCAAACACCCAACGGGTGGTCTCAGCAGACGCCAGAACCCCACTGGGGTCAATCTTGCTTTGTGGGCCCAGCCCTCGCGGTGGTCAGGGCCAGTCCTACAGCCAGGCAGCCTGAGGGTCCCCTCCAACCATTGGCATGCCCACAGCAACCAAGGCTCAGCTAGGGTGCGAGAGGACGGCAAAAACAGCCCACACAAAGAACACCTCTGGAGCGTGCAGCTTAGGTGATCAGGGAGGCTTTGTCTCTGGGTCCCACAGGGCACCCAGAACACAGGACCGCCCTGCCACGTCTGGGAGACATAGCAGATGTTCCTGATACACAGAAACAAGCACAGAGAGGCAGCCAAAATGAGAAGATAAAGGAACATGTTCCAAAAAGAACAGAATAAAATTCCAGAAATAGTACTAAAATAAATTGGAACAAGCAATCTACCAGATACAGAGTTCAAAACAGTAGTTATAACGTGGCTCAACAAACTTAGGGGAAGAATAAATAGACTCAGTGAGAACTCCAAAAAGAAGAGAGAAAACATTAAAAAAAAACCGACAACAACAAACAACAGCAACATAAGAGGACAGCGATTGCGGGGCGAGGGGTGTTGCTGGAGGTGAAAGATGGTATGTGGGGATAAAAGGCAATGGAAAAATATACATGAATAAATAAATAAAGGGGCACAGAAACCATAATAAAGAGCCAGTTAGAAATGAGGAATACGTGAAAATTAAAAGGAAGAGCCCTGGCCGGTGTGGCTCAATGGATTGAGCGCCGGCCTGCAAAACAAAGGGTCACCGGTTCAATTCCCATTCAGGGCACATGCCTGGGTTGCAGGCCAGGTCCCAAGTAGCGGGAGTAAGAGAGGCAGCCACACATTGAGGTTTCTCTCCCTCTCTTTCTCCCTCTCTTCCCCATCTCTGAAAAGGAAGGAATAAATAAGTAAATCTTTAAAGTTAAAGGGAAGAACACGCTGGAAGGAATCAACAATGAATAAGATGAAGCAGAGAATCAAGTCAGTGGTTTGGAAGACAAAGGAGAAGAGAACAGCCGATAAAGGCAGCAAAGAGCAAGAAGAATTTTAAAATGAGGGTAGTTGAAGGGACCTCTGAGACCACATCAAGGTTACCAACATTGTAGCCTTGGAGCACCAGAAAGAGAGGAGAAAGAGAGCAAAACATTAAAAGTCTATTCGAAAATACATCAGATAGAGGTTTGATCTCCAAGATATATAAAGAACTCACTCGACTCCACTCCAAGAAGACAAATGATCCAATCAAAAAATGGGCAAAGGACCTGGGCAGATGCTTTTCCAAGGAGGAGATACAGAGGGCCCAGAGGCATTTGAAAGGATGCTCAGCATCACTAGCCATCAGAGAAATGCAGATCAAAACCACCATGAGGTACCACCTCACACCGGTCAGAATGGCCATCATAAACAGACCCACAAACAACAGGTGCTGGCGAGGCTGTGGAGAAAAGGGAACCCTAGTACACTGTTGGTGGGAATGCAGACTAGTACAGCCACTGTGGAAGGCGGTGTGGAGTTTCCTCAAAAAGCTGAAAATGGAACTGCCTTTTGATCCAGTGATTCCCCTGCTGGGACTATACCCTAAGAACACCAAAACGCCAATACAAAAGAACCTATGCACCCCAATGTTCATAGCAGCACAATTTACAATAGCCAAGTGTTGGAAGCAACCTAAGTGTCCATCAGTAGATGATTGGATCAAAAAATTATGGTACATATACACAACGGAATACTACGCAGCAGAAAGGAAAAAAGAACTACTAAACTTCGCGACAGCATGGATGGAACTGGAGAGCATTATGCTAAGCGAAATAAGCCAGGGGGCGAAAGACAAATACCATTTGATCTCACCTATAAGCGGAACCTAACCAACAATACAAAGATGCAAGGAAAATATGACCAGCAACACTGAAAGGAAAAGAAATCAACAGAGACAAGAGGGAAGGAGGGAGGGGCGGGCAGGGAAAGGGAAGGGAAGGGGAAAGTCAAGGAACACATAGCAAGAACTCATGGACAAAACCAAAGGGGAAGAGCTGAGGGAGGGAAGGAGGGAGGGGGCAAGGGAAAGTGGTGGGGGGGAGGCAGAGACAAATGTATTTAAAACAGAAAGAAAGAAAGAAAGAAAGAAAGAAAGAAAGAAAGAAAGAAAGAAAGAAAGAAAGAAAGAAAGAAAGAAAGAAAGAAAGAAGAAAAAAAAGAAATAATTACTATAGTCTCTATGTCATTTAATTCTGTTCTGATCTTGGTTATCTCCTTCTTTCTACTCGCTCTGGGCTTTGTTTGTTGTTGTTCCTCCAGTTCTTGCAGGTGTAGTGTTAGGTTGTTTACTTGAAATGTTTCTGTCTTTTTTAGGTAGATACATAGGCCTGTATCACTATGAACTTCCCTCTCAGGACTGCATTTGCTGTGTCCCCTACGTTTTGGATGGTTGTGCGTTTATTTTCATTTGTTTCCAGAGACGTTTTGATCTCTTCTTCGATCTCATTATTAACCCATTCATTGTTTAACAGCATGCTATTCGATCTCCATGAGTTTGAGTGGTTTAGAGTTTTTTTCCTTGAGGTTGGTTTCTAGTTTCAGGCCCCTGTGGTCTGAGAAAATGCTTGATATGATCTCAGTTTTCTTGAATTTGTTAAGGCTTGTTTTGTGCCCTATCGTGTGGTCTAGAAAAATATAATCTTCCAAAACTGAATAAAGAAGAAGCAGAAAGCCTGGACAGACCAATAACAGCTGGTGAAAACAAAGCAGTAATCAGAAAAGTCCTGGTACACCAAAGCCCCGGACCGGATGGTTTTGCAGGAGAATTCTGCAAAACATTTAAGGGAGAGCTAACCCCTATCCTTCTCAGACTGTTTAAAACAAAAAACAAAAAACCAAAAAGAACAAAAAGAGGGAAGACTCTGAAACTATTTGATGAGGCCAACATCATCCTGACCCCAAAACCAGAAGAAGACACAAGAAAGAAAGAAAACTACAGGCCCGTATCGCTGATGCACATAGACCCTAAAATCCTCAGCAAAATATTGGCAAACCGCGTCTAGCAGTACATCAAAAAGATCACCCACCATGACCAAGTGGGATTCATCCCAGGGCTGCAAGGATGGTCCAAATATTCGCAAATCAATAAACGTAACACATCGCACAAGCAAAAGGAAAGACAAAAATCACATGATCATATCAATAGATGTGGAAAAAGCATTTGATAAGGTACAGCACCCGTTTATGATAGAAACACTCAGCGGAGTGGGCATAGAGGGTGATACCTCAACACAATAGAGGCCATATATGACAAAACCTACAGCCAACCTCATACTCAATGGGCAAAAACTAAAAGCTTTCCCACTAAGATCAGGAAAAAGACAAGTGTGTCCGCTTTCACCACTTCTATTCAACATAATATTGGAAGTCCTAGCCACAGTGATCAGACAAGAAAACGAAATAAAAGGCACCCAAATTGGAAAGGAGGAAGTAAAGCTGTCACTGTTTGCAGATGACATGACAGTGTACATAGAAAACCCCGTAGACTCCACCAAAAAACTACCCGACCTAACAAGTGCATTTGCCCAAGCAGCGGGATAAAAAGTCAACATTCAGAAATCGAGAGCATTTTTGTACACCAACAACGACATATCAGAATCAGAAGAAAAATCCCATTTTCTATAGCAACAAGAAAAATAAATCCTTGGTTAGGAATCAAACTCACCAAGGAGATAAAAGACCAGTACTCAGAAAACTGCACAACACTGGAGAAAGAAATTAAGAAAGACACAAATAAATGGAAGCGTACATCGTGTCCATGGATCGGAAGAATTAACATCATCAAAATGTCCATATCACCCAAAGCAATTTATAGATTTAATGCAATCCCTATTAAAATACCAAGGACATATTGCTCAGATATACAACAAAGGTTTTAAAAATTTATGGGGAACCATAAACAACCCCGAATAGCTGCAGCAATTTTGAGAAAGAAGAACAAAGTCAGAGGGATCACAATGCCTGATACCAAACTATACTACAAGGCTACTGCGATCAAAAGAGTCTGGTACTGGCATAAGAACAGACGCATAGACCAAAGGAACAGAATAGAGAGCCCAGAAATAAACCCATGTCTCGACGGTCAATTAATACTTGACAAAGGGGGCAGAAGCATAAAATGGAGTAAAAATAACCTCCTGAGCAAATGCTGTTGGGAGATCTGGACAGCCACATGCAAAAAAATGAAACTCAACCACCAACTTCCACCATACACAGACGTAAACTCAAGGTGGATAAAAGGCTTAAATGTAAGACGCAGCGCCATAAAAGTCCTAGAGGAGAGCATGGGCATGAAACTCTCAGATATCCCATGCAGCAATATTTTCACCGATATGTCCCCTAGAGCAAGGGAAGAATAAACAAATGGGACTTCATCAAAATAAGAAGCTTCTGCAGGGCTAAATAAAACATGAGCAACGTGAAAAGGGAACCAACCATATGGGAAAATATATTTTCCAATGATACTTCGGACAAGGGTTTGATCTCCAATATATGTAAAGAACTCACATGGCTCCACTCCAGGAAGACAAACAACCCAATTAAAAAGTGGGCAAAGGCCCTGGACAGACACTTCTCCAAGGAGGACATACACAGGGCCCAGAGACATATGAAAGGATGCTCATCAGCACTAGCCATCAGAGAGATGCAAACTCAATGACACCACAATGACAAAAAAAACCACAATGACATACCACTTCACACCTGTCAGAGTGGCCATCATAAACACATCAACAAACAACAGGTGCTGGCGAGGTTGCGGAGAAAAGGGAACCCTCGTACACCGTTGGAGTGAATGCAGACTGGTGCAGCCACTGTGGAACACCGTATGGAATTTCATCAGAAAACTAAAAACGGACCTGCCTTTCGACCTGGCAATTCCACTGCTGTGATTATACCCTAAGAATCCTGAAACACCAATTCAAAAGAACCTATGCACCCCAATGTTCATAGCAGCACAATTTACAATAGCCAAGTGCTAGAAACAGCCTAAGTGCCCATCAGTAAATGAGTGGATCAAAAAACAATGGTACATTGACACAATGGAATACTACGGAGCAGAAAGAAAGGAGCTCCTATCCTTCGCGACACCGTGGATGGTTCTGGAGAGCCTTATGCTAAGTGAAATAGCCCAGACGATGAACGACAAATACCATATGATTTCACCTGTAAGTAGAACCTAATCAACAGAACAAACAAGCAAGTGAAATATAACCAGAGACATTGAAATAAGGAACAAACTGACAGTAACAAAAGGAGAGGGGAGGAGGGGTAACAGGAGGAAAATGGGGAAGGATCATCAAGGAACATGTATAAAGGACACATAGACAAAGCCAAAAGCGGGGCAGGACTGAGGGTGGAAGGTGGGATGGGAGGAGCTGGGGGAGTGGTGGCGGGGGAGGGGGAAGTAGACAAAAGTTTACTTGAACAACAATAAAAATAGTTTTAAGTTACAAATGAAAAATAATAATAATTACTATAAAATTATCTACCCTGGTGAAGGAAACAGAAGCACAAGTTCAGGAAGTACAGAGAGTTCCAAACAAGGTGGATCAATAGTAGCCCACACCAAGACACATCATAATTAAAATTCCAAAGATTTAAGACAAGGAGAGAATCTTAAAAGCAGCAAGAGAAAAGCACTTAGTTATCTACGAGGGCGCTCCCATAACACTGCCAGCTGATTTCCCAAGAGAAACTTTGGAGACCAGAAGAAGACTGACACCTCTGGAGCACCCAGCTTAGGTGATCAGGGGGACTGTGCCACTGGGCCCCACAGGGCCCCACAGGACACCTAGTACATAAGACCACCCTGCCAAGTCTGGGAGACATAGCAGATGCGATGAAAAGCAAGGACCTACAATCTAGACTACTCTACCCAACAAGGCTATCATTAAGAATTGACAGAGAGAAGAAAAAGCTTCCTAATTTAAAACAAAACAAAACAAAACAAAACAAAACAAACCCCCAAAACTAAAGAAGCTCATCACCACCAAACCAGTATTACAAGAAATGTTAAAGGGAATTCTTTCAGAAGAAGAAAGAAAGAAAAGTATAAATATAAATAATAAAGTGACAATGAGTACATACCTATCACTCATCACTTTCAATGTAAGTCAAATAAATTCTCCATCAAAACACATAGGGTGGCTGAATAGATAAGAAAACACACACACACACACACACACACACACACACACACACACACTTGCACACATTGAAAGTAAAGGGATGGAAAGGGATATTTCATACCAATGAAAAAAATTTTAAAGCTGGAGCAGCAATACTTACATCGGACAAAGTCAACTTTAAAACAAAAGATGTGAGAGATAAGGAAGGCCACTACAGCTCCTGGCCGGGTGGCTCAATTGGTTGGAGCATTGTCCTATACAAACAAAACGTTGTGGGTTCGATCCTGGTTAAGGCACATGCCTAGGTTATGGGTTCAGTCCTTGGTCAAGGCACATATGGGAGGCAACCGATGAATATTTCTCCCCCTTCCCACACACACTCTTTCTTCTATTTCCACAATCAATTAAAAATAAACATTAAAATTACAAAAGAACATTACATTGACAATCCAACAAGAGGATATAAACTTTGCACACATTTACATAGACAACGTAGGAGCACATAAGTTTATAAAGCAAATATTGATGGGCATAAATGGAGAGATCAATAGTAGTGCAGAAACAGTAAGGGATTTCAGCACCCCATTGACATGAATGGATATGAAATCCAAACAGAAGATCAGCCAGAAAACAGCAGCCTTAAATGACACGTTAAACCAGGTGGATTTAATGGAT